>NW_017732175.1:755884-761408 GCF_001890085.2 Hipposideros armiger | reverse complement strand
AAAAAAAAAAGCTGATTTCCTGAGCCAGCCACCCGTCCAGGAGAGAGCACTGCTGACACCTCTGGAATGCAGTGTCTGAAAGCCACAGACCCCTCAGGAAAGCCTTCCCCTGATACTTGGGAGAGCTGTGTGCCTGTTTGACTTCAGGAACCCTTTCTACCGGGACAGTCTTCCCACCACCCTACTTCCTACTCCCGAATTTCCAGAATAGACTCCTGTGGTTGCTGAGAAGAAGCAACAAATGACTAGATGAAATGAGGTAGAAAGAATAGGATTCAGTCAGCCCAAGGGTGGGCTCTAATGGGAGTCCAGGTCTTCTTCAGGGGGATAGGTCACTGTGGTTGGTGTCGTTTGGGGCCTGGAGGATTTAGTTGTTTGGCCGTGAAGCGGGGAATACATGGAGTCAGTGACAATACCATGAGAGGAAGTGTCTGTGTGGTCAAATTGTTGTGTCCCATGGAGCTAAATAATAAGCTGGTATGATCTTCATGAATCTTCTTTAATTTGTCTCTGAGAGTTGAAGAGATAATATTTTCCTCAATTCTCTTCTTACACATTATTGTATAGAAACAACATATCATCGAAAGCCTTTCACCGTGAGAGCCTCCATTCACTTGAGAAGACAGGGCTCTCCCATTGTTAGTAGGGAAAGCGGAGGCATTTGGGCAAAGACACTGAGTAAAAACATATACAGAACCTCAAACATCCTGGCATCTGGAGCTTCCTCATACCCCACCCCACCTCAGTGCACCTCAAAGTCAAGGGCTCCACAAGTTAGAGCACCTTGAATCCCGTGTGCCCCATGATTTACTAACGTGGGGTACCAAGTCCGACCTAAGGAGGGTGGTGGCACGGGAAGAGATCTGCGCAAACCTATTTCCATGCTCTACTCTTGGTGTTTCCTCCTGTGCCTTTGCCCACCTGCCCTGCCAATGCCAGGCTTCTGCTTACCTGGACTCAGAGAGAGGGGTGACTTGGAGATGAGTGGACAGGAGACTCAGGTCACGGGGACTGCAGGTTGGAGAGATCACAGGCAGGATGAAAAACAGCACATTAAGAGTTGCAGTGGGCAGCTGTGGAGGATCAGGCGGGCTTGACATGAGAGAGAGAGAGGTGGAGAGCCTGACAGAACGGAGAGCACTCAGAGGGCGTTGGCACAGTTTCTGGTTAGCTGTGTCTGGTTGGTCCTGTAACCTTAGCTTGCTGTATATTCCTGGAGAGGTGGGGAGAAAGGAGAGGAGTATATTCGTCTCTTCTGGGGGGGATGGCGAGGTGGAAGAGCAGAAGCATCTGTGATTAATGCTCTCACCACAAAACCCCCCTTGAGGTGGGAGATTTGGGAGGGGCTTGGCACACATACAATGGCTCTGCAAGTGTCCAAGGAGGAACGGCTCTTCCTGTGTCACGTGACCCACGTGTCCCAAGTGCTGGCTGTCCCACTGGGCCTGCACTCTGTCTTTCCCTGGACTGTCCCTTGCTCCTGTCTCACCGTCGCAATTCCCATCTCTGCATGCTGGACCAGGTGTCAGCTCCAGAGCCTTCTGGGAAATGTCAGGTGCCTGATAGGTCTAAGATGTCTTAGTTTGCCCAGCGGTGACAGCAGGAGCTGAGTGTTGAGATGCATGAATGAATCCTCTATCTAACTCGCACACGTGTGCAAGGACTCAGGAAACTGCATTAGGAAGCCCCCACCAATGGATACTCCTGACCCTGGAGTATGACCCAGTGTCGGGCTGGTCCCTGTAAGTTTGGGAGCTGAAGACTTGCTCTTGATTTTTCGGTTATTATCCTGCGTGTCCGTGAGTATATGTGTACCAGCATCGTAAGACTCTATGAGGTCACCTCTTCCAGTTCATTTACTCATTCATTTATTCATTGATTCAATACTTGAACACATGTTTGTGGAGTACCTACTATGTGCCAGGCTTGGGTCTACGTACTGGGATATAGAACAGGGCAAATCAGACAAAAATGCTTGTCTTCATGGAACTTATATTCTAGGGAGGAGGGAGAGACAGTAGCTGAATTAAGTAAAATTTNTAGCATATTTGAAAGTGATAAGTCGAGTGGAGAGAAATGAAGAAGGATAGGGAATGTCAGGTGGTGACAGGCACTCTTAAAACAGGATGTTTGAGGAAGACTTTAGTTTGATGCAAAATTTGAAGGAGGTAAAGAAGTCGGTTGTGCGGATATCTGGGGGAAGAACATTCCAGGCAGAAGAATTAGCCAGCCAGAGGCCCTGAGCGGGGAGCAGGTCTGGCGTGTTTGAGGCACAGCGAGGAGTCCGAGGGTGGAATGGGGTGGAATGAATGAGGACAGACTAGTAGGAGATGAGGTCGGAAAAGCAGTGTGCGGCCAATAGGGGGGCGCCGTGCAGGTGATTGGGAGACTTTGGCTTGTATTCTGTGTGCCATGGGGAGCCACTGGGAGCCTTTCAAGACTGGAATGCTGTGAATCCATGTAGACTGTAGGGGATCAGGGTGCATTGCAGTAACCTGGGTGAGCGAACACGTGACTTGGATCAGATTAACAGTAGAAGTGAGATGTGATTGGATTGTGAAAATATTTTAAATGTAGAGCCAGCAGAGTTTCCTGATGGATTGCATATGGGGTGGGAAAGAGGGGGGCCAGAATGACTTTATTTTTTGGCTGAGCAACAGGAAGGACAGAAGTGTCATTACCTGAGATGAGGCAGGCCTCAGGTAGAGCAAGTTTGGGGAGGAGAAGTTGTTGGGATTTCAGCGTGGGGCATGTTCTGTTTGGGATGTCTACTAGGTGTCCAGGTGGGTCTATCTGGTTGGCAGTTGGGCATACGATCTGCAGTTCATGGGAGAGGTCCCAGTGTGAGGTAAAAATCTGAAGTTGTCAATTAGAGGTGATTTTTAAAGTCATGAAACTAAGGGTGAGATCATTAGAGAAAAGCAAGGGCCCCCAAACTGAGCCCAGAGGTATCTATTGTTAGGAGTTTAATTTCTAATAGGAAACAATGGAGTCTGGGGAGGGGTGGGAGGGTTGACAGTGTCATTTTCCAGCCGAGTGAACCATATTTTTCTGCCTATCACCCAATTTGCATGTCTCTATCATCATAGAATATGTACATGGAAATGGATTCCATGACATATAGTAGGATGACTTCTCCTCCTGATAATAAACAATAATTTCAATCTCTACACAGTTCTTCTGTTAAAGATAATGTAGAAAGTTGAATTATGGTCATATTGAAAGCAGAGGACTTCCTCCCATCTCCCCTTCTTCAAAAGTGTAAGGAGCTATACCAGAGGATGGATATGAAGGCAGAACCCAAACCCTGTGGGAAAGAAAACAGTTGGAAGCAAAATTCTGGCTTCTAAAATTTTATGTTCTTATCCCAAATTTGTCTGTTTTGTTTTTTGTTTTTTTTGCTATTGTATACATTAGGAAATAATTTACCTTTTCTGAGCCTTAGGTCACACAACTGAAATGTAAAAATAATAATACAACCTGTGTCAAATTAGCAGAATTTGTTTTATCATTTTATTTTTGACAGCTTTATCGAGGTATAATTGAATACAAAGAACTGCACACATTTAATGTGTACAATCTGATTAATTTGGACATATGCAAACACCCATGATACTATCGCCACAATTAAGGGAATAGACATATTCAATGCCTCCCAGAGTTTCCTTGGGTCTTCGTTTTTCTTTTTCTTAACATGAGATCTACCTCCTTAACTGATTTTGAAGTGCACAATACAGTTTTGTGATCTATAGGCGTATGATGTGGTGCAACAGATCTCTAGAATTTATTCATCAGTCATAACTGAAATTGCCTACCCTTTGGCTAACAACTTCCCAATCACCCCACCATCCAGCCCCTGGCATCCAGTATTGCATTCTCTTCTTCTATGAGTTAGACTATTTTAGACTCCTCATACACATGGAATTAAATAAAAGGTCTTTCTCCCATCTTAAAGAAAAGCTTTCTCGATCCAATTTTTTCATCTAGCTACCCTTTTTTTTTTTTTTTAGTTGAGCTATCCTGCCACCTTTTGGCAGGTGTTGGCAGCTCAGCTTGGGCTGGGAATCGAACTGGTGATCCTGTTGCTCAGAACTCACACTCTTGAGCGAGCTTATAACCAGCTGAGCTACTCTGCTGCCCCCGCCCCTGTAGCTCCCATTTTTATGCAATCGTAAAAATGCCTCAAGGGAGTTGTTGGTACTTGCTGTCTATACTTCCCCTCCTCTTATTCTCTCTGTAAAAAAAACAAAGACTTTAATGAGGTCTGATTGATATGTAAAATGCTGTTTTGAGATTTTAAATGAGATCTTTCTTATGAAAACATTGTATAAATTATAAAGTGCTACATAAATGTTACTTATAATTATTGTTATATTTTAGAGCCATGATCAACATATTTTCCAATACACAACTCTCTCCCACCTTTCCCTAGTTCTGCGCTTTCAGAATGTAGAGTGTCCTCTCATTCTCATTCATTTCATGCACATAGTTTTCCTGTAAGGTGAGAAACAATCGGGATGGGACTGGGTCTGGACAGGCCTTCTTAGTGATCAATCAGGTCTCCCGGATGTGATGATATCATCCACAAACAGCACTGTAGTCATGGTTCAGAATTTCAGAAACAATGCCAAGAGGATCTTGGACATAATCTTCAGGATGTATATAAGCCCTGGACTAAAGTACAATTTATCAGTGACAGGACTTTGGAGTTTTATGCATAATATTTTCCTTGGCTGGAGTCTGGCTTTATTTGATGAGTTGTGTCAACACAGGGAATTCTCTACTCGGGCTTAGGGATTCCTCAGATTGGTGGTGCCTCTGTCCACTCTTAGGAGGTTGCTGTGAGTGTTCTCAGAGTTGGAATCATGTGGGATCTGTGTTTGGACAGAGACTGAAAATACTTCTATCATGTCCACATTCCTGAACCATTTGTCACAGGGTTGCGCATTGCCTGGTGGGATGCCTGCTACCAGGGGGAAAAGATACTACTCCTCTCTTCACATCAGCAGAGAAGAAGTTGGTTAAGTTACTGAGTTTGATGAATACCTTTGACCCTACAGATGAAAAGTTAATTTCTTTGGGGGCTTTGCATATTTTGGGGGGAATAAATTTATAGACATATAGAGGGCAGAAAAAGAGCAATAGGGTAAATCTAAAGTATCAAAAATAAATGAAATTATAATGATACACAAGGAAATCAAAGGTGTAGGAAAGAAGCAAAACAGAGTATAACCAAACCTTAAGTTGATTTTCTGAAAATTCTCAGAAGATGGATACATTTCTGGCATTCTCACCAAGGAAAAATGAGAAAAAAGGTACAAATAAATTAAAGAATTAAAAGAGAAATTAAAATAGATACAGTAGAGATTCGAAATAATAAAAGAATGTTATTAAAAAGTACTTGCGGGTACAATAGATACATAACTGAAAATAAAAGTCTAGGGCCGGCCGAGTGGCGCGATGGTTAAGAACTCGCTTGGGATGCCAGAGGGCCCCGGTTCGGATCCCACATATGAGGGCCAGT
>NW_017732175.1:744707-755684 GCF_001890085.2 Hipposideros armiger | reverse complement strand
CGTCCTCCACAACTAGACTGAAGAACAAAAACGACAGCAACTTGTCTGTTCCCCTTCCCCAATTCCCCAGCACTGTTCCCATCCCCCCAATTTCCCAATAAAAATCTTTAAAAAAAAAAAAAAGTCTAATTAGCCTAAGAAGAAACAGAAAACTTGGATAGAATTATAATCATTAATGACATTGAATTGCTATTAAAAAGATAACCTCTCTGACTTTCTCATTATGTCCATCAAAAAAATTTTTACAAGTGGATTATACCAAAGTTTCGAGGGACACATAATCCCCATATATTAATAAGTTTTTCCAGAAAATGAAAAAAGAAAGAAGAAAAAATTGCTCACTTGTTTTATAAGGTTTGCATAACCTAGATTAAAATAATTCTCATAAGAATATTATGCAAAAAGTATGCACTAACATTAAAGATAAAAACATCTTATAATATTATCCAAAGAAATTCAATATTTGAAAAAAATAGCCTATTTTTACCAAGTGACAATTTTTCCAGGAATACAGAAATGATTCAATTACAGAAAATCTATGAATTCATTATCACATTGGTTGACTAAAGGAAAAGAGAATCATTTCAATACACATGGGAAATATGATAAAAATTCTTAGAAAGCTAGAAATAGAGAACTTTATAACCTAATAAAACCTATATGCAAAAATTCTACAACAAATGACATATTTAATGGACATATCTGAAGTACTTCTTTTAAATTCAGAAACGAAATATATGCTTTGTATAAATGATACGTATGAGCATAGTACTTATGAGTCTAGCCAATACAAAAGGAGAGAAAATAAAAATTGATATGGAGGAGAATAATATATTATAATTATGTGCTGGTGATAACGATTATTTACATTTAAAATCCAAGAGAGTTAATGAGTAAAAAAGTCACATCAATAAGAACGTTCAGTAAGCTTTCCCAGTAAAAGATCAACATATAACAGTAACTAAGATCTCTGTATACCAGCAATAATCAATTAGAAAATATAATGAAAAATAAGATAGCATTACAGTAGCAACACATGCCATAATTTATAGAATAAATTTAACAAGATGCACAAGAGTGTTACAAAGAAAATTATTGCTTGTCCTCTAGTAAAGGGCAAGAAAGAAAAATACAAATAAACATAAAAATATACCATGTTCACTCATAACTTTTCCTTGTAAAAGCCATTTTATAAATTTTGGGGATATATTAAATGCATTTTCAATAATGATTTCAACAGGAATCATGAGCAACTTGGCATATCAGTTTTAAAATATATATGGAAAAATAAAGGCCCTAAAATAGCAAATAAAAATAAATTTTGAACCACGGTGGAGAGAGGATGAGTAACCCTTCTAGATATTAAGATACACCGCAAAGCAATAAATACATTGATATTTATATAAGAAAAATAGGCATATGGTATGGAATCGGCAGTCCAGAAACAGACCTGTATCTTATTGTAAACTTGGTAAATTATGGTGATTGCATCATGAATCAGTGGGAAATATAATATTTTAATTTAAAAGTAAATGTTTCAAGGAAAGTAGGCTCAATAGATTGGGGAAAACCAATGAGTTGCTCCAGATATATCAAAAGATGTAAAACACACAACCTTTAAGAGAAAAATTGATGGATTTTTATAAAAATATTTTGGTTAATGAAGGACAACCTAAGTAGAAATAATAGTCCAGAAAGTGATACTTGCATCATTAATAACAACAACAAAAATCTAGTTATATAAGGAAATACTAATTAATTAAAGAAAAAACAAGACTAAATACGGACAAATTTATTAAGCTATTCAAGAAGAGGAATTTGAATGGATAATAAGTCATTGATGTGATTCTCAACATCATTTTTAGTCAGATCATAACATTTAAACAACCATGCAATCTCTTTTTTCTTTCTCTAATGTCACTGCTGTGACATGGATAGTTGGCCTTCCTTTTAACCATGTCTTCACATTAACTTAGTATCCAGTTATCTTTTGTCAGAAACAAAAGCAAAAGTGTCCTATTTCTCAAGGAATTAAAAAAAAAATCACACTAATCAGATCAGGTATGACCCCAAGAAAAGACAGGGGAGAGTCACCAAGCTGGGCTTATAAGGTAGCACGTGTTGGCTTGCGTCTTCATCTTGCATTGATTCCATGTTCCTTACCATGCCGTGCTAAGCCAAGTACTTTTGTGGTAACTATTTGCAGTTTGTTAGAATACCTACCCAATAAATTCTTTGTTTTCTGAAGTTCAAGGTTAAATATATGTGACATTAAAAATAAATATTTTGGTTAACAAAGGACAATGTAAGTAGCAATAAGAGTCCATCCTTTT
Source organism: Hipposideros armiger (assembly GCF_001890085.2). Lineage (NCBI taxonomy): Eukaryota > Metazoa > Chordata > Mammalia > Chiroptera > Hipposideridae > Hipposideros > Hipposideros armiger. Next base: position 753,351 of record NW_017732175.1, on the reverse strand, counting down.
AACTATTGTTATGCCTTAGTTTGTGAGGCAGCATATTTACCAAATGTGACTTTGAGGTTATGCCTTCAACCTCTGCTAGGTGGTTTAACACATTGAACATCACACTGGACATTAGATACTAAACAACTATTAAGTGAAATAAGCAAGCAAAACAAACAAACAAACAAACATCCCTCAAAAACAACAATGAATGAGAAACCTATTAATAACTATCAGGTTACAAATAGCTAAAAAAACACGTTCCTGTAACATAGTAAACACTTAATAAAAGTTTGCTGCTATTTTTACCACCTGTACTGTTATGTCTCCTAGGACCATCGCATGTCAACAATAATTATGTGTTAAGCCTGTGCCAAGTATTTTACGTATCTTATCTCCTTTAATTTAATACACTTTTGCCGAGTAGGTTGAAAACAACTCAAGAAAAATCCTTAGGTTTTTTTCAAAATAGATTTCCTTAAAATTTAAGGTCTCCACTTTTCTAATCTTAGGAAAGAGATATGCTCTGCCTCTCCAAAGCCAGCACTTCAGAATGTATTTTCATCTTGAGCCCTTTCTGTCACTTCGAAGGCCATATTTTCTTGGTTTGACTCCCTAGGTTCTTCACGCTCTCTCTTTCCACTGGCTTCTTTCTTGGCCTTCAGATATGTCCAGGTCTGCCTAACTTGTCTTGAAAGCTCCCAGGTTTGAACTTTTTTGTGCATCAGATTCTACCATATTTTTCTCCTTCCCATCATCAGACTCATTCTTAGATAAGTTTTCAGTCTGTCCTGTGCCGTTTTCTTGCCTGAATTCTATGTTCCTGGAACCCACCGCAGTCATTTCTGAAGTCATCACAGTTGGTCCTGATTTTCTAGTTACCAAAACCCTCTTCTAATTACTTATTCTCTATAGATTTTTCTAGTACATTTGGCCCCTTTGACCACTGTATCCCTGAAAATCTTTCTTCTTTGGCTTTTATGATAGGACACATTCTTGATTCTTTTCCACATTTCTGCACACACCTTCTGCCTCTCCCTGCCTCTAAAGGCCAGATGGTGAGCATCATGTGAGGACACCATCTGGGGGATCTTGGGAGCAGAGCACAGAAGGTCAGGGTTGGGGCAGCGGTAGGGTCAGTATTCATCTCGCCGGAGAGAAATCACGAGGGCACAAAAAGGGAGAGAAAGGCAGGAGGGTCATGTCCCTGGCATGGGTTGATAACTGAACTAGCTGCAGTTGTAGGTGCAATATTATTATTATTATTATTATTATTATTATTATTATTAATTTATTTTTTTAAAAAGATTTTTATTCGCTCAAGAGTTTGAGCTCTGAGCAACAGCGGTTCGAGTCCAGCCCGAGCTGAGCAGCCGCTGAGCTGCCAACAGGTAGCAGGATGGCTCAGCTAAAAAAAAAAAAAAAAAAGATTTTTATTGGGGAATTGGGGGATGGGAACAGTGCTGGGGAATTGGGGGAAGGGGAACAGAAAAGTTGCTGTCCTTTTGTTCATCAGTCTAGTTGTGGAGGACGTTGCTTCACTGGCCCAAGTTGGCACCATCATTGCGCTCTTCCCAGGCGAGGCAGATCAGTTGCCGGCTGCTGGCCGCTCACGCTGGCTGCTGGCTACACGTGGTAGCCCATGGCAGCCCACTGCATCAAGGGTTGCAGCCTAGCTGTTGCCGACGACTCATGGCAGCCCAGCTCCAGGTTGAGCTGTTGTTCAGCATCTTAGCTGTAGGGGGCAGTGTCACTGGCCCTCATATGTGGGATCCGAACCGGGGTCCCCTGGCGTCCCAAGCCAGTTCTTAACCATCGCGTCACTCAGCCGGCCCTGTAGGTGCAATATTATGAATGAATGAACACCATCAGTCAAAGGGTTAAAAAAACTGATGGAGCTGGAGCAAGGAAGGGCAGGAGGTGTGCAGGTGGCAGCTGGGTGGGATGGCAGGTAAGTAGGTCAGTTGGCGGGCAGAAGTACACCGGAAAGTGAGGGACCTTGATTCCTCCTAGTGAGAGAAGTTAATCCTGGGGAGGTGGGGGTGACGGGGGGGGGGCGGTGCTAATGATGGCAGCTGGCTGGGTGACCTTGACGGTGAGGTGAGGACCTGGTTGCTCTGATTTTTGGCAGTGAAATGACGACCCTGGTAGAGGCACAGATCTGATAAGCAAGGCACTTGGACCATCATCATCCTTCCTCTTCAATAAACATCAGTCATCCACACCTTTTATAGCTTTTTATTATTGAAATTCTCATATATACATAACAATAGAGAGCCTAGTCTAATGAGCCCTCAGGCATCTATTATCCAATTCAGCAATTATCCACATTTTGCCAATCTTGTTAAATCTGTCTTTGCTCCACACCCTTTGACTGTTTCTGTCACAACATTTTAAAGCAAGTCTAAAACATCCTGTTATTTTCCCCACAGATAATTTAGTACATTCACTCGTTTTGTGCCTAAGCCCCTGCCTACACTGGCACATTTTCTGCCTTTGTACAGTGATTCATGTGGTTCTTCAGTTATCATGTTTGAGTACCAGGTGAGTCTTTAAATAGACCAGTAGTGGAAGCCCAGCCGGGTCCGTAAATGGGTGTGATCAAGACTCTGACACTAGTGCCTTCATTTTCCTTTAAGTTTTGTGGCTTTATGAGGCCCCACCAAAGACTATACCTTATTCCTTAAATTAAAGCAGGGTATTCCTTTTTTAGGTAGTCAGCTTGGTCTTTAAGACTGAAATTTGTATTTCGGGTATAAAGGACTTTGCCATTTGAAAGTCTCTGAGCTACTCTGATAGGCAACCTTAGAAATCATTATAACCCACACTTTTAACTCTGGGAGGTAAGTAAGTACTGGACATAAATAGACCAACCTAATAGGAAAGACATGATGGGATAAAAAACATAATTAAAATACAGTACAGTGCCTCTGATAAACAAAAAGTAGGCGTGGGCAATAGAGTGAACCAATTATATAAATCGGAAATCAGGATATGTAATTTAATAAAGGTTTATTTCTGATATGAATTTACTTATAAGAATTCTCAACATAATCACGTTTCATGCTATATTGGAGTTATCTTTATTAAGAAGGATAAATCGGATAAAATCAGGGCCATACAGAAAACGTGACACAAGTGGTTCCACAGGCAGTGAGCTGAGATTGGAGCACCCAACAGGCTTCGGGTGGTCAGAGAAGGACGATGGCAGACTCCCAGGGAGGACTTGGTTTGATGTGATCAGGAGCTAATCTAAAGATGGAGAGGGATTTGCAGAGGGTAGAGGTGGAAGGTAATTTTCGGAAGGGATGTGGCGGTGAGGGGGTGAATGTCCCAAACTGTGTTTCTTGGCACATGAGTGCCAATCAGAGGTTCCTGAGTTTTCCTTGTGAACTTGTGGTTTCATTGAAAACTCTGTGTTCAAATACGTTTTGAAAACGCCAGTTTAAAAAAAAAAAAAGCTTCGAGTCTTTTGATCATACATTCTGGCTCTTAACTAACATGCATGTAAACGGAGGAGCCGTGATAGTAGGTAGCAGTTCTTTCTTTCTTTTTCTCAATGAAGCATCTGTTAATATCCAAAGCACATGGATTTTCTCAGCGCACTGTTTAGGAAACACTATGTTAAAAAAACTGACCTCATCTTAAAGGGTAAGGAAGAGCCACAGAAAGCTTTTCTGCAGGAGACAGGGACACCTTACCAAGATTAACCTGGTGTGGTTTAGGATGGCATGAAGAGGGAGGAAATGAAAGCATGGAGCAGACCTACGGCAGAGTGGATGGGTGAGTGCTGAGGGCCTCATTCCAGCAGTGGGTGTATGGATGGAAAGGAAAACTCACATACGGGCGATAACACAAAGAAAGCATCTTCCCTTTCAATAGCTAAATGGATGGAACAGCTGAGGGTGAGGGATCAGTCAAGTGTTATTCCGAGGATTTTGGGGTTAGGAGAGATTTGGTACCATTGATAGAAATGGAGGCACACACGGAGCTGGTGGGCAGGAAAGGATGCTGAGGGCGGATCTGTGCACACTGAGCTGCATGTACCATTCCGGTGATGAAGCACAACAGCTGCTTCCCGGTGGGAATTTAAGACTTTAGGGGAGAGAGGGCAGCGCTGGCCATGGACGCTTGGAAGTTTTTATAACTGGGCTCTGAGTGGTGGAAGTCTAGGCAAATTTTGTAGGTAGTGTGTTATGCTGCAAAGAGCACAATATTGAGTCAGAAAACCTGGTTTCTAGTTCTATCTCTGCCACTACTTCTTTGCAACTTTGGACAAGTTATTTGTCTTGCCTGAATATCTATCTATCTATCTATCTATCTATCTATCTATCTATCTATCTATCTATCTATCTATCTATCTATCCATCCACCTATCTATCCATGTAATAAAAATGCCTATCTCAAAGGATTGTTGTGAAAGTTTAATTAGGTGATGTTGGTGCGGTATAAACTATAAAGGGCTGCACCACTTCCAGTTCCTCCTATGAGTGATGCCTAGAGAAATAGGAACCTAAAATGTAAACCCCAGATCTAGAGATCACCCCAAGAGTCAGTGAGTAAAGACCATGACGTTCCTGTCTCCACAGACATATTCCAGGATGTATGGAATTGAACTGGTATGGCGGAGGCAAGGCGGGGTCAGAGTGGGCAAATCATTTGTCACGAGGAGTTCTGATAGCAATTATTAGAGATCTGCTCATTGGGAATTGGGGGCATGAGGGGGCAGGCCACGGGGTGCTAGGTGAGGTGAGAAATCTAAGCAGTGGGCCGCAGGTGGAAGATAAGGATACCAACCTCTTAGCATGCCAAGAGCAGAGCAGAAACAAAGCAAGCCTGTCCATGCCACCCAGGGAAGTAACAGAAGGAATTCATCCCAGAGTCGGGAGAAGGGCACACTTAGGAGCTCCTGAAGTACTAAAAGTACAATCATAATCATCAATGCTCTAGCACTTGCCATACGCCAGGCGTCGTGAGAAGCTCGTCACGCCCATAGACTGAACCACTTCATCCTCAAACAGCCCTATTATTATCAGCGTTTTGCAGATGAGGAAACTGAAGCCCCAAGGAGTGACGTGACTTGCCCAGGCTCATTCGGCTAGGAAGGAGCAGAGTCGGGATTTGAAGTGTGCTATGTTAGCAGGAAGAGGGCGGTCCCTAGAGGGCACGTAGAGGGCACGTTACGGTTCCCTAGAGGGCACGTAACGCATTCCACCACCCACATTCCCAGGGTTTGACGATTCGTACTGTTCATCTGTAGATGTACTTTATTATGTCTCTTTGCTCCCGTACCCCTTTATACCAGTGGCCAGCGTGCTCATGAGTGCTGTGACTGTCAATCCTGCGACAGACGGTGGCTCGCTTTTTTATTCTGTTGGATCCTCTATTATGCAGGCAGCATCCCCCAGCCATGCAGGGTGGGCTTTGGGTTCAGAGAAGACTGGATCTGAGGACTGACGCTACTCCTTGGTGACTGTGTGCCCTTGGCTTGTCACTTAACACCCCCTGAGCCCCAGTTCTGTCATCTGTTGCTTCAGGCTGCTGTTGTGTGGAATGATTCGTTTGGCTTTGGGATCACGTGCTGTGGATCCTGGCTTGGCCTTTTACGAGCTGTGTGCCATTGGGCAAGCGATGACCCTGTCTGTGTCTCAGTTTCCCCATCGATCAAGTAGGGATAAGAGCAATTGCACCCCCAGAAGAGAGCTGTTCTGAAGACTTCATGGGATATTAGCATGATACCCAAGACATGGCGAGTGCTCCGAGAGTGTTCTCTATATGCCAATTTATAGGGTTCGAGTGAGGGTGTAAAGTGATAATTCTGCCCAGTGGTGATGAAATCCTCGCTAAATACCCTATGTTGCCATCTTTGTATTTATCCTAATGCAGAACAGCACCAGTGCACGCTCCATATTCTTTCCCTTGAGGGTTGACCCTCTCTGCATGTTCTTGGGGGTCTTGCTCTTGAATTTAGAAGACCTTCAAGTGGGCTTGGATCTAAAATTCAGTCTTGTTACTGACTCCATGGTGCTGAGAGCAATTGTTGTCTTAGGACTTATGGCTGCTGGGTAGCATCTTTGTAGTTCCCTTCCGTGGTCTCACCTGGAGAATCCTCCTGCCCTGGGAAGCTCTGTGGAGGCTTTGCAGCAGGGGCCCTCCCTTCCTCAGGATGAGCTGGGCCGAGCCTGGCCGGCCAGCCAGATACGCCTCTCCTTGCTGTTGGCGGTGGGATTCCTTGTAAGCCTGTTTCGTGAATCGCACTACACACCTCATCCTCAAGCTCCCGGAAGGAAAATACACGTCGTTTTAGTTGAGGTTTCACTTTTCTCATAGTTAAAAAATAATTAGGTAAGGCTGAGAAAAGTATCTGTCCCCAACTTTGCCCCTGCCTGCCTCTGACATCTCCTTCTTATTGTCAACTTTTTAAAACTGACTTCTTCGGGCAATGTACTTAGAAACAATCTGAATGTATTGATCGTTGTTTTTTTTTTTTTCTTTCCAGTTTTACATATTATTTCTCAACTTTCTATTGTGGAAGATGGAAACGTGGCTTTCTTATACTCCTTCTTCCCAACACAAATACATATAACACAAACACATATGTCTTTCCCCTGTATAATAATTAATATCATAATTTTGGTATAGAACGCTATTCACTGTGTGCATGACTGTAATTACAGTAGTATTACTCATGAATGAGCCATAGAATAGTCTGTTATCACCAATGATTACATTTTCCCTTCTTGTCAAACTTTTATTTCCCTAGAGTTAATAAGACTTCATTTCTGTTATGGTTGTTTCCTTAGCTTTCCATGTAGCTGTCACTGCTTTATCCTGGAACCCTTAGCCAAGAGTGTGAATCGCCAAGTACATTTAAACGTCTCGGCAATGTGTCAGTTTTACCGTTGTCATGGAGACATCCCTCCTGCCGCCTCAAACTCCTACCCTGTTGGTCTTTGCTCACTGCACAGCTGTCTTCCTGGCATCTCCCTTCATCACCATCCTGGAGAGTACCTCATTTTCTCTTGGATTCCCGTTTCCTGGTTGCTGGGTTTTTCTCTCCCTTCTTTACTCCCTTATTGGTTAGAAAATATCTCCCTAGAAACTTCTTTAAAAAAGGGGAATGTGGGGCCGGCCAAGTGGCGCGATGGTTAAGAACTCGCTTGGGATGCCAGAGGGCCCCGGTTCGGATCCCACATATGAGGGCCAGTGACACTGCCCTCCACAGCTAAGATGCTGAACAACAGCTCAACCTGGAGCTGGGCTGCCGTGAGTCACTGGCGACGGCTAGGCTGCAGTCCCTGTGGCAGTGGGTTGCCATGGGCTACCGTGTGTAGCCAGCAGCCAGCAGCCAGCGTGAGCAGCCAGCAGCCGCAGTGAGCGGCCGTCCAGAAGCCGGCGACTGATCTGCCTCGCCAGGGAAGAGCGCAATGATGGTGCCAACTTGGGCCAGTGAAGCAGCGTCCTCCACAACTAGATTGAAGAACAAAACAACAGCAACTTGTCTGTTCCCCTTCCCGCAATTCCCCATCACTGTTCCCATCCCCCCAATTACCCAATTAAAAAAAAATCTTTAAAAAAGGGGAATGTGGGAAAAATAAAGGCATCGAGGCCCTTAATGTCTGATAATATCTTTATCTGTCCACACAATGGATTAATACTTTGTGTGGGTGTAAAATTGTGTGCTGAAATTATTCTTCAGGATTGTGAAGGGCCATTGCAATGTTACTGGCTGCCAGTGTTGCTGTTAGAAGTGTGGTCCCATTCTCATTCTCACCCCTTTTCATATAATTTATTTTTCTTTTTCTCTCTGAAAACAGTTGATGTCTTCTCTGTACACAGGAACCTGGAATATCATGACACTGAGCCTTAGTGTAGATCATTTTTGAAATGAATCAGGAGTGCCTGGAAACTCATGGCCTTCATATCTGGAAAATATTCATTGATTGTGTTTTAGCTACAGTTGTTCCCTCCATTTTCTTTGTTCTTTCTTTTCTGGAACTCCTATTCAGGTATTGAACCTCCTGGCTGCTCCTCTATTTATTTTAAAGTATGTATTTTCTCTAGTTTTTCCTCTCTGTCGTTTTGCTTTATTTAGGGGAGATTTTCTTGACCTTCTTCCAAGATTTTCGTTTAACTTTTCACTTCTACAGTCAAATTTCTGATTGTAAGGAACATTTTATTCTCTGGTGTTCCTTTCCCTGGTGTGAGGTGATGTTCTATTTGTTCTCATTTGATAGATGCAATATCTTGTCTAATTTCTCTGAGGAAATTCACTATATTACTGGGGATGCCAAAAATTGTCTACACATGACTTGTATTCATCTTTTGTTATCAGTATGTATTGAGTATTACAATTTCAATATTTTTTTTCCTTTCTTAAAATGTGTATACATTTTTTGGCACCCTCTATATATATATTTTGTAATGTCTTTCTTTCCCCTGAGATTTCTTTTTGTGTATATATTTTCTCTAATATTGGAGGTTTTTAAAATGCCTGGTGCTTCCTAGCTCTCTGTTCATGTTATTAAGTCAATAAAAGTTATTTAGAAGAAATACAATGCGTTGGTAAGGCCTCCACATCAACTATGAAGTGGACTCCCCAAAAGGGCATTGGTCCATCTGGCTCCCTAAGAAATGCTTACAACGTTATTGATTGTATTCCTTG
>NW_017732175.1:723282-743545 GCF_001890085.2 Hipposideros armiger | reverse complement strand
AAAAAAAAAAAAAGTTATTTAGAAGAATAGTACATACAGGCAAAGCTTGTTGATGGGTGGGCTTCAACAATTGAGTGGTGCCTCAGCTACTCAGCGGGGGAACCTCTAAGTGTCAGAGGCTCTACGACTCCTCTACTGACTTGTCATACATTCAGAGAGTCCCTCACCTCTAGCCTGTAGGGTACTTGTGTGGATGCCAGCATCCCGAGAATCCGATGGGGAAAGAGATCTGAGGGTGAGATGAAGAAGAAGGCTCACTCAGTGCCCCTGTTTTCAGCATACCACCCCTCTCTGGGATACGTTGGTGTCCCCGACTGAGTACAGAGTTCCTGCAGTTCAACCTCTCATTGTCATCACTTGGGGTAGAGCAGGGGCAGGTCATAGAGTAGGGATCTGACTGCATCTGTACAGACTCTGAAACCAGCCCTCATGTTCTTCACCCTTCAAACCTCCATGCCGCCCCAATTCCACAGACTTCCTAATAATCTGCAGTATAAATATGGGTTTTAGAACTACTATTTTTCCAGCCTAGGTTTCTGTTTTCCTTAGTCTGCTAAATTGGTTACCTATCTGTCTGTTCTGCAAAGTCTAAAATTTTGTTGCTATCATCTCTACTTCCGTTTTCTTTTCTTTTTTTTTCTTTCTTCTTTTTTTTTTAAGATTTTATTGGGGACTTGGGGAAGGGAACATTGTGTTTTTCCAGGACCCATCAACTCCAAATCAAGTTGTTGTCCTTCAATCTTAGTTGTGGAGGGTGCAGCTCAGCCCCAAGTCCAGTTCCCACTTTCAATCTAGTTGTGGGGAGGCACAGCCCACCATCCCATGCGGGAGTTGAACCGGTGACCCTGTTGCTTACAGCTTGCATTCTAACCAACTGAGCCATCCGGCCGGCCCCATTACTTTCATTTTCTTGATCCTGGAAGATTTATATTATTTGTGGTCCCTTAATTATCATTTTAGTGACATTTAAGAGGAAGCACAGGTGATCTTATGTGATAAATCTCATGCATAAATGGGAGTTTCTTGAGAGGTATTTTTTCAACAGTTTGTGCAAGACTAGCTTTTTGGTTCATTGGTTTTTCTTTCTCTGTGTCTCTCTTCCCCCCTCCCCCATTTTATTGTTTTCTGCTGTTATTCTTATTATGTCCTGGGAATTCTGGATTTATTTCCCAGAATCAACACTCTAGGTAATTGTGTTTCAAACTTTTAAAAACATTTCATAATGACTTATCATAAGTACCTTTTACATCATATCTTGGTATGTGCACAAAAACCCTACATACATATAACTAAAACAAACTTTTGCAAAACAACCCTTGCCTGTGTTATGTACGATACGTTTAATATTTTTTCCCAGCTCAATTCCATTCTGTTCCAGCCCAGCTGTATTCTCTTTTGTTAAGAAAAATCTGTTCAGAGCCTGCTAAACTCTATTTACTGCCTCCTAGTGGTTAGTGATCTACAGGTCGAAAAACATTGCTGAAGGTGATTCTGATAATAGGTTATATATACAACATTCAGTGAAAACTTTTACTATTTCTTGATCCATGTCATGGATAAAAAAGAAAAACAAGATAGGGCACATTTTCTAGCTCTACAGAATAGCCCTAGAAATCTCTCACCAGGTTGAAATAGTGCCATTAGTGAACATACTTGGCATGTGGTGGTTTATCCATTCATTAAACAAATATTGAACCCAGGTATCAATGTAGGCACTGTGAATACAACCGTGAGTAAAATAGATCAAGTTATTGACCGATAAAATTTCTATTTTAGTGGGTAAAAAACAGTCGATTACAGGGCCGGCCGAGTGCCTCAGTTGGTTAAGAGCTCGCTCAGGAGTTTGAGCTCTGAGCAACAGCGGTTCGATGCCCGACCCGAGCTGAGCTGCCAACAGGTGGCAGGATGGCTCAGCTAAAAAAAAGAAAAAAACACACCAAAAAACAGTTGATCACAAATTCTACAAATAAACATGTCAAGCAATCATAAGCCCAATGAGAAAAATGAAAGCAAGCTAAAAAAGAAAGACATGGGGATGTCATGCTATTTTATTTGCGATGGCTGGTGATTGTTTCTCTTAAAAACTCATATTTGAGCAAAGAGCTGAAGAAATGAGAAAGAGCTGGAGAAAGAGCAAAGGCCCTGAGGCAGTGTCACGCTGGGATCGCAAGGAGCACGTGGCGGAAGGGGAGAGGTAGCGGTGTCCAGGCCATGGATTTCTTTAGAGGCCGCAGCAATGACTGGATTTTACTCTGAGAGAAAGGGCAAGCTGTTTGAAGTGCTTTTGCAGCTAAGTTACATGATCTGACTTGTACTGTTAGAGACTCAATCAGACTGCTGTAGAGAGACTAGAACATAGGGAGGTAAGATGGAGGCAAAGGAAGGTACTGGAAATGTCCAGGCAAAAGGTGGTGGTGGCTTAGATTAAGGAGATTGCAGGAAAGGTGGTGAGAAGTGGTGGAATTCGGTACTGCATATGCCTAGAAGGTAAAGCTGGTGATTGTATGAAGAATGACAGACGGGAAGAAGCCAACACCCGCTGTCTATCATCCATTTTACGTATTTTTATAGCACTTGTTAGCACTTATATATGTTTTCTTAATTATGTATTGTTTTCCTTGACTGCCTCACGAGGCACCCTGGGAGACCAGAAATCTTGTCTCTCCTGTTCACAGCCATATTCCAGCACCTAGAACAGTGCCTGGCACCTAGAGAGGCTCAATAAATATTGGTTTGTATGAATGAGTGAAAGGAAAACAAAATAGCATCCATATTGAGTCCTTACTATATTTCTGCCCTTCCTACGTCCACTTCTGGGAGTCTATTTGGAGGAAATTTTCACAAATGCAAAGACTTTTATTCCTATAGATATTCATCAGAGCAACTGATTGGAATAGTGGAAAATGGAACACATCCTAACTGTTCAATAAGAGGAGAATTTGGGACATTCCCAAAAATGTTCAAGGGGGACTATGCCCACTGTCGGGGCAGGATGGTCAATGGCTGGAAATAGTGTCCTCTGCCTGGGCTTCATTTCATACCAGAGCCCAGCCGACCTGTGGGCCCAGGATGGCGCCAGCTGGGTGGCAGGGTTATGTGAGTTCACTTCAGATCCTGCATTCTAATTACAACTCTTCAAATCTTCAGGGTTTAATTTTAAAAGTTTTCCAGCGGGCTTTGAACCAGTTCCTGGGGCCTCATTATTGTCAGCTCTCCTCACCGTGGGCCTACGTGGACGGAGTCATGGGAAAGGAGAGAAGTGACTAATGGGCAGAAGGGACGAGGAGGGGCTCCTGTGATAGAAACACCCAGAGGACAGTGAGAGCAGAACTTTAATGAAAACCCAGCTGGGCAATTTCCATCAGTGAGTTTAACCCTGAGAAGCAGAGGGTAGCCTTGAGAATGCTGTGGGACTGTGGGTTTGCCTGGTGCCTCAGAGGCAGCACTCAATAGACAGTGCCGTCCAGCTCACGATAGGAGCCCGGCACGTTCCTGTGGGAACCCAGGCTTGTGTGTGCAGACGTGAACACATCAGCTTTACCGTTTTACTAACGAAACCTACATGTATTCTGCTGAGGAACGCTAATTAGATTTCACTAAAGGAAAACAATATTGTTTCTACATGAGCCTCTGAAACCTCAAGCGTATTACAAAATCGAATCCAGTTGACAGAAAATCCATTTGTCCAGGAGAGACCTATGGCTCACGGTCTCTTGAATCTCTTTACCTTTACTTGAAAACTACTTTATACTTTCATATAAAAGTACATTTTATGTACTCCCCCCCAAAAAACACATAAGTCCCAATTTCTCCCTCCCTACTAGATTATTCACATCTATGTATAAATATTCTCTAGAATTTCATTATTTTTTCAAAGCCTGACTCTTCTCTTGGGCCTTACCTCCTCCTGTTATCTCCCTGCCATGGACTAGGTAGGTTGCTTCCTTACCAAGAAAAATGTATTAAAAGCATTCTGCATATGGGCTGTCTGAAGTGCCTCATCTCCCATTCTCCTCAACCTGCCCCAGTTGGGTTTCTGACTCCATCTGCCACCAGCGGCCACCACCTGCCTTCACAACATCACCAACAGTCTCCATGAAGCCTGATCCCAAACTTCCCCCTCCACCCCCATTTCACATGACTTTTTTATGAGAAGTCAACAACATATGACTGTTGACATCTCCCCCCTCCTCCACTTCAAAAAGTTTTTTCTTTCCCACTGTTCTATGATATTATTATAAGCCTGGGCTTTCCTTTTATCCCACCAGGCCAGTCCTTTCCCGTCTCATGTGCTTGCTTCAGAGTGTTGCACAGAGTGTTGCCTGCACTGTCCTTCTTAAGCAATTCAATTCAGCCTAAAACTTTGAATGCCATCTATAGTCTGATAAGTTCTAAATTTATGTTTTCAGACTTGACCTCTGCTCTAAAGTCTAGACTCATCTATCCAATGGCCTATCTAATATCTCCTCTTATTTCTGTACTCCAAACCTCTGAAGTCTAGACGTGTATATCAAACTGTCTCTTTGATATTTTCCTTTCATCTTAACACTCTCATTTCCCGCTATCTCAGTTAAAGGTATGAAAAACTGATGGCTCAAGCCAAGAGCCTAGCTGTCACTTTTGATCTTTCTTTATCTGTCCCCATCACATCCAATGTATCAGCTAAGTGTGTTAGGTCCCACCCCAAATATAGAGGATCCCATTTTCTGAAAATAGTGACTATTTTGTCTCTTCCTTTTCAGTTTGCCTATTTTTCTTGTCCTTAATTAATAAGGACCTCAGGAGATATGCTGAAGGTGGCATTAAGCATAAACAATCTTCTCTGATTCTTGAACTTAATGTGACCGCTTCTAACTTTTTACCACTTGAGTACAATGCTTGCTGAATGTTTCTAGTAGATAGACTGTTTGTTATAGGACATTTTTTTCTTCTTTACTGTGCTGCAAATGTTTAATTATGAGTGGGTCTTGGATTTTTCAAATTATTTTTTGGCACGATCCTAAAGTTTTTCTCTTATAATCTGTGGATTTCCTGAACATATTAGATATCTTAGTATTGCATCATCTTTGCATTCTTGAGATTTATCTGTTCTCCTAATCCATTTCCTCTGGACCTGGAAAATTCCCGGGGGCCACTCCTGCTCTGTAAAGCACTTCACACTGGCCCCGTTCTTGGTTTTCTTATACCACGTGATACCCTCTCCCCAGATATTTTAGGAGGAGCTGGCCTTTTGTTTTTTCAATGCTGTGTTAGAGTTTTAGAAAAGGTCTTGTCTTTCTAGTAAAATTTAGGGCCAGGGGTTGGAGAGGCTAGAGCCTATGCTTAGTATGCCATCTTCAGGACAGACAGGAAAGGCTCGAGTTTTTCTGGTTGGTGGCAAAGAAATCTGGGGGACCCTCCTGGCTTAGGGGCATTACCCTTGGTCCAGAATTTAATGACATGTAGGAGGACTGTGGGCAGTGATCATTCAGAAAGAAAAGCCTCTCCAAAATTAATGTTGGCTGAAGCGCAAGTAAGGAGAGAAAAAAAACAGGTGTGGGAAGAAGTGAAGACAGACTGTAAAATATCGAGGCCTAAGGAATTTAATTAAAAACTGATTATTTCCCTTGAAAGTTTCCATGATCATCCCCCACAAAAATTTTTGCTGAAAACATTCTCATAAGTACTGAATCTTGAATATATAAAAGGGAGGAAACCAAAGGAAAGTTCCCTCTCTTCCAGTCTGACCACCGATATGACCAACATGTATGTAGCAGTTACAAGGTAGAAAAAAATGGAGGAAAGAGTCAAGTCATATTATAACTTCCTTCTAGATTAATGGGAGAATTCCCTTGCATTTCAGTAAACTCCATAGGCCTCTACAGGATATTCCATGGGTACAGGAGTTGGGGACCCTTAATCAGTCTTACATGCTTTTATTGAGTCCAAAATACTTACAGAAAACTTTTGATGTGCCAGGCACTGCGTCGTGTATTGGAGGTAAAGCTCTGAGAAATGCACACATCAGCCCTGCTTTCCTGAGATGTACAGCCTAGTGAGGGAAGAGAAGGTTAAACAAGCATTCACTGCAAATGTGACAAGATGTATTAAATGAAACGTGGCTGGGATGACTGCAGGTAGACAGCACACATAGATTTTTAAATAGAGTTAAAAGATGAGACACCCATCCCTTGGTCAGCCTTTCCCACCAGACGACTCCTGTCTTCCCAAAGCTGGAAAAAGAACAAATTCTCTGTTTAGCCTTTCTATCCAAAGGTGCCTTTAAAAACAAGAGTATGGTTTCAGAATCATGGAATTCTAGACGCTGGGGCCTTGGGGCCCATCGGCTAGCTTTACTAACCCAGGAAAACTGGCTTGTGTTAGCGCTGTCATGACCCATGGTGCTCTGGGGCCCACTCACTTCCCGGGCAAATCCACTGTGGGAAAGATGGGTCCTCTCGCCCCACCAGCAAGCTGGAGAGGACTTGAGGAAGGGGAACTGTTTTAGTTTTAATTTATGATGAGGTGAAGGAAACTCCACTCATACTGGTAGAAGAACAGGAAGCGATTTATTGATTCAAGAAACACAAAAACGTCTAGGAGTTGACCTGGAGCTGGAAGCACTACTAGATCAAGATTCTAGAGCAATATTCTTAGAGATCCAGATCTTCATCTTTGACTTGTCGTTTTCCTTTGTGTGGGTTTTGTTGTCCATCAGGCTCTCTTTGTGTGAGAGGATGCTATTACAAGGCAGCTCCTGCCTTAAATGGCTCGTAGAAACCATGATCTCAGAAAAAAAAAAAAATCATGCTTCCTCCATCACTTCGAAAATGGTTGATAGTCATAAGCTGTAAGGTTTCTAAGTGGCCACCAGAGGGAGACAAAGAGCGACAGCGGTTGACCCATAGAATCTGCAGTCTAAGATTCATTCAAGATAGAAATGACAGCCATGTGCCACTTGACCAAGGGAATATGTTCTGAGAAATGTGTGTGTCATTAGGCGACTGTCATTGTCTGCACATCACAGAGTGCACCTACACCACCCTAGGCTGTGTGGCACAGCCTATTGGTCCTGGGCTACAAACCTGTATGGCATGTTACCGTGCTGAATACTGTAGGCAATTATCACACAATGGTAAGTATTGGCAAATCTAAACATATCTAAATATAGAAAAGGTACAGTAAAAATATGGTATAAAAGATTTTAATGAGATTATAGTCTTATGGAACCACTGTCATATATGTGGTGTGTCATTGACTGCAATGTCATTACGTGAGATACATGACTGTACTTTATTTAATTCCCTGAGTAGTGCTTCTTAGTTCGTTTTTACAATATGTGTCAGAAGTAGGAGTTTTGGTGGTTCCCTTTAGTAGGACCGACCACAAATGCTTTAAGTTTTTTGAAATTAAATGCCCAGTGTTCTAACAAGTCAATGGCTGTATTTGTGCTCCGGGGAGAAGACACATGTATGGTCCTTTTTATCTTCTTTAAAACTTAAAAGTAGCCACTCCTACTCCCCTAGGGTTATTTCTTTGGAAACTTACCTGATTTGCTAGGAATTGGGTATTTCAGGTATTGGATCTAAGAACCTGTGAGAATGTATGTGGTCCCTTGTTTAATGCTCTCAGACATGAGGCTGGAAGGTGGGGTATCCTTAAGAATGAGCGAAGCACCCTTGGATACAAGCCCTGTGTTTAAGATTAGCTTCTTCTAGGACTCCGCCCAGCTGTTATGTGAAGCATGGGACCTTTAACATCCTCTAGACTATGGTAGGGCAAGTTCTTGGTATTGAGGGATGTATGTCTTAGATGAATGACCCTTATCACTAAGTAATTGCTTTTTTTAATAACTAGAAGTCACTACTGGTTGGTTCAATTTTTAGCAGTTTGGATCTGGTCATTTTGTGATTCAGCAGCCATGCACATAATTTCATGCATGTAGAGTTGCAGAACTAATGACTACATGATAGAGTAAGTTGGTGAAAAGTGTGGGCACTGGAGTCCAACGCCCAGGGCTCGAAGTGTGGCTCGACCACTTGCGAGCTCTGTATCTCTGCTCCCTTCTCTGCAAAATGGGGACAGGAATAGCATTCTGTGTGACTGTTGTGAACACATAAATAAAAAGCACTTATAGCAGTTCTTGGCAAACAACAGTTTATTTGTGATTCACCAGACCCATGCTCACAGCCTTGGGAACAAATGTACTCTGCAATATAGATGTTTAGGTTCTTTGCTTTGAATGGGATTATACAAATACACAATATTTGTTGTAACTACGAGTTCCTGCTTGTGTCTGTTTGTTATAATAGTCCACTGACTTTTCCCATATATTATTTCCTAATTCAATCCTGAATGGTCCCCAATGGCTATATAATTCAACTACCTGAGTTATATTCAAACTATGGCTTATCAAGATAAATAAAAACAACATGACTGAGAGCAGACTGTGTGGTTATATTAAAGAGGGTGTCATTTGTGGTCCCAGTGTCCATGCGATCACATGATATTTATCTCATCCAATCACACAGCACCCTGGTTCAAGTCTCTGCAGATCCAGGAAAGCACTGACTGCTATGCCTAAGTGCTGAAATTTATTTTTCATCATTGTCCTTACATGGCTTGATTTTTCTTAGGCCAATGGTGCTGAATCTCACTTTCCAAGTATCCCCCATGTTTTGTTATTTCACTGCCAGCGAGTTGTCTTCAGGCTATTGAGGGACTAGGAACAAGAAGGCAGCAGAGGTAGAGCGGCTTTTTTGGTTTGTTCCATTCTCCCTTCTACCTGTAATCCTTAGGAAAAAGGACTGGCTTTCTTCAGATTATTCTTCATGAAATAATAAATTCGAGTAGCTTTCATAAAATTGTTGGAAGACTAGCAAAATGTGTTTTTTAAAAGTAGGGTCCTTTATACTGAATTCTAAGATGGAAATGGCTCATTAGACTATCCCATCTAGGCTGGCTTTGACTGCTGTCCCCTTGAGGTGAGGCTGTATGACATAGGAAGTGGGAAACAGGAGACGGGACCCTCAGATGAGGCTCCTGGTTGGTCTCCACGGTGGGAAGTTCTTGCTCTCCATCTGTCTGTGGTGTCGCCCACTCAACTTTGTTCTCTGGGTCTTTGGCCTGACAGGGAGTTTGCACTTCGAATTCTAATTTTTTTCCTTCAACCCCATTATTTCCCAATCTATGCTTAACATTTTAAAACAGTGCTCTCTCCTTTCATCATCTTTGGGGATTTATAGAGATGACATTGATACTATTTATGACTTTTTTTTTTGACTTTCCTAAACAAAAGGTGAATCAGTACAGAGTTATGTGTATGAAATGTTGGGTCTCCTGTAAGTCGAGTATGGGCACCCAAGTACCTTCCTGTCACAATGGGGAAGCACTCCAGCTTGTAAAAGAAAAATGGAAGGTTTGTCCGCATGGTAACACAACCTTGGTGACGGGACAAGAGCATGGAAGAGGGTATTCTCAGAAGGGGGGCAAGACATGACACGCCTGCGAGGAAACAGCATCGGCTGAAAAGTAGCTGCCCTTCTTCCGAAACCTTGCCCACATCTAACACCTTGGCTGACTACTTGTTGGCACCCTAGATACATCCAGCTCAAGACATGGTTGGGGAGGGCTTTTGATCTTGGGCAAATAAACACATCAGAGATACAGCTTAGGACTCAGAAATCTCAGGTTTCTGTTTAAAAGTTCCTGGTTAAGATAGGTAGGGGGCTGAAGAATCTTAAGACAGTACACTGAGATAGCCTAGGGGCTGAAGAAATAGCTGCTTATCATAGGAAACTATGGGCGAGGTTCAATGAGTGAGACAAAAATTTGAAATAGGCTAATAGTAGGCTGTTCTACATAAATGGAGACTAACAGATCAGAAGTGCTCATATGAAGTTGCTATCTATAGGTACCCTGGCTGTCTTGTTCTGGAGTTGGAAAGCCATATGAGAGGATTTTAATTATTATGTTTATGTTTTGCTCTTAATTTGGCATGATTCTTATTGTGGGATGAACCTTTGTTCCAGAGCCTAATGACATGACAAAATCTGAGAATGTTAATTCAAAGTAAAAGTATCTTTATTAGAGTAAACTTTGGTTGGAAATGGTAATTAATAGAGGAAAGGAATCGTCATAGAGATATAGTAGAAATACGGCCCAAGAAATTTCAGTAACTGAAAATTTGATTAGGTAATTTTTTTTTTCCACCAAAAGTACAGAAGAAACTCTTGAAAATACCTTGTGGTGTTCTCTGACCTTAGTTCTTGGAAAAGGAGGAAAAGGGTATTAATGGGGAATTTACTCTCACTCAGGTAGCCTATATTCAGTTGATAAAAATAAAAGAATGGTTGTAATCACCCTAAAGTTTCTCTCTGGAATAATGAAAGTATTCTCCTGAATAGGGATAAATAACAAAGGTCTTTTAAAGACAGCAAACAGGTACAGCAGCTGGTAATCCATTCCGGTCTTTCCCCGTATTATAGTCTTGTTAGGCATGGACCAAGAGTACCCTCACGGGTTGTGTGTACCAACACCTTCACCATTATCAAGCCACAGATTTTTACCCCCACGTCATGGACAAGAATGCAGGAGCACGGAGGCGTTAAGTGGCTTTCCATAGAACCAGAGCTCATTCAGGGTTCTCTCCACTGTACCAGCCTGCCTGTCTTGCTATTAGAAAACTTCTCAGAACGTAAGACATGAAGAGCCTTGTTCAGGGCTGGCAGGGGCGAGGGAGTGACGTCAGATTATTATGGTAATCCATGACCCATGGTCTTTAGAACCGTTGGTCAAAGCTAGAAGCCAAGAGTCCTGCAGGACCTCAAATATGCCAAGACGGAAAATCTCCTACTAACTGATGAGGATGATAAAGCAAGTCTCTTGGTGAGAGCTATAGCATGGGCCAAGTGACAATACAAAGAAACACCGGGCATTTTCCAGAGAAAGTTGGTTTCATTTTGTCTTAAGGACTTAATCATTTTGTCTTAAGGACCTGACGGTAGGGTAGGAAATAGGATTCAGGCTCAAGGTACACGGGGCCAGACACACGGGTGGTACAGCGGGCGAGGGGCCCTGCTTTCCTCCCATCGACTCTGCACAGCTTTACTTCGTGTGGACATGAACCTGTATGGGGTTTTCCTGCCACTGAGGCAGATAGGCCAGGCTATCAGCCACTTCCTTCTGGACAGGCCAGCCCCAGGCCTCAAAGAAAGGAACTAGATTCTTCTGCACTTTTTCGGAGAACTTCTTCACCCACAGATTCATCTTGCCAGCGTTGTCTTTGGGGATGCCAGAGAGCGTCTGGTACTCAGCAAAGAGCTGGGTGAATGGCTCCCACCCAAAGGCCTCCTGGAGCTGGGAAGAGAAAGAAGGGGCAGAATGAGGTGTCAGGATTGCAAAAGTCACTACAACATGCATGTTAAGACTATTTCAGGGGCTGGCTGAGTGGCTCAGTTGGTTAAGAGCTCGCTCAAGAGTTTGAGCTCTGAGCAACAGCGGTTTCATACCCGGCCTGAGCTGAGCAGCCGCTGAGCTGCCAACAGGTAGCAGGATGGCTCAGCTAAAAAAAAAAAAAAAAAAAGACTATTTCATTTACGGTGATTTTTGTCCCTTAATCACTCATTAGCTTCACTCTTATTATTTGCCTGTCTCCCACCCGACCCCTGCACATCAATACAGTCATATTGGCTTATTCCACTTCTTGGCCACAAAAACTATACCCCCTGACTCTAGTAGGGGACTTCCTGGGAACCTAATGTCTGAGGAAAGGTAAATACTCAATAAATGACATTTTATTGATATTATCTTTAATTGAAAAAATTATATCCTTAGGTCCTAAGTGTTTTCCTCGGTATCAGACAGGTTTGAGCCTGAGTGACATGAGAATCCCTCACCTAGTCCTATTTGGGATGATGTTAGAAGAGGGCAATAGAGCTGAGTTTTGACAGGTGACTTAATAGGTAATAGACAAGATGGTTAAGCATGTATCAGCCGCAGGAGGAAAGATGGGGAGGCAAAGAAGCCTGGAACGCAGGATGTGCTCATAGAGGGAAGCAGCTTAGTCTCTAGGAGGGTAATTATGGGGGAGTGGGAGCTGGGAGATGGAGCCGGGGGTGCTGGTGGGAGTCTGATGACAAAGGGCCTTCTCCCCTGTGCTAAGCAGCCTTGGCTTCATCCTGTATGGAAAGGAGAGCACTTTGAGGGTGTTAAATGCTGAATATTAAGGTTCTTTTGGAAGTCGAATGGGAGATGGGTTGTAGGAGTCGAGGCAAGATGCTGGAACAACTGAGGAGTCTCCTGGAATTGACAAGGAAGAGGAATGAGGACCTGAGCTGTGAGGTGGGACTATTAGTGGGAGGTGCAAGGGGGAGCAGACCTCTCCCAGGTAGAGGAAGCAGGTGCCTGCCCGTCCTGTGGCCGAGGCTCAGACTCCAAGATGATAGGTGTCTCCATAGCTTTTGCAAAATGATAGTCAGGGCTCCCGGGTGAGTGGGTAGGTGGGGGAGGGCGGAATTAGGGCTGTCACTTCCACTTCTGTGGCAACCTACCATCTAAGGTGTATTTCCTTCCGACTGGCTATATAAGAAGACAGAATTGATGCAATGCAAAAGTTATGTCATTGATATTCATTCTCTAGAAAATGAGTGAAAGGAAAAACAATCAAAGAGAGGGTGTCACAGTGCAAAAGCCTGGGGCTCGTCGTTAACCCCGGATTTTAGGTTCCGGGTCAACCTTGACATGCGATTTTGGACAGGCTGCTTAAGCTCCTTAACTTAGTATGTGTCCCTGGGAAAAGCGGGCCACCCAGCTCCTATCTATACGGTTGAGGTGCACAGCTTAGGAGGTCTGATATGGAGAACAGCTTCCACCACTCCAAACAGTGAAAGTTCGAAGTATGATTGGGGAGGTGACAGGGACTTGGGTTTATTTCACAGGCAGTCGACCTGGTTCAGGGCTTCCTCCCACTGGGTTGGTTGGTTGGTTATTCATTCTAAAAACATTTGTGGTTCAAGTGGGGTGATAGGCGTCCGAGAATATCATTGACAGGTTGACCTCTTACCTTCTTGTAATGCAGTTGTCCCCTACACACATCACTGTTAATTCTGAAGGGACGGAACACGCCCTTGACCCATAAAAATGAGATGAGGAAAGACAAAGCAAACCAAAGCAAGGGCCATTTCTGGAGCGCTTCTTAGGGGACCAAGGACAAAACCAGTGAGTGTAAGAGCTGTGATTCAGTCTCAGGAATGTCTAACTCATAACTTCTTCTCTTGACCCATATACCTACCGATAAGCAATATTTTTCTCCACCTATTTTCTTTTCATAACACGTTTCATTTCCTCTTACTTAGCATGACAAAATCACAGGAAGCAAGTGGGACAGATACCATTCTTTTCATCTTAGTGATGTATAACCTGAGAAGCACCACCATGCGGCCTAGTCTCCCGTATCCACCAGGGGCCCAGGCTGGTGGGGGTGGTGAAGGACTTGGAGAACTCCTGGGATCCAGGATGCTATATGATGGATGGGTCTCGTGGCCCCCACCTCCCCGAATTTCAGCTCAGTACCTGCAGATATGTTTCCAGAGCTGTCCACATGTTCCAGTTACACAGGGGGGCTCCCTTCTCTAGGTGCTCTTTGATTCTCTGCTCTCGTTTTGGCGGGCTCAGAGCAGGGTGGGCCTGAGCCCTGGGGATGCCCAGGACTGTCTCATGCACATAGACGGACCACAGGTTGCACGTGGCTTCAGTGGTGTGTGGGGGGAATTCCCACCCGTGCCGCTGCTGGTTATGACCCAGCTCGTGGATGGGTCCCCACAATCCACTGCTTCTCATGCTGATCTCATTGATGAGCTCCTGCACGGACTCCAGGTGGCACATGATGGGGTACCCTGAGTGCATCCAGCCTGGGAAGCCAAAAGGAAGACATGAGGCATGGGGGTGGGGGCACGCAAACCCATCTCCCTTCATTCCTCTTCATTGTGTAGCTTTTCCTCCTCATCATAGCTACCCCCCAGTAATTCCACAGTCCCTGTGCTGACTGGAAAGCCGATGGCTTTTCTGGAGTCCTTACCCGCCTCCCAGCCTCCCACTGGCTCTGCCCCCTTGTCACTCTGGTCTGGCAAATAAGAATACACTTTACACAGCTATTCTCACTGGAGTTCGGGTCTTCGTTTGTGTGTGCGTTTCCTATGTGTGTTATTCTGTGACATTACATCCTGTGTCTGAATCTGAGATTCTACAGGCTAGAATGGTGTGACCCCTTCTTCTGTGTAAATCGCTGTTGTCGGGCTTCTTACTCTTTTAACAGAAAGGATCGTGTCCTTTTTTAAAAATAAGAAAACTGAGGCTCAGAGGAATTTTCTCCATGTCAGAATCAGATTTCCTTATTTTTCTTTGGGTGCTCTCTTTCCTCTAAACCACCTAAGACTTATCCTAAACCTCTTTGCGCCCTCTTTTCATTGTCAACTACTCTTACTTACATTCGAAGGAAGTATTTCTAGTTTAGCCTCTCCTTGAAACAACCCTCATGGTCATCTGTCAACTCCTGGTACCATTTTCCCTGAGATTGTTCTACCAAACCTGTGAAATCTCACCTTGTAGAGGGAAATGGTTTACCTCTTCATATGTAAACATCTTTGCATCCCACCAAGGTCTATGGTTTTTATGCCTGTTTACCTTTACTGGTAAAATGACGCCTTACACATATTGGACATTAACAAACGGCAAAATAATAAATCAGTGGTGTCCACTGAATAAGGGCCCTTCCCTGCAGCACCCACCAGCTGAGATCTGCACGTCAGCAACAATCCTCTCGGGACGGAGGAACGGGAAAGGCTGGGCTGCCAGTCTAGCTATAGCCTGCATCATCTCGTCCCAGAGCCGGAGCACGGGCTCGGGGTCCCCCAGACCCTGCAGGTTCGCGGTTGGCACCGTCAAGATGATGTTGTCCGTTGCTAGCTCTCCCCAGGGAGCTGGGCTTTCCTGGACACTCCTCTTCCACTCCTCCAGGGATGTCTTACCTGGGAATAAATATCACAGACCCTGTCACCCACTTCTCCAACTTTCCCTTGAGCTGAAAAACACAACTTGAACTCCAGGAGGAGGACACTGAAATAAAGAGCTGTTATCATGTGGGGCTCCATGATAACATGGAGGCTATGAAACGAAGGACAGGCCTCCAGGCCCTTCCTTTGGTTCTGCCCTGAAGTCTCTGGGGACACAGGGTGTTCCATTTCTCCGGCATCCACTCTCACCTCAAACACTTCTCCCTCCACCTTAGCAACCAGCCCTAACCACCATGGTGTCCTCCATGTTCCCTCTTCCCCCAACGTTCAGTGCGCTTACCCAGCTTGTAGTACGGGGCAGGCACAGCCCTCTTGATGGTGATGGACATGGGGCCCAGTGTGCTGCCCTTGGGCACGATGACGTAGAGCAGGCCACCCCAGAGACAGGATACCGACCGTTTGGTCCTGTCCATACAGCACTGGTGAGTCACTACAGGGGCTCGAGACAGCTTGCTGGCCTTGGTCAGGTCATCGGTGTGGCAGCCAACCTGTACCTGGAGGGGCGATTCCGCCATGTGTTGGAGGAACTAGGTTCCTGTGGGGTGCATGTGGGGCTGAGCATGGTGCTGTATGGAAAAACACACAGCGCGTATTAGAAAAATGCCAGCCTCCCCTTTCTGGGAGCTATGCATGGACACCTATGAGACCGCAGCACTGCAGAGGTCGTGTGGACGGAACAGCACGTAGAATCGTTTTTCCAGGGATTAGAACAGCTCCTGAGGCTGACACTGATGGGGGTTCTCCTGGCAGACCCTAAGCAGTCTGGTGACTCCCACGCTGGGGATGACCCGGGGGGTGCTGCCTGCCCTTCCTGCACAGACCGGAGGCCCATCGGGAGGCAGTGGGACCTGGCCCGAGGGGAGGCTGAGTACTCGTCCCCCTTTGCTTAGGGCTCTCCTCTTGGGCACATGGTCTGAGTGCTGTGATACCTGGAGCCCTGGACTTGCTTTTCTTAGGCTTAATGTAAGCGAGTTCCTGAAACGAGGCTGACACGCAAGACTCTAACTGTGGAAGGACGTGACCCTCAGAGTTGAGGCAGGAGGAATTTTAATTCCGTGTGTAGGGCCTATGTTTGTGAGTGATCGGGTTAAGTATAACCTTCAGGTGTGACCAGAAAGGCAGGGTGCGACGGGGAAACCTGGTGAGGTTGTGAATATGCAGAGGGCCGTCCCTCGCCTCACACCCCGTATCTCTCCACATCCCTGTCAGGAGGCAAAAACCACCATGCGTGGAAATCTGCAGGCTTCGGGCTGAGCGCCGGAGCTGATCATAGAGCTCCGGTATCGTCATCGCTCCCTTAGGCCCCCGGAAGTTTAGCTGTTTCATCTGTGAAATCTGTAAAATGGGCAGAGTACTCTCTCCCTGTGCTCCTGGGAGCACTGCCATGAGCGGGATGAGAGTGCAGCAGCCCGAGGCTTTGGGATGTGGACAGTGGGTGCTCTGGCCTTACCTTCAGGCCGGCACAGGTGGCAGCTTCAGACAGCGAGACCTCTGCGTTTTGTCCGTTTAGGAGGTACAGCCCAGTGCTCACCCAGCACTCATCGTTGCCTGACAAAAGCCATAGGAAAGCTTGAGTTCTTCCCCCACCTGGAGCCTCACGGCCCCTCCCGGAGGTGCAGCCCCTCGTAAACCCTGAGCAGAACCCCAACTGTCTTCCTGAAAGCACCTGCTAGAGAATGGAGCTGGCCTGTCTGAGCCTCAGCACCTGCATTGTCCTGCAAAGCCCACTAACCCACCTTCCCCAGCTCCCACGATGCGCCAGGCACTCTCCCCTCACCCCATACCTGGATTGTTTCCATCTACCGCCACAGTGATGGGGGATTCGGAGTGGCAGGCGCAGTTTCCCGGCCCCTGTGCCAGCTGGGAGCAGTCGGTCCCAGAGCGCGCCAGCTCCGTGGCCAGGCAGAGCACTGCGGCCTCACAGGAGTCACTGGCCACCGGGTTTTCCCGGCTCACGGCTGGGAGGCCTGACGACTGCAGCATCTTCCTCAGGAGCCGGTGCAGGGATATGTAAGCGGGGATCCCCTCCGCAGGGATCTGCAGGAAGGCAGCACCATCCTCTCCTAGTTTTGCCAGCCAGCTCTTTTCCAAGCTTCCGCCCCCCTGGTTCAGGACAGCCTCGAATTCAGACAGCGCCTTGCGGAAGTGGTAGCTCCGCATATCAGGGGTGGGGACCGGGAAAGAGCCCTGGGCAAGGGTCCTAGGGAGGATGCTGAGGCCAAAGCCATTGAGGATGATGTTACCAGGGAAACTAGCCAACGCTGAGCGGCCTGGGTTCTGGGAGGCCCACGACCAGGCCTGGCCCCCGATCAGCAAGCCCCCTCCCTCGGCCACGAACTCGTGCAGCTGCTTGGCTTCCTTGTCACTGTAAGCCATACAGCAGTACACAGACAAGCCATCGGTCAGATGGGGTGCCAGACTGCATTCCAGGCCACTCTCCGACAGTAGGGCACAAAGGGATTTTAGGTGTGGGTTCACCCCCACTTTGCCCGTCTGGCCTTGAGCCAACCAGCGCACAGCATTGAGCAAAAACGGCCCCATCTTGGGAGCAAAGAGCATGGCCTCGTGGGCAGCCAGGACAACACGGCCCCGGCCATAGCGGGCAGCGGCTAGGAAGCAGCCTAGCTTGGCATCTAACCCCAGAGGGAAGGCCAGGGCCCCGTGAACCAGCAGCTGCGAGGGGATTCCTCCCGTCTTGATGTCCAGCTCTGAGATCCCTTCCAGGAGTTGCTGCTGGTCCTGCCTGAGGTCCTCTCCATACCTGGAAAGTGACATGGGAGATAAAGGGGCTCCAGTCGGTTCATGGACCACTGAAATGAATTTCTGGAATAGAGAAGTCTGTGCGTGAGTACAAAGATGATACAGTTCACGCCAATCTCCTCATTCTTACTAACAACATTTAGGAGTGTATACATAATGCTATTCATTTTATTGCGCCTAAGGCATATTTTTTCACCTTTTAACAATTCATGGCATAGCATTGTTTAACTGGCATTGTTTGTGCTTTCTAGTCCTTGTAGTGGCTAATCGACTTACTTTACCTGAGGTGTTTGGGTCTTAATTTGTTTTCTTCGTGCCGAAACCCCCCTTTTCATCTTATTCTGTCTCTCATTTTAGTTAACATGTATTTTTGGAAAATTCTTTCGTAGCTTGAAGCAGTCTCAGAAAATTTGCTTCTGTTCATTGGGTCACCTTTTTCTTCCAGGTGTGACCGATTCTGTCGCCGTTCCATATTAAATGTTTGTCTTTCTTTTTTATAAGATTTGTATTGGGGAATTGGGGGGATGGGAACAGTGCTGGGGAATTGGGGGAAGGGGAGCAGACAAGTTGCTGTCGTTTTGTTCTTCAGTCTAGTTGTGGAGGACGTTGCTTCCCTGGCCCAAGTTGGCACCATCATTGCGCTCTTCCCGGGCGAGGCAGATCAGTCGCCGGCTTCTGGACGGCCGCTCACGGCGGCTTGAGGGCCGCTCACGCTGGCTGCTGGCTACACACGGTAGCCCATGGCAACTCACTGCCACAGGGGCTGCAGCCTACGCCGTCGCCGGCGACTCATGGCAGCCCAGCTCCAGGTTGAGCTGTTGTTCATCATCTTAGCTGTAGAGGGCAGTGCCACTGGCCCTCATATGTGGGATCCGAACCGGGGTCCTCTGGCATCCCAAGCCAGTTCTTAACCATGGCGCCACTCGGCCAGCCCAAATGTTTGTCTTTCTTATATTCCCCTTTTACACTTACAGCATTTGTATTTAGTTGTTACATGGATTTTTTTTCCCCCCCACAACTGGCATGGGCAGATCTTTTGTGTGTTCTGATATAGTGTGGGTGAATTCTCCATGACGTTCTTTCTGAGCTACCCAGGACCATTTTGTTTCTATACACACCACCTTCTTAAATTATACCAAGGCCTGTATACTGTTTCTTTCCACTTTCTTATCACCTGAGATTCGTAACACTAAGTGAAGGACAAAGACCAGCTGTCCTTGCTGGGGGCCGGTTCTTCCACTCTTTGAGGACCTAAAGCTAGGCCTACACCACTCGACCAGGGATGGAACGCACTTGGGGGGTTCAACCCACCTCCGTGCTTGGAAGACGGCACACTCAGCATCCCTTTCTGCCTCCACCAAACCTCACATAGTTTTGCTGCTGTTACACTTGAGGGTTTTTTTTTTTTTCTTAAATGTCCACACACCCAATTTGTTAATTCTTCTACACCATGAGAAGGCATGAATGATCTTTCTTGGATGTGTGGTTTCAAGTTTTTTCTTTCAGTTATGCACCTGGGGCGGGGTTGGTGTCAGGAGATGTTGCAGCACACGTCAGTCACCTGTCTCAGGTGCTTAGCAATGTCAGCATCAGCATCAAAACCTCCCAGTTCAGCTGCTTGTTTATTATTTTTAATGCATTTGGTCAGATTTGGTGGAGAGGGTGATTCCAGGACCTAGCCTCATTTCACACAATCTTTAGCTGGAAATGCTCTACAGTTACGGATCTTGAACGTGAAAACGGAAGGGTACTGCTTACGCGCTGGGAGTCCTCAGACAAAGACCTTGCACTCTGGGGTTGTGGTGAGGAGCGAGTGAGATAACACGTCATCTTCACGAGATGCATAAACCTAAGCAACTAGTATGTACTTTTACATGAGCAGCTTTTAATACGTTCTAGATCTTGTAGGTTCTATGTGGAAGGGTAATGAGCTATTGATCTGAGGTTAACGGTTTTCCCAGTCTGCTCTGCGTCTTGGTTTAAAGCAGCAGGTGGTTTGGGATCTGGCTTTGCACATAAAAGTAACTGCAGTGTCTTCCTCAGGTATACACACCAGGTATGCAGTCAGCTTTCGTTTGCCCTTGGGGGTTGGACGAGCCAGAGGGGTCGGCTTTTAGAGCCGGCCCCTCCTGTGAACAGACCGAACAACTAACTCCCTGAATGAACTCCAGGACTTTCAGCAGAAACCTGAAGTTAGCAAACCTGCTAGGTCAGTCCAGAAAGTCCTGACCAAGACTTGTTGGCAGGGAAATTCACTGAAAACCTCCCAGGGGACGTCCCTGCAAAGGACGCAGGGATCTGAGCTGAGGGCCTAGGCTCCATAGAAGGGCCCTTCTTGACTTTAGAATTGACGGGGTTGGTCAGATCCAGGTGCTTTCGGTTGACTTAGTATTTTATTTATTTGGACAAATCAATGACATTATTTTATTTGTTTGGACAAATAAATTAATGAC
>NW_017732175.1:711329-718217 GCF_001890085.2 Hipposideros armiger | reverse complement strand
AAAAAAAAAGCAGCAGTTATTCTCATAAACAGCCTCCTTGAATTCTAACACGTAGCTGACTGTTCACTCATCCCTCTTGTCTGGGGGGCTTGTCAAGACCAGTCCTGTCCCCAGAACTTGAGCCCATTCTCTTTATAAAACAGGTGGCATCTCCCCCAGGGTCTTGCTGTCTAGTTCCCTCTCCTTTCTGTGTTTCCATTTTTTTTTTCTACCCTCTCCTGATATCTTTCCTGGACTAAAATATACGTTGGGTAAACTGCCTTCCTTACCCCTCTGTAGAGAACATGTCATTTCTTCCCCTGGTTCACTCTCTCCTTTGTGCCGCCTCTTCTTGGACCACTTCATCTCCTTCCAAGGTCACAGTGGACTCTTTCCCAAGCCCAGACCACATTCTTACCTCCTTGCCTCCCATGCACACTTGGCAGTGCGGATTGATTCTTTTCACTCTGTCTCTTAAACTAACATAGTGCTATATTATTACTATATTTATCTTTGTAACTTTACCAAAATATACTTTCAGTATTTTAAAGCAGATTGATTTGTTTGTTTATTTACCAAGAGTCGGGGCAACCCAGGAATGAAGTACTGATTCTTAATTTAATACATGGTGAAACGCTTCTTGTTATGGGCCGAATTGTGTCCCCACCACCCTCAAATTGATATGTTGATGTCCCAACCCTCAGTACCTCAGAATGTAATTTTATTTGGAGAGAAGGTATTTAAAGAGGTGATTCAATTAAAGTGAGGCTGATGAGGTAGGTCCTAAACCCAATATGACTGGGGTTCCTATAAGAAAATGAAGAGACACTGGGGAACCTTGCAGAGAGAGGAAAAACCATGTGAGGACAGAGCAAGACGGTGACTGTCAGCCAGCTAAGGAGAGAGGTCTCAGGGAAAAGCAAACCCTACTGGCACCTTGACCTTGGATTTCTAGCCTCCAGACTGTGAGAAAATACATTTTTATTATTTAAGAGAAAGACAACTCCAAATTACCTAATCAATATTTAACCACTAACTTATTGATAGTTTGAATTTAAGATGCTTTCTACAGTGGAACTGTCCAACTGTTAAAAGAAATGAGGGAGATTTGTGAGCCCTAATATGGAAATGCTCGAAAGTTTGATGTTTAAAATGTGTTGGTTAGTGTGCGTAATATTTTGTTAATATAAAAAAAGATTTTATACAGATATACCGTGTGTGTGTGTGTGTGTGTGTGTGTGTGTGTGAGTGCATAGACAATGTCTTGAAGGATTTCAGAATTTGATAACCATGGTTACCTCTGATAAGTGATTCCAGGTTTTTTGGAGAATGGAGAGGAGCGCTTTTTCTTTGCATCTTCTGTTCTTAATGTGTATTATTAAGAACAAAGAAAAATATAAATGTTTTTGTGAATACATGTTCACATACAATTTAGGCTACTGGAGAGTCATAAGACCTTTGAAAGTTTTTTTATGGTTACCTGTTTGTGACATTGAGGAGAAGTTAATAATATTGCTAGTTAAAATGACCAAGATTTGAACCTAGCTGACACAATACTAAGAAGCAGCACATTGAAGGCTCTAGCATAGTCAGTCCACACTCATGGGAAATCCTAGGCTCAAACCCCCAAGGCCTGTGCTGTCATTCCTCAGTCAGTCCTTCTGACCACTGAACTGTCACCAATTCCTACTGCGTACCTCTTGAAAACCTCTTGTCCACCGTCTCCATCTCCACACCCTTGCCCTAGGTCAAACCACAGGTTTCTCTCCTACTGCCATGGCCCCCTAACTGAACTCCTTTCACCCCCTTCCCATACCATTTCTGATCTACTCTTGACACTGCAGTTAGTGTTCCCTCTAAAGTTCAAGTTGGGTCATGACAGCTCCCTGCATAGAACCATGTCATGACTGCCTACCTGTCTTACACTGTTGACCTAGATGTACACCCTCCCCATGGTCTGACCCCTGCTTAGTTCTCCAGCCTTATTTAACACCGTGTTTCTTCTTTTCTCCCAGTACTCCAGCCCCATGGTTTTCCTTTAAGTTTCCTCAATGTACAACACTCACTCCTCCTAAAGTGAAGTTTCCGTCTCTTAGATAATGACTTTGTTTTCTTATCTTAGCCCAGTCACCTCTTCCCTAGAAGAGACTTTCCTAAGCTCCCGACTCTACCAAAGCTTCTTCCTGACTATACCAAATACCTCTGCTTCTTAGTTCTTTTTTTATTTTTATTTTTTATTGGGGAATTGAGGGATGGGAACAATGGGAACAGTGTTGGGGAATCGGGGAAGGGGAACAGACAAGTTGCTGTCCTTTTGTTCTTCAGTCTAGTTGTGGAGGACGTCGCTTCACTGGCCCATGTTNGTGTTTGTCCCTTTGCTGCCCTTTCTACCTTGCTCAAGTGACAAGGTCTGTGTAGTCGATGCTCGGTGTCAGCGCCACTCCCCATCTGACTTTGGTGGCTGCCTGAAGTGCTTTCTGGAGTCTCAGAAGGTCCCGGGAGGAACGGAGCTCCAGCAGCCCACAAGGGGAAGAGCTCAGCAAGGTGGGCTCCCTTCACTGCGTTTCCCTCCTTCCTTATCTCCTCGCCTCCCCACTTCCTCACTCTGGCATTCCACACTTACTTCCTAAATAAACTACCTGCACTCAGGTCCTTCTACCAGGTTTTGCTTTGGGGAAGAATCTAAGACAGAGAGCAAAGCCCAAGGCTGCATTTGCGGCCTTCCACCCTCTCTCTGTTTCCAGATGCAGTCAGCCAGCTCATGTATTCCTCCCCCTTCACTGGGTCTCCAAACGCCAGCCCCTTCAGTGCACATATCTAGACAAGACCCATCTGGTTTTAGTTCCCAGGGTGTGGCCCCTTCTGCATCTTCCTCAAGCGATCCTACTCACATCTCTCCCTAATAAGAGCCCCCCCCCCTCGCCTCCCGTTTCATCCACTGCCCATAAGGCACAAGCTGAGTGCCTCGCTTTGGATTTTAAGGCCTCCAGGATCTGGGCTCTCCATTTCTAGACTTTTCTAGACTTTTCCCCGGCTACCTTCACCACAAAATCACCAGTTGGGGGGCTGGCCGAGTGGCTCAGTTGGTTAAGAGCTCGCTCAAGAGTGTGAGCTCTGAGCGACAGCGGATCAATGCCCATCCCGGAGCTGAGCTGCCACTAAGCTGCCTGGAGGGCTCAGCTAAAAAAAAAAAAAAAAAAATCTCGAGTTGCCTTGGCATCCCTGAGCATGATCTGTATTTCCTGTAAAATTCTAAATTTCAGCTTTAAAAAAAAAAATTTTTTTTTTTTTTTTTTTTTTTTTTTTTTGTAACTTCCCTTCCCATCTACCAACCCGTTCTCAGTATTACTCCCAGGTCAGTGAATTCACCAACGAGAGCCCATTCCCAGCTGGAGCCGGGAGTGTGTGGATGCAAAGCAGAACTCAGCTTTGGGTTCTGGAGTGGGAGTGACAGGGGAGCCGTCAGGCAGCCTGAGGTCAAGATCCAGCTAACTACCTCTGAGAGGACAAGTGAAGTCTTTCACTAATCTGGGCCTCCCTAGTTTTACAGGAAAAACAAACACAAAACCCAGGAGATGAGTAATGTCCTGGGGACGCCGACCCCAACTCTCTCTACCTCAGTGCGCATGTGCGCACTCACGCATCTGTCATATTCTTGACTCACAAGTTCCAAGAGGCGAGAGAAAAGTGTTTTGAGACAAATAGTAGATAGCGCCTGACTGGTGAAACAAAACGAAACAAAAACCTGGCCGTAAGAAAAGAGAGACACCCCGATTGAGGGAACGTTCTCGGGCACACGTCTGGCACCTCGGGGTGCACAATTTGCAAGGTGCTAGGCCCACCCACCACACGCTCGGATTGAAAACTCACGCTCAGGTTGTCGGGGACCGCAGCGCTGGCTCCTGGCTCCTGGCTCCTGGCTCCGGGCTCCGGGCTCCGGAGAAGGGGTCTTAGGCAAGGGCGTGGCGGGTGGGCGGTCCGGGTCCCAGGGGCGGGATGAGGGGAGTGGAGGGGAGGGCCTTGTGTCTCAGTGCCACCTACCTGCGGTCCCTCCCAGGTAGGCCGCACCATGGGCGGTGCTGCGGGCTCTCAGGGCGCCTGCGGGGTGCATGGCCCGCCCGGTTCTCCATCCCTGCGGCCCCTGCCCCCACCCCTCAGCGTGGTCCCTCGATTCGGCAGGAATCCAAGCCGAAACCGGCTCTCGCAGACCCTCCAAGGGGCCCTCGGGTTAGAGGGAGCTCTGAAAAGTTGCTGTCACACAGGGTGAGGAAAGCAAACCCCAAGTCTCCAATAAACCAGATTCGGGGCAAACAGTCCCCCAGAAACAATGTAACCCAAGGCCGAGGGTCTGCTTTGGCTCTGCTTGGAATTGGGCACGCTCCCCTCCAGGCCTGGGGTGCGGTGTCAGAGAGCCGCGGCTGCGGTGCCACCCTGAGAGCCTACGTTGAGGGCCTGCCCTCTGGCGGTCAGCACCCGCCATGCATCCCGCGAGGGGGGACATTTGTCCCAATCCAGGGAACTCAACCAAGAGAACTGGTTCTTGGTGATAGAAACCATGCCCAGTGATACTGCTGCAGGGAAGGAAACGTGCCTGTTACAAACACATTCATGCATGGCCTCAGAAACTACAGCTACGGATATAGACCAGCTGCTGCTTGAAAATTTCTACCGAAGAGAGGTGGGAAGGTGAAAATCAAGGTGGAAGAGTACTAGGAGATGTGTTGCAAATCTGATTTTGCACAGCAGTTACACCATTTTCACTCTGATGGAGTGTTGTTTTGTTTTGTTTTTAGGGGAGAGAGAGGATATACAGGTAAAGGTAGGGAGATGAGTGTAATGACTTTGAGGGTAATTATGGAGACTGGGGCTTTAGATTCCTTTTTTTCTAAAGCCCTCCCCTTTGGGGCTACCACTGATTATACATATAAATCATCTCACTGTTTATGAAGTTATCAGATGTGCCTATTTAAAAAAAAATAAGGTTCATGACTGTCTCTTCATAAGCATTATTTAAAAGCAGCAGTTATTGGCCGGCCTGCTGAGTGGCGCGATGGTTAAGAACTCGCTTGGGATGCCAGAGGGCCCCGGTTCGGATCCCACATATGAGGGCCAGTGACACTGCCCTCCACAGCNGTGTTTGTCCCTTTGCTGCCCTTTCTACCTTGCTCAAGTGACAAGGTCTGTGTAGTCGATGCTCGGTGTCAGCGCCACTCCCCATCTGACTTTGGCTTTTCGGCTAGAAGCTTCTGAGACTCAGCAACCCCGGCAGTATATTCCATAACAGGAAGCTGTCTGTAGTGTTAACACTAGTATGTTTCTTTAACCCCTTTTCTCTTGCTATGGCTTTGGATGAGTAGTCATTCATCTATTTATTCATTAATTCCTATAATCTACAAGTATCGGTTGCTCTCTTGCACACACCAGACACCGAGAAGAAGGTAGCATACGTGACAGGCAAGATCACTGCGTTCATGGAGCTTTACCTTCTGCTTAGAAAGACAAGTACGCAGGTGGGGTATTTATCGATATGATCACTGGCATTTAGGGAATAAATGGAGAAACTGTGCTAAACAGAAACTGCAAGGTTAGTCCTAGGTTCAGTAGGGTCATTGGGTAGGACTCCCCATAGCGACACGTGACTCACCTGACCTGGAGCGGGATCTTAGGCACCTTCTTAGAGACCTTGAACTGGCCTCTGTCCCCATAGGTGTCGGTGAAGTATACACCGGCCACACTGGTCACCCGGTTCCCGGGGAACCTGGACAGCACCTTGTCACGACCGTGCTTACTGGCCCAAAACCAGGCCTGGCCCCCGATGAGCAAGCCTCCTCCACGTTTCACAAACTGGATCAGCTCTGCAGTCAGGGTGTCTGAGTGGGCGCTGATGCAGTAAACCCCCTGGGGGTCTCCCGGTTGTGGCTGAATCTGTGCCTCAACCCTAAAGCCCTGCAGGGTGCCTACGAGTCGCTCCAGGGAGTGGTGTACACCAACAGGAGCCTCACGTGAGGGACCGAGCCAGGCCACCGCGTTGAGAAGAAATGGAGCCAAGCTGGCGTCCAGCAGGTAGCCTTCATGGGGCAGCACCACCAGGCGGCCTCGGCCATAGGAGGACGCAGCTATGAGGACCTGGCCCTTATCATTCACCATCACTGGGAAGGCGGCCTCTCCAATAAGAAGGAGTTCACACGGGATGGGGCCTTTGGGGACATCCCAGCTTGTCACTCCATTCATAAGGGCCTCGAAGGCAGCATCGGGAGTCGCCATGGTCAGTCAGCTGCGACAGAGGAGAGCAAAGACTCAGCGTGGTCAGAACAGGTGAAGGCATGGTGTGCATGTGCAAACGACTAAATGCTTTCAGGCGACAGCCATTTGATGGGTCCCCACTTTGTGCCAAGCACTGGGGGTGCAGGAAGAAACACAGCAGACACGGTCCTTGCTTTTAGGAATCTAGTATTTTAGAAGGGGAAGGACCATAAATAACTAGGTAGATAAACAGATAAAATGCAGCATTGAGTAACTGTTATGATGAAAATAAAACATAGCGATGCTCTATTGACTGACGGGAAAACCACTCTAGACTGGGTGACATGAAAGGCCTATCTGAACAAGTGACATGGAAACTGAAACCTTCATTTAAGTTGGGACCTGAAATGCTGCAGGGCAAGAGTGTCCCAACAAAGAGAAGCCCCAGGGTGGTGGGAGGACCAGGGCTGCGTGGAGAGGGGAGGGCCCGGACCCAGCAGGGCCTGGTAGATCAACAGGGAGGGGTGACATGCTGTTGACTTAGTATTTTATTTATCTGGACAAATAAATTAATGACATTATTTTATTTGTTTGGACAAATAAATTAATGACTTAGTATTTTATTTGTTTGGACAAAAAGGTCAGGTGACCTTTCAGAAATACTGC
>NW_017732175.1:668391-705549 GCF_001890085.2 Hipposideros armiger | reverse complement strand
GAACAGACAAGTTGCTGTCCTTTTGTTCTTCAGTCTAGTTGTGGAGGACGTCGCTTCACTGGCCCATGTTGGTATTATCATTACGCTCTTCCCGGCTGAGGCAGTCGCTTGCTGGCCATTGGGCGGCCGCTCACGGTGGCTCATGCCAGCTGCCGGCCACTCACGGCAGCCCACTGCAGCCCCGCTGCAGCCCCGCTGCAGCCTACTCCGTTGCCGGTGACTCACTGCAGCCAGCTCCAGGTCGAGCTGTTGTTCACCATCTTATCTGTAGAGGGTGCAGTGTCACTGGCCCTCATGTGGGGTCCACACTGGGGGCCCTGCTGCTCAGAGCTCGCGCTCCCAAGCCAACTCTTAACCAACGCGCCGCTCAGCCGGCCCTACTTCTTAGTTCTTATCCAGGTTATAATTTTATGTTTATTTGTATGATCATTTGGTTGATGTTGGTCTTTCTCAGAGGCTCTCATACTGTGAGTATAGAGTCTGTCTCTGTTTTGCCCACCATTGGGTCCTCATGGCCTGGTTTCCTTCTGACATATCATAGGTTTTAGTTTCTTGATAAATATACAAATGCATGTCGAATAAATGAGTAAGTGTATAGTGAATGTTCCAGAAATGTGTGTTGCTTCGTGAGTAAATAACTGAGTCTTTGCAACCCTCGTGGGAACCTTTTTGGCAGAGGACCAAATGGAGTCAGGTTTCAGGAAGAAAGAGTGAGGAGAAACCTACCCCAGGAGACAATGTGGAGAAGACCTGTCGGGATTTCAAACACTCAGGATTGAAGCCAAATGGAAGGCGAGGTTAGTTGAGTTCTTAGGTCTCATACCAGGAATCAGTTGACATTCAGGAAGCAAAGTGGAAGACGGACGCTGAGGGACTGGGTCAGGAATGTTACAAGTCAAACGCCGACCTCAGGGTATCTTTTGTGTATCTGTGCTTGCTCTTAGATTTCAAGCACTCCCTGGCTGCATCAATCTCACTCTTCATGGTAAAGCATCACCATCGTTCTAAAGACTCCTGAGAGTATTTTGGTGCAGATCTGATAGAAGAAAGGGCTTCTATTAGATCAACAAAGGTGATGTTTTCAGGGTTAGAGAGCAGAAGCTAGTCCACCATCATTAAGGTACCTGACATTTGGGCGCAGGGATAGGCTGAAGAATGGAAACAAAACAAGATAGGGCACAGCATAAAGGTCTCTTTAAAACCTGGACATGAAAGATGGTGACCAGCATGGGTTCTGACTGAAGGTCATTGAGCATGTGAAGGTGCCCCAGACCTTTTACCCCACCTAGGAGAAAACAGAAACTACCCCGTGAAAAGTTAGCATATTCTCATGGGGCACATATCCTGGGAGGCTCTCTGGGAGGTGGAGATGGGCCTATATGGCCAGTAAGTCTAGAGAGGGGAGCAGGTGTGAAACAACTATTGGGTTGCCGGAAAAGTCATGACGCATTTTTGCAGCGAAAAACAGAAAAAATACGTCATGACTTTGCCGACAACCCAATATAATATTAGGCCGACTTATGTAGGTGCCAAAGTTGGCTGCAAATCAAGTGCAAGGGAGCAGAAAGGAAGAAGCAATGATTTCTAATCAAGGTATTGGAGAAGAACTTACAGAGAAGGTGACACTAAAGCTTAGCTTTGAAAAAATATATATGATCTTTGTGGGCAGAGATGAGTGGAGGGGGCATTCCAAAGTAAGGCTATGTCACAGTCACAGCGTGGAGATGTGAAAGTGACAAGCTTGTTTAAGAAACACAAAATGTTCTTTGTGACTGACTGACACTTGTTAATAGGACCCGGATAGTGCTAGCTCTAAAGAGGCCTTGGGCCAGGCTTGGAGGAACTTTGGTTGGTATACTGAGGAGTCTGGGTCGTGGTCTACAGTCTGGAGGAAGGTTCTTAAGAAATGCCATGTGGGAAACGCTGAAGTCACCTCCTCAACTGTATGCCCTACCTGACCCAACCCCTATTGTCTTTTCTAACCAATCCTCAACTCTGTTCAGATAATCCAGCTTCCTCTTACCAGCTTCAGAGGTAAATGAAGCCATTTCCAATTCCCAGGCTAGATATGAATTACTTAAGCCAAGTATGCTAATGCATGCCCTTTGCACTGCACTGACTGGCGCTTCCTGGGTCATACCTAATAAACATACATAAACACTGGGATACTTAATTGTCTAGCCTATGCAAGAGGCATACACAGATCAGAATTGTCATTGTTACCAGTGGGACATCAGT
Organism: Hipposideros armiger; assembly: GCF_001890085.2. Classification (NCBI taxonomy): domain Eukaryota; kingdom Metazoa; phylum Chordata; class Mammalia; order Chiroptera; family Hipposideridae; genus Hipposideros; species Hipposideros armiger. The sequence continues at coordinate 703,311 of NW_017732175.1, read as the reverse complement.
CCATTTTTGTCAAATAGAGGACAACCCCTTCAGAAAGTCTCACGAAGCCAAATGCAGGGGTTACTTCCTGCATATGCTTTCCAGTTATAGGCTAGCACCAGGAGTCACTGGCCTCTTTCTTCAGTTATTTTTAGATGTGAGTTAAACTGATGTGCCCCAATATATTCTTTCCCTGAAGGGCCTCAAGAATCTGGGAAGGATTAGCCACACTCTAATTTAGGAATAGAGATGGATGAACCCACCTGTGTGCATTTACTGGCATGAGTCACTGGGGAGGTTGACTAAGTCACTATTTAAGATGATCCAGAACAGGTGCCTACAGCTGTTTTAAGAATAAGTCCGGCGGGGGCCATGAACATGGTCTGCTCAGATCTCCGACTGCAGGGAGTGGGTGTGTGATTGACAGATGGCCCTAGCTGGTAGCTCTGGAATCCTTGGCACCAGGGCCATGTTGCCCAGAGGCATCTCCTGGCCAGTGATTAAATGTGGTGGGGTGCTAAGCTAAGCCCATTCCTGGGATACGTGGGACTCTTCTGATGGGTGATTTTGGCTCAAGGACTCCCCAGTGGCCTGAACAAACCTTTCCGAGACCTGCACAGCAGTGCAGTATAAGCCGTTCTTCCTTCTTTTGCTCTCTCCTTCACGAGGCTTAAACCTACATCACAGTCTGATGGCTCTCCCAGCACACTTGATCTCACCTTGGCTTCTGCTTCTAGAAGGAGCGGGCTAACACAAGTACTGTTATAATTGTATCTCCTAACATTAAAAAGCTCAAGTGTATTTATTGAAATTGTGTTGTGGTGGAAGGGAAGAGCAAAGTCATGAACTGGAGGATATTTATGAAAGACTCATGCACTACATTTTTCATCCTCCAGCACGTGTATGATAACCTTTATTCAAAGTATAGCATAGTCCACCTATACAGGCAGGTTCCTGCCCGCCTAGTTATTTAAAGCAATGAAGCTGGAGTTTCCTGCTTCTCTTGACAGTTGGCCAGCCCTAATTCAAAGTAATAGAAGCTGGCATAGTCTCCTTTGGCGTATTTGTGGAATTACCCCGGGCCTGTATTTCCTTTTTGGATCGTAAGTGTGTGGAACACATGTGGTAGGAGCCAGGATTCCAATTACAGAGAATGTCTTGGAACACTTCACTGGCGCTCTAGAGGTATCCATGCTGCACTCTCTTCTCATAAGGAACAAGGAAGGGATCTTCTTACATTCCTCAACTCCCTCACCCCTAAGTTAGACATAAAATTTGGTTTTGTCCTTAAGACTTTGGCCGTCTGGAACCCTGTGGAACTGACCTAGCCCAAGACTGAGAGGGGGTGTTTTCCTCTGGCTCTGAAATATCAGGCCCATTGGGTAGGCACACAACAGATCCAATTCCCTATAATTGCACCCACACCAGTGTGGTTTATATGACTCCATGCACAAATCCACAAAGGTGGCTGATACCAAGATGCCAGAGAGGCTAGTATACGGGGATTGATGGAAGATCAAACATCTCTATAATGAAATTCCTACAGAAAAGGAATGTGTCAGAGTTCCTAGTCTTAGGGCACCAGCCACATGATTTTTTTTTCTTGCAAATGTAAACATTTCTTTCCAAATTGATTGATTCCAAAGTTCCTGTAATGATATTAAGGTCTTCCTTCTCAAGACTCTCCATTATATATTGAGCATGGGGTGGGGGGGGGGAGAAGGTTATGGAATGAGAAGCCAAGAATAACTGATTCTGAATTTCCCACTACTTTCTATGCATGTGTTCTGATGGACATCAAATATAAGATTAAAGCTTTCAGTGTATGCGAATTTACTCAATTGTCTCTGGATCAATTTTCTCCATATGAATTTGGTTCCTAATTCCACTGCTTACTGGACCCATCAGGCCATTGACAGGGGCCCAGAACTTAGTAGATAAAAGGAGAGTTATGTCTCCCTTTAATACCTTTTGCAGAGAGCACGACCACCACTGAGATGTGCTCCTTTCTTCTTAAAGAAATGTCAGAGGGGAGAAGCTGCAAAATTTACTGTGAACTATGCCTTGACTTTGAAGTTTGAGGACAGATATTCGAAACTCGTGCGCTTCCTTTGGGTCAGTGGCTCCTATCATAACGTTAAGGTCAGAAATCTGTGATCAAGACATAGACATGAAAAAGTAGCTATTGACTATTACAGGAATGAAACTTGCGTCTGTCTTGCTGCTCTCAAGACATCGAGTATAATTTTCCCTCTCTTTGCCTTGAATTATCTGCATGGTTTGTTCCATTTCTTTCAAGAATCTGCTCAATGTCTCCTTGTCAGAGAGGCTTTTCTGGGCCTCACTACATAAAATAGCAAGCATATCCATGTGCGGCCCCCTCCCCCAATCTTGCTTAGTTTTGTATTCCTTCATAGTACTTATCTTACCTGATATGTTTATTTGTTCATTTTTTAATGTTCCAACTGGACATAAGCGCCATGAAGGCAGGAGCTTTATTATGTTTATCCTGTATTTCCAGACCCTATAACAGTAACTAGGATTGTCATGTTCAAGTAATGTTTGTTGAATGAATTTTTAGGTGACTACACAGACAGCAAGAACAAAAGGAGAAACTATGTAAAAACCCCACAAAAACCGCTGGAGTTGCCTCTCCTATCTCCATTTACCTTGGTGGAGGGTGAGGAGGGAGTTTAGGTCTTTGTCCAGGTCCCTGGTTCCTGTGTAAAGTACAGCCACTTCCCAGGTGGACCAGGCATAGGGATAGCCTGCTATGTGCACTTGGGTCCTGGGCTATAGATTGTGCTGAAGGAGGGGGGAGAATCTCTTCTCTAGATCTGTGGGGCCTCGTCTGAACCCCTTGACTTGTTTTTATAGCATACATTTGATCATTTTGCTTCCCTCCCTCCCACCCTTTCAGCACTATCTTAGACCTCAAATTATACTAAATAATTTTGGCAATCTGTGAAAGTGAATTTTAGGTCAAAATTTAGGTAGTTCACACAAAGAAATGTTTAGTGCTGACATGTATGCATTTCTTAAATAATTATGTGAGTTCCTCAATAGTTCAGAGGAACAGAAGGAACTTTTCAATAGCCCTCCGAGACATGTTGGTATTAACATAATCCTTGGTTCCTGCCACTGTCATTAATAGTAAGTGCGAGGCTTGTTTTTAACTTATTCATTTATTCTAGTTATTTCTCACTTAATGAACACCAATGAAAGCAACCACCCAACATGAGACTACATTGGCAATAACTTAAACTGCTTCTTTTCTATTGAAGAAATGTTTCACATATATATATATAATGGCATTTAAATGCACAAGAATCCAGATGCATAAGTAGCATTTCTAGAGCTCTGTTGAGTTACATGTGGAATTGTCTGTGTGGATGTGTAGTTAGAAGATCGCTGAAAAGTTGAGGATCACCCCCACCCCTTCTCTACCACCCTTGGAACACTGACTCCACTGTGGTGGGTCAAAGAAAGAAGTCCGTTTCAAAGTGGAAGCCAGGTAGGGGTCTAAAAGTGTTGACAGAGAACAGCACAGAGCAGTGAAGTAGTCTTGAAAGAAGGGTGTGTTATTTTTGTCAGGAAAAATAGTCAACATCGAAGGCCACACTTGGTTAGCTGTTGGCCTGTTAAGTACATACATTAGGCGGGGTTATGAAATCGGGTGAGGACATTGGTTTAGGGACGAGTCTATCAGAGATTAATCTTAGGAGGAGGGGATGGGAAGGATTTCCGATAAAGGCAGCTGTTGAAGATTGGCTGGAAGGCCAATATGCATTAGCGAGCTCCAGTTGGCCTTGGGAAGTACAGTAGAAGAAAGTGAACGAATGGAGAAGGAAGAATCACCAAGGAATAGCAGGACACAAGAAACTTGGGAGTCTGAAGATTTCCACTAGGTAGTTGACTGTTTCTGCCAAATACAGGGGTAAGCAATCATAATGTGTTCAGGCAAAGTGGCAAAGCACATACCAAGGAGAATGACAGATGGACAGAAATCCTTCGACTCCACCCGGTCTCCTGACTAAAACTCATTGTCAAATGAGTTGGAGGGTAGGAAAACTGACAGCCCATATGGTCTTGAAATACTTCCTGGAACAGGGACAAATATCCTGTGCCTTTTAGGGAAAGAACACTAGTGGGCAGTCTTCATGCGATGCTCTACTCTGCATTCCTTCATTCAGCCAATATTGATAAGCTGCTAGACAGTAAGCTCAATCACCAGACACGTGGTGAGATTGGGGGCCAGCTTTGTTTTTCTGGGGAACACCTTAGAAACAAGGTGAAGTGTGTCTGAATAGGGGGAGTATCTTAAGTGTAGCCAGAACTAGAGAGTATAGGGAGATACGATGAGGCTGGACACATCGGATAGATCCACTGAAGGATTTTTATTTGAGTTTATTAAAAATTTTTCAAGGTAATACATGCACAAGGTAAAAAATTAAATAGTACAGAAGAACTTAAAATGAAAAACACATTTCCCCACCCTACCCCTAGTCCCATTCCCGAGAGGCAATACATTGAACAACTTCTATTTTTAGATCTCCTGTTATCTAACTTTCTAACATTAAATAATATGTTTGAACAATAATTTCTTGGCTTATTAACTTTAGACAATCTTTAATAATCCCATTACAAAAGATAAGGAATTAACTTACATTATCCCTCCCCTTTCCTTTACCTGTCCTTTCTCAAAATTCTGATAGATATGTCATTTTAATACGTCTGTTGGTTTTATTTATAGCTTTGAACAGTGTACTGATCCTCTAGTTCTTGTTCCATTAACTGTAGACTTTTTAATCTCCACTTTGAATCTTCCTTCCAGCTCTCTTCTCACAAGTAATTCTCAACCTCTTTCTGCTCTTTTCTCTTAACTTGTCAGGATTAATTATTTTCAGCTTCATTTCTGAATAAAAAATTTAGCCTTTTCATGTTTTGCCTATGGGCTGATCAGAACACTGTGTACTAATAAATAGCATCTAAATTATTTTGGCTATGTAAGTACTGTTTACTGAGAGCCAAGTAGAAGCTAGGCCATTTTCTTCTATACACATCAATGACATGCCTGTGCCACTTGAAAGGAAATGTACCTACCGCCAATGTGAAATCGAGTCTCTTCTTCCATTCCATCCATGAGTATTTTTTTTGGTTATTGTTTCATGATTGGACATGATTTCATGACATGTTTGCTTTGTTTTCTTTTTTGTTGACTGAAGAATGTATGTTCTCCATATTCTCAAACATGCCAGTTTGTCGATGATGCCATCTATGGCATAGAATGCATATTCTTCCCAGAGAGCCCTGCGACTGTGCATTCTCATCTGGAATGGATGCGCTGGAGAGCTGTCACTCTAGCGTGAGACAACCTATTGGATAAGTGTCACGCTGGAATGACACATCCTGGGTGAGGTCCATTGTTTTCTGGATTCTGTTTCTTCTTCTTTCCTGGTTCTCATCCTCGTTTTGCTGTAGAATTTCCTCAAGGTGCTTCCTCAGTAAGGGTGTAAAGGAGGCAGACTTTTTGAAACTTGCGTGTCAGAAAATGTCTTCATTTTGACTTGACTCTTGACAGTTTGGCTTGCTATTGAATTCTGGGTACAAAATTTTTCCATAAGAAAGGCGAAGACATTGTTCCATTGGCCTTTAGCTTTCAGTGCTGCTGATGAAAAATCTGCTGCTAGTCTACTTCTCATCCCTTTTTAGTTGAGGTAATTATGACGACCTAATTTTGTTTTTCTCGGGGCACTTTTAATGTCTTTCCTCTACCCTTAATGTTCTAAAATTTCACAAGATTGTGTCTCACTGTAGGTTTTATTGGGGCCCCTTCTATCTAGAGACTTAGTTCTTTTCTGTTCTTCATTTTTCTTTTTCTTTTTTCACCTATTTTCCTATGTTTTCTCTTTCAGAAACTCCTAATGGTTAGATATTATTGTCTATTGTCCTTTCTTTATATTTTCTGCTAATTCTTTTTGCTCTACGTCTAGGGAGATTCCCTCAACTTGATTTTCTAGACTGTTTACTGAATACTTTTGGCAGTCTTATTTCACTTTCAAAGGGCTCTTTGTATTCTTAGAGTTTTTCCTTTCTTTGTAGCATCCTGTTTTCATCTTACAAATACACCTTAGAGCTCTCTGAAGACATAGCTAGATTTCAAAGGTACATTTTTTCCAATTTAACTTTGTTTCTTCCAGAATTTGTTGTATTTTTCTTACATGCTTTCCCCCTGGTCCTCCTTCTCACCCTCCTAGCCCCCATACCCAATGTCAGGGAATTACTAGCTGACCATTTGTATTTAAGAATCAATGTAACTGTTGACTTTTATAGGAGTTGGTGTGGGTTTCCTCTGCCACTGTATGGTTCAGTCTGTTTTTCTAGTAAGCCTCTTCCAGGGAGCACTTAGTTACTTAAGTAGGGGTTCTCAACTCTCAGTAGAGACTTAGCAGTAGGCTAGGGGGTCACTTATTTCCACAAAAAGAGAGATTTTATTCTGGAGCACCAACTCCTACCTCTCCTCAGGCAGTTTATTCAATTCCTCCATAGAAACAACAACAACAAACGACGACAAACAACAAAAGCAAGAACAGATTTTTCACTGGTTCCAATAATTGACAGCTTGTGTTCTGTACACAAGAGATGGGGTAGAATGGGATGGGGTTCAATTTTACAACTGGTTTAATGCTGTAGTGGACAGACTTTTCAGGTGCCCGCGTCTCTCTAGGGTTATGCTGTTCAGATCAGCTATATTCTGTCTGAAAGGTACCTTCACTGTCTCATTCTTTTTCATCCTTCATCCACTTTCTCTCTTCCAGAAATGTGTTGAGGTCTTCTTCACTTATAACCAAATGCCTTCAGTTTTCTTTGCCGAGCTGTTTCTTTTGCGTTTCTTGACTTCAATTTCAGTGGGGCCTGAGGAGGGAGGGGAGGTAAACTTATACGTTCAGTTTATCATCTTAAATTCAAATCCCCACTGGAAATTTTTAGACAGGGAGGTGGCATGGATAACTTTACATTTTTAAAACATCCCCGGGGCTGTACTGCTGCAAATGGATACTAGAGGGCGAGAATGGATATAAATATTATTTTAAATGACTGAGGATCTAATTTCCTTTCTGAGAGCATGTAGTGTCTGGCACTTTGGGGAGTGAGGCACTTGACCAAAATAACCCATTATTCAAAATCCAGTAAGCTAGTAGAATGCTTTTATGGTACCTTGGAGAGAATGGCTGAAACCTGAACAACCTGCAACCCAAAAGACCTGGATGACACGAATGGGTCATCCCAGCTCTGTGTATCGGGAAGCTCTTCAGGTGCCTACCTCAAATTCTCCCTTTGAACTGGAATTCGGGATAAACAAAGGGACTTTTGGTTGTGATAAAATTAGATGAGTGGTGGCAAGTAAGAACGTAAAGGGCCTTCTGTTTGCTGGCTGGTTTCTTCATTTACTCATTTATGTGGTTCTTCAAAGCATTAGAGTTATTATCACCCATTATTGTAATCGGAATGCCGGGGTTCGAATCCCAGATCTACCATTTGTTAGCAATGTAATCTCAGGCACTTTATTGATCTCCATAAAACTCAAGTTTGCTTGTTCCCAAAAAGGGAGCAGTAATTTTTCATCTCATAAGATTATTGTGAAGATTAAATGAAACAATCTATATAAAGGAACCAGTACAATACTTGGCACATACTCAGCACCCCATTATTTTATAGCAAGTATTTTAAATGTTGAACAAATATTCAACATCTGTGTTTAAAGCACCTAGATGATAGATCGTCATGAAATAAGGGAAAATAATTTTACAATTGAAAAATGTTATCTAGGTCAAACCTTATTGTCTGTGAATCCACCCAGTTTCCAATAAAGCAAATAAAATGGTGTACTAAAACAAGTAAATAAAAAGAAGTGAGCTCAAGGAAAACTGGCTGGATGTACACGACATGAACCCTACAGACTCAACTCTAGTTGGAACTACAAAGAAAGGGGTGGTTCTGAATACAATTTAGAAGGAAATTTAAGAAAATCTTTGATCGTGTTGCAATGAAATGAAATTTGAGCCAGCTCTACTTATCTTGTTCCAAAGTAAAGATTTCTATATGCGTGTGGGCTTTATCTGCCCAACTAGTAAGTAACTCTTGACAGTGATAGCAATCTGTGTCACTGTGGGAATGTAAACAATGTCACTGAGCTGGATGCCCGGTGTTTGTCGAAAGACAAGCACCCTCATGAAACTGTTCTGGTATTTTCAAGTGACTTCTACTCTTGAGTTAATTAAAGAAGGAATTTTACCTGAAGGATGGAATTGAATAAAGAGGTGAAACCCTGAATAGCTTTTAAAATGCTGTGAATTTAGAGTGCTTCCTTTAGATCATAAAGCAACATACCAGAACCCTTCCAGAGGCTGGTGTATGGAGTGTAGGATGGGATAGGATTAATGAGACTCCATCTGTAAAAGCCATCTGAAAACGAAGCCTAGCTCCAAAATGATGTTGAGCTAATTCGATGATAACGACAGCTGACATTTTCCCAGTACGTACTAATTGCCAGGTACTGTTCTAATCCCTTTCAGAGGCGCTAACATTTAATCTTCACAATAGTCCTATGAACTAGATCCCATGTTATAGATGAGGAAATCAAGTCACAGAGAAGTGAAGGAACTTGCCCAGCCAGAGTCATACAGCTAATAGGTAGCAGAACCAGGATTTGGATGCAGGGAGCCAACTATGAGAGATGACCTTAACCTCTAAGCTATCGAAAGTAGTCAGCTCAAGTACTCTGTGGACCAGCATAAAACAAAGCAGCCCCTCAGACAGCATGCACTGCATTTACAAACCTCTTCACAATGATCAGTGTGAGCCTTCACAACCTTGGGGGGCAGGGGTTTTTAGCCTCATCTCACACACAAAGAAATGGGAGTGCAGAGATAAAATGGTTTTCCCAACACCTAGCAGCCCTAGCTATGGGCTCTTTCTATTTCACCAGATTGCTTTTCAAGCTCTTTGAAAACTACCCAAGACACAAACACTATAAGTCATCAGGGAGCTGGCTGGTTATCATGGTAAATTTGTATTTAAGTTGGGTTCTGTGGTCAGGGTTTTTAGAATAACTGATCAGGTATAAAAAAAAGCCCAGAGAGTCCTCAGGATGTCAGGATGAGAACCACGCTCTGTGGGCTGTGGCCCATGATGGCGAACCAAGGCCTGGTATAGACACAGGGGCCAAAGCTCTCAGAACTGTGCCAAACCGGGCCAGGAGAGCAGAGTTAGAATAAGACTCGTACACAGAAGGCCTTGCCCCTGAGAAGCTCTGATTCTGCTTTTTGGCTGTGTTCTGAACCCACTTCCTAGAGACAGAGCTAGTTAATAAGATCTGGGGCAGTGAGCTAAGAGGGCAAGGCTAGAGGCCTAAGAGACAGAGGTTGAGGAGTGACTCCCCATCTCTGCCTACCTCCCCAAACCTCTCTACCTGCCACCTCGCTGGGCACTCCTTACATCTGTGTGAGGAGGTATAATTTCATTATATTTTCCTTCCATTCGGGCAGATAGGCCAGGCTGGTCGCCACTTCCTTCTGGATGGGCCAGGCCCAGGCCTCAAAGAAGGGAGCCAGGTTCTTCTGCACTTGGTGGGAGAACATCTTCACCCACAGATTCATTTTGTCGACGTTGTCTGTGGGCAGGTTGGTCTGGTTCCGATACTCCGTGAAGAGACGGATGAACGGCTCCCAACCAAAGGCCTCCTGTAGCTGGAAAGAGAAAGAGGCGGGATGAGACATCTAATCTGCAACAAGAAGATAGCACTGTAATATAGGAATTTAGTGCATTGAACCCCTGAAACACTGGCTTCCTATCTATCGCTGGTCCTCCTGCTGGCCTCAGGCCCTGCTCTCTCATAGTCTAATCTTAACAAGGGCCTAGGAGCTAGCACAGTGCTCAGCGCAAAGCAGACGTTTAATGAAGTGTGGTAATAACTGCAGCGATTATCATCAGTATTTACCGCCAGTATTACTATCATGAAAATGGTGATAGGATATTACATGAGATTTAAAATGGGCTGATGTGAAAAAAGATCCTTATCTCTTTCACAGTCGCAAAGTTAAACCCCAGTAGCTGGTGAACTGCTAGCTGTGTTGTGACATAATCCTCATTAATTATAGGTCTATGTCCATCTGCAAACGCTACTAAAATGGTCTTTGGGGGAAAAACAGTGTGTCCGGTAGAAGCAGGAGATTCTATACAGTCTAGGGAATTAAGACTAAGGTGTCATTTTAAGAAAAAGGCAGCCATCCTGGGGCCATTGGAGATAAGCTGGGTTACAGAGCTGCAGAGTTCAAAGGGACATCAGCAGTTCCCTAGAACAACCTCAGCTTTATTCCACAGATGAGGAACTTCTGTCCCTGGGGTGAAGTGGTCCCGGTGACAAGTGTAAGTAGAGTCTCCCAGCAGCTTCGCTGTCATCCTCATGGCAGTGGGAAGGAACAGAGAGGCACCCAGGCAGGTGGGAGAGCCAGAATAGAGTGTTCCTGGCCTACGGCGGAGTTCAGAATCCAAGGTGACGAAGCTGTCCACAGTGATCTGGGAACTGACCCGGGGGAGGGGAGAGACATGGGCTTTGAACAATAATTCAAGGCCAGTGGGGAACCGTGGATTGCCTATAAGGTGGAAACTGAGGCACAGGCAGCTCTTACTGAGAAGATGGCATACTCATCTAAGGAGAAAGCACAGGTGCTATCCCATATGTGTGTGTATTGGGGGTGGGGGCTGCCTAGTACCTGTAAATAGGTTTCCAGTGCTGTCCAGGCATTCCAGTTTTTCACATTGGGACCCTTGCCCAGGTAGATTCTCACTCTCTTCTCCCGCACTGGGGGCCACAGGGCAATATTGGCACGGCCTCGAGGGATGCCCAAGACCGTTTCGTGCACATACACACACCACAGGTTGCAGGTGGCCTCAGTGGTGTGTGGTGGGAATTCCCACTCCTGCCGCTGCTGGTTGCGGCCGAGCTCGTGGACGGGGCCCCACAGCCCCTTGGTTCTGATGAGCTTCTCATTGATGAGCTCCTGCACGGACTCCAGGTGGCACATGATGGGGTATCCTGCGTGCATCCAGCCTGGGAAACACAGGAGGGAGGAAGAGAGGGTTAGGGTGCTCCCCACCCATCCTGAAGAACTCTTCTCTGTATCGTATCTCTCCCAGTACCCAGTAGCCCTGATGACTTCCAGCATCCAGAGTGCTCAGAAGGATAATCCGAACCTAGCCCCTCCTGGGATTTCCTCCTTGGCCGCTCATTCTATCATAATGCCTTCAACCTCACCCTAACCTGAGAGCGTGGCTATAGGAGGTGATGCAGGTGACAAAGCGCTGTTCACGTTATTATTCAGTTGTTCTATCTTTATGAGAGCGCCCTGTCCATGTGCACCCGTATCATCATACTCTTCTCAAAACTGAGAACTTGTCGAGGGTGGTCCCCCGTCTCATTATTCAGATGTGGAATTGCCCACACTGACATTACTTTTTTGGGATCTACGGCAATGTCCATGGTCCTTTCATTTCTATAGACCCCCCCCGACCCCCAATTTTTTAGGCCTCTTGGCCCACTGGTAAAACACCATCAAAATATCACTTTAAATGTCTTCCTCGATGTCTGTTGAAGGTACACACATATGTCACTTAGCTATTCCAGAACTGTTGGACATTTAGGGAGTTTCCAATGTTTTGTAGAAGTGGCTGAGTCATGTTTTTTTAAAATACATTTTTTCCCTTTTCATTTAAATAGCGAGGGCTACATCTTATATGTCTTGCTGGAAAAACATTTTTACTCTGCTGGGTGCCCACTGCACGGCTGTTGAAAGAAAGAAAGGAAGGCCCTCGGGGAGGGGCAACATGCACAGAGAGCTGGTTCGCCAGGGCACCCACCTACGGAGATCTGCACATCAGCAACAATCCTCTGAGGCAGACGCAAAGGGAAGGGCTCAGCCCCCAGCCGTGCCACAGCCTGCATCACCTCGTCCCAGAGGCGGAGCAGCGGCTCCGGGTTCTCCAGGGTGCGGAGGTTGGCGGTCGGCACTGTCAGGATGATGTTGTCCGTAGCCAGCTCTCCCCAGGGACCTGGGTTTTCCTGGATACGCCTCTTCCACTCCTCCTGGGATGTCTCTCCTGGGAAGAGAGGCCATGGGGCTTGAAACTCACTTTCCTAAATCCCTTACATTAAAACATGCAACTTGAACCCCAGGAGAACAGCAAGGTCATGAACAACCACGTTCCCCCTCCATCCTTCTTCTAGGAAGTCCCCATGGGTGTGGTTTTGTTTGTCTCCTTGGCCCCAAAGCCACATCTAAGGAGGCTTACCTTCCTTCCCTCCACCAATCTGAATCTCTTCCTGCACCAAACAGCCCCAATGACCTGCTCACCCCCAGCCCCTCCCGGCCCCCGGCCCCTCAGGGCTCCGTCCACGGCTCCCGCTTACCCAGCTTGTAGTATGGAGCATGCACAGCCCCCTTCACAGTAATGGGCACGGTCTCCAGCTTGCTGCTCTGAGGCACGATGATGTAGAGGAGGCCGCCCCAGAGGCAGGTGATGGATTTCGTGGGCTTGTCCAGGCAGCACCGGTTAATCACCAGCGGGCCCCGGAACAGCTTGCTGGCCCTGGTCAGGTCGTCCGTGTGGCAGCCAATCTGTACCTGGAGAAGAGAAGTCCCCGCGGGGAGTCACCTTGGGGCGTGTACGGGTGGCAGGGGAGAGTGCCCAGGAGGTGGGGACAGGAAGGGCTCTGGGCTATGACCCCAGGTACGTCTATGAACCATGTGTGTGAAACCTATAAAATTGCATCCTTCCTTAGGTGGTATGGGCTGAATCGTGTGTCAACATCCTCCCAGGGGAGTCAAACAGCTCCACAAAGGGTGATGTTGAGACGCTGATGTGACGGGCACCAGGTGTAACCCACAGGCTCATTCTGAGGGTTTCTGGGTGTCTCTGTAAGAGACAGAATCCTAGGGCGCCTGTTCCATGGTGGGCTTCTGGCGTTGGGAATGGGGTGGGGGTGGCTCAGGGGAGGCAGTGTGATGGGCTGATGGAGCTGAGGGTTGATTCAGTTCCTCATGATCTCCAAGACCCCCTTCTTGGGCCGATGGGGTGACTCCTGTGCTCAATGGAGTCTAGGAATCGTTTTCCCAGTTTATGCTAATCAAGTTCCAGGATTGATGTGGGCACAGAATAGGCCCCAACTTTCACTGCCACTCTCAAGGGGGACAGAGCAGGATGGCAACTTGATTTGTGACTAGGGTGTGTGTTATGGGCAAGCGACAGAGCTGAAGGGGGACGGGGTGCGCAAGGAACAGCTTTTGGCATCCCAGGCAGAAGCCGGAGTCCGAAAGGCTTTGTGCTACAGTGGGGGATGCGTAAGGGGGAGGAATTGAGCTAAGATTTACCAGCTACATCTGTGAGCTAGGGCACCTTCCCTGTGGTTCCTTACCTATTTCTCACTCTATGACATCAGTTAATCACACGAAACTTCAGAGCCAGAAGGCAGTTAGGTTTGCGTCCCGGGCTCTGAAATGGATCCGATCTATACATTTCAATCAGTCGATGTGCTGCTCTGCACCTTAGTAACCTCATCCTTAAAATGGGGAAAAGCACATGCCCTGATTGCCAGGAGGGTTTTTATGAGGCTCCAACAAGATGTTAACCGGGAAAGCCAGGACACTGGGGTTCCATGATTCGTGTGGAGATAGGGCATGGCCTTACCTTCAGGTCAGCTGAGGCAGCAGCTTCCGGCAGTGAGACCTCTATGATTTGCCTTCCCGGTATGTAGAGCCCGGTGCTCATCCAGCAGTATCTGGTGCCTGCCAAAAGCACAGGACAGACTTGACCCCTGCTCCACGATTCGGTCTCCGCCCAGCACCTGCACAGCCCCATTCACGAGCTCTGCACGCCTACCTCCTCCACACTGCCCCTGACTCAACTCATGCAAACATTACCTGACACCCCAACCTCTATCTCTTTGAAAGTACATGACAGAGGGTGGAGGTGGCCTTCTAAAGGTGATCAGGTCCCTGACATGCGTTGCTGAAGTCATCATGAGCCCCAGTCCCCCAGGTCCCCCCAACACTGAGCACCCACCCCTCCTTCCATACCTGGATTATTACAGTTGACCTCAACGGTGATAGGAGTTTCCGAGGGGCGCAGATAGGGGCTGCTGTACATATCTTCAATCTCTGGGACTAACAGAGAGAGGTCACTTCCAGAGTGGGCCAGACCGGTGGCCAGGGACAGCATAGCACCCCGGCAGCAGTCGTTGATGACAGGGTTCTCTCGGGTTGCGACTGGGAGCCGGTATCGGCTCAGCAGCTTTCTCAGGAGCCGATGCACAGACATATAGGCAGGGATCTCTTCCGCGGGGATCTGCAGGAACGCGGCGCCATCCGGCCCCAGCTTGGCCAACCAGCCCTTTTCCACGTTCCCTCTCTTCCTGCCCATTATAACCTGGAACTCGGCCAGGGTGGAGCGGAAGTGATAGGTCCTTATCCCCGCTTTCGGGGTGCGGAAGGGCCCTGGGTTGAGGCTTTGGCTTGTGATGCTGATGCCAAAGAGGTTGAGGAGGAGGTTTCCTGGGAACCGAGCCAGAGGGGACACTCCGGGGTTCTTGAAAGCCCACCACCAGGCTTGGGCTGCAACAAATAGTCCTCCGCCCTCCGCTACAAACTCCTGCAGGTCCTTGACTCCCACGTCACTCACGGGCTCAAAGCAATAGACACTCGCGTCGCTGGTCAGATGGGGCTCGATGCTGGTGTCTATGCCCCCCACGGCAAGCAGGCCGCTCAGTGTCCTCAGCTCTGTTTGCACCACGATCTTGCCTCGGCGGCCCGCGTCCAGCCAGCGCACGGCATTGAGCAGGAAGGGGCCCAGTTTACCGACGGTGAATAATACCTTGTGGCCCATCACGACCACCCGGCCCCGGCCATAGCGGGCAGCCGCTATCACACAGCCGTGGTAGGAATCTAACCCCAGGGGGAATGCCAAAGCGCCGTGCACCAGCAGCTGGGACGGGAAACAATCGGAGTTGCTGATGTCCAGCTCCGAAATGCCTTGCAGGAGCTCCTCTCTGTCTTCGGACAGATCGTCTTCACAACTGCAAAAGACACGCGTGTTCTGTTAACGGAGAGGCTCTGCATGAAATGCCTAGAACAGCACATCGGCATGGAGCAAGCGTCAGCTTTACTGATATGACCATTTTAGCTCTTAGAGGACAGCTGGGAGAATGCAGGGGGCAGGTATGACCTCACTATGCGCAGATCTCCTTTGAGAAAAGACTTAGTATTAATTCTGCTCTGCTCATTCTTGGCACACACATTCTCCAAAGGACATCTCCAAGAAAGCCCTGCTGTGTTTACACGATACTACATGTGAAATAGTCCGAAGTGTAAAAAGGGCCCTTGAAGCCTTACGTGAAGAACTAAACAGGAAACCATGTTTTCATCATTATGAGGAATCTAGTTTATAAACATCATGCAGCTAATTTTCTGCAGATAAACTCAATGGACAGCTGAGTTCATGGTGCTAATGAAGAACCACTATTGTCTCAGAGGGCCAGGGAGCTGAGTGGTCTCAATTCTAGTGCAACCAGCCTGTTACTCGAACCCAAGAGGATTGACTGTCTCCATCTAGCACTTCACCCATCTGTTGCCTGCCCATGGGAGTTCTGTTTATAAATCTTATGCAGTTAATTGTTTCCCAAATGAGGTCAGTGAAGAGGTAGGTTACTGTGTTTTAAACTAATACGCTGGCATCAAGGTTTATACAATAGTTTATTATGACAAAATGAGCGACACAGAATAACAATGAGATACCACAGCACACCTATTAGAATGACATATCCCTGAGGACATATGACATGGAGTGTCTTTTCATGTGCTTGTGTGCCATCTGCACACCTTCTTTGGTGAAGGGTCTGTTAAGGTCTTTGGACCATTTTTAAATCAGATTGTTTTCTTATTGTTGAGTTTTAAGAGTTCTTCGTGTACTTTGGACAATAATCCTTTATTAGATGTGTCATTTGCAAATATTTTCTCCCGGCTGCTTTCTTAGTCTCTTGACACTGTCTTTTGCAGAGCACAAGTTTTTAATTTTAATGAAGTTCAGCCTATTGATTATGGATCACGCCTTTGGTGTTGCATCTTTAAAGTCATAGCCATATTCAAGGTCATCTAGGTTTTCTCCTACGTTATCTTCTAGTTTTATTATAGTTTTGTGTTTTACATTTAGGTCTGTGATCCATTTAGAGTTGATTTTTGTAAAGGGTGTAAGGTCTGTGTCTAGATTTGTTTTTTTGCGTGCTAAATGCTCAGTTGTTCCAGTACCATTTGTTGAAAAGGCTACCTTTGTTCCATTGCATTGTCTTTGCTCCTTTGTCAAAGATCAGTGGACTACATTTATGAGGTGAATGTTTAAATTAAAAAATTTATGACAGTAAAAGACACATTGCCATTAATCCCCCTCAAAATACTCCCCCTAGCTTCAAACACACTTATCCCATTGTTCTTGCACTTTGTGAAGCAGTTCTGGAAGTCCTCTTTTGTGACTGTCTTTAGTAGCATTGTCGTGGCTGCCTCGATGTCCTGAATCATTTTGACTTTGGGGAAGAGCCAGAAGTCACACGGTGCCAGATCCAGTGAATAAGGTGGATGAGGACATACCGTAATGTTTTTATTTGATAGAAATTGCCATATACCAGGAGCGAAGTGTGACCTGTAGCGTTGTCATGATGCAGGATGATTTACGGCACACTTTAAAACACACCTTCTCTCAACCGTAGCTCACACCTGACTGACTGCACTGAATAAATGGAAACTTGTCCCACAGTTCCTAAGGTTTGATGCACTGCTTCTCGTATTGATGATTTCTGCCTTTCTGTTGGACGGCACTCGGCAGCCACATTCACCATATTTTGTGATCACAATGGAAAGGCTCCTGTATGGGTCTATTTCTGGGCTCTCTATTCTGTTCAATTGGTCTCTTTGTTTTTTCACTGATACCGCACTCTTTCGATTGTTGTAACTTTGTAGTAAGTCTTTAAGTCAGGTAGCGTCAGCCTTCCAACTTTACTCAGTATTGTGTTGAACATGCCAATTTAAAAAAATCAACGTCATTAACGTGATAAAATTCACCCATTTAATGTATACATCTTGATGAGTTTTTGCTACATTTATACACTTGTATAATCACAGAAGTATATCATTTTCATCACCATGAAAAAGCTACCTTTTGCCCCATTCCAGTCGTTTCAGCTCTCAGGCAACTACTGATGTGCTTGCTTTCAGTATAGATTAGATTTGCCTTTTCTAAAGTTTCATATAAATGTAATAATAAAATATGTACTCTTGTGCTTGTGTTCTTTCACTTAGAATAGTTTTTTGAGACCCATCCATGTTATTGAGCCTATCAGTAATTCATCTCTTTTTATTGCTGTGTGGTATGCCACTGTGTGCCTACACTACATTTTGTTTATCCATCCATCTATTAATGGTCATTTGGGTGGCTTCCAGGTTGGGGCTTGCTGCCATGAACATTCACGTTCAAGTTTTAGTGTGGACATGTTTTCATTTCTTTAGGATAAATAGTTAGGGATGAAATGGCTGAGTGGTATGATAAGTGTAGGTTTCACTTTATAAGATATTGCCAAACTGTTTTCCAGAGTGGTTGTATCATTTTACATTCACAAGAGCAATGTATTAGAGTTCCAGTTTGCTCCATTCTTGCCAACGCTTGGTTTGTGAGTCTTTTTAATTTTAGCCATTCTAGCGGGGGTGTAGCGTATCTAATTGTGATTTTAATTTGCATTTCTCTGATGACCAATGATGTTGAGACTCATTTCACAGGCTTATTGGCCTTTCCTATATCATATTCTGTAAAGTGTGTTAAAATATTTTGCCCTCCCCCCGTTTTTTTTACTGTTGTTTGTCTTCTTCTTGAGATACGAGTAGAAGAGTTCTGAAGGCAAGTCTATTGTCAGATATAAGTACTGCAAATAATATTTCCAGTCCATGGCTTGCCTTTCTGTTTTCTTTTTCTTTTTTTAAAGATTTTATTGGGGAATTGGGGGAGGGGGACAGACAAGTTGCTGTCCGTTTGTTCTTCAGTCTAGTTGTGGAGGACGTCGCTTCACTGGCCCATGTTGGTATTATCATTGCGATCTTCCCGGCTGAGGCAGTCATGCGCCAGCCATTGGACGGCTGCTCATGGCGGCTCACAGCAGCTCACGAAAACTCATGACAGCTGCCGGCCAGCCCCACTGCAGCCTACGCCATTGCCGGCGACTCATGGCAGCCCAGTTCCAGGTCGAGCTGTTGTTCACCATCTCAGCTGTAGAGGGCAGCGTCACTGGCCCTCATGTGGGATCCGAACCGGGGCCCTGCTGCTCAGAGCTGGTGTCCCAAGCCAACTCTTAACCAACGCGCCACTTGGCCAGCCCGCCTTTTTGTTTTCTTAATATTGTGTATTATAACTTCTGCAGAAGTTAATGAAATCTTTTTTTTAGGAAGCTCAATTTATTAGTCTTTCCTCTTATGACTCATGTACTTTTTATATGCTATCTAGGCAATATTTACCTACCCCATAGTCACAGATATTTTCTCCTATCCATTTAGAAGGTTTTGAATTTTAGCTTCTGCATTTAAGTCTAGATCTATTTTTAATTATTTGTTTTGAATGGAGTGGGATAAATTTCAAGATTCACTTTTTTTCCATAAGCGTTCCAGAACCATCTGCTGAAGAGATTCTCTTTTCCTCATCAAATTATTTTGGCATCTTTGCCCAAAAATAATTGAGCATAAGTCTGTGGCTCTATTTCTGAACTATCTAGTCTGTTTCATTCATCTGTATGTCTATCCTTATGCCAAAGCCAAGTGTTTTGATTATGTTAGCTTTTTAGTAAGTCTTGAAATTAGGTTATGTTAGTTCCCTTCATTTGCATATAATTTTAGAATCAATTGGAACTTGGCTTGGAATTGCATTGAATCTACATGTCATTTGAGGAAAAACTGACATCTTAAAAATATTGAGTGTTTTGATCCATCAACATGGTGTATTTCTCCAATTCTCTAGGTTTTATTTAATTTCTCTCAGTAATGTTTTGTAGTTTTCAGCACAGAGGTCTTGTAACATATTTTGTTAAACTTATCTGCTAGTATTTCATGATTTGGGGTCCTGTTTCAAGTGATATTGTATTTTAAATTTCAATTATAAATTTTTGGCTGGTAGTATATTAAGTATGTGCTTACCTATAGGTTTTTCAAAGATGACGCCTATCACATTGAAGAAGTTCCTTTTTATTTCTAGTTTGCTGAAATTTTATTATGATTGGATATTGAATTTTGCCAACTTTTTTTGTGCGCATGTATTGAATTACATGGTTTTCTCATTCTGTTAATATGGTGAATTAATTTTATGCTTGAATGTTAAAGCAGCCATGCTTTCCTAAGATAAACCCTACTTGGTGATGAGGTTTTATCCTTTTTATATATTGCTATATTCTATTTATAATATTTTAATAAGAATTTTTGCATCTTTGCTCATGAGGGATATTGTTTTGTAGTTTTCTTGCAATGTCTTTCTCTGGTTCTGGTATCAGAGCAATACTGGTTTAATAAGTCAAGTTGCAAACATTTCCTCCTCTCCTATTTTGTGGAAGACTTCATATAGGGTTAGTATTATTTGCTCCTTGAATATTAGATAAAATTCATCAGTGATGCTATTTGGACCTGGAGGGTTTTTGTTTGTTTGTTTGTTTTTTAATTGGGATTTTTTTGTATTGTTGATTTTAAATAATTTTTTTATTTTAAAATAAAAACATAAAAGTTGTCAATATAATACATAGAGTTCCTATATATACTTTACCCAGTTTCTGTGATGTTAATATGTTATATAATCATAGTACATTTGTTAAAGCTAAGACATTAACATTGGTAAAATACTATTAACTAAACTCCAGACTTTGTAAAAATTTCACCAGTTTTCCCACTAATGTTTTCTAAAATGCAATCAGGCTACCACATTGCATTTACTATTGAAATGTTTTTAATTACAATTCATAAAGTTGTTGTTCCCTTATTATTATTTTAATGTCTTTAGGGTCTGTATTAATGTCCCTCATTCCATTCTTGGAATTTAAGATTTGTGTTATGTTTCTTATTGTCATAATCAGTATAGCTACAGATTTATCACTTTTGTTTTTTTGACTAACCAGCTTTTGGTTTTATTGTTTTCTCTATTTCCTATTTCATTTATTTCTGCTCTCATCTTTATTATCTTCTTATTCCTTCCACAAATTTTGGGTTTAATTTGACATTCCCTTTTTTTAGCTTCTCGATGTGGAAACCTAGGCTACTGAGTTTATATTTTTCATTTTTCTAATAAAAGCATTTAAATTTCTAAGCACTGCTTTAACTGCATTCCACAAATTTTGACATGTTATGTTTTCGTTTTTATTCAGTTCAAAGTATTTATTTTCTAATTTTCTAATTTCCTTTGTAATTTCTTCTTTACTTATAGAGTATTTGTGTTTTTTAACTTACAAATCTTTAGATATTTCAGATGTGTTTGTTACAGATTTGCAATTTAATACCATTGTGGTCAGAACATGCTATGTATGATTTCAATCCTTTTAATCTTGTTGAGACATTTTATGGCCCAACAAGTCTTGCTTCATGAATGTTTCATATGCACTTAAAGAGTATGCATTCTGTTGTCGTAACCATATTAATAGTTTACACATTCAAAAATTAGAATTAAATCAACAAATATGTGGGAAAGCTCACATTAAACAAAAGTAGGATAAAAGGAAAAAAAAATCCAAGTAATTTTTGAACAAAGTAAACTTTTTATGCTCCGTGCAGTATATTCTGAGAACAAAAAACTACAAAAAAATTTTGATCTTAACTTAGTAACTTTGCTGATGGTGATAGCATGGGAATAGCTATTATGTGTGTACCATAGGACTGAACAAATGAGTACATATTGAAGTTGGTGGAAACCAATATTCTCACTACAGGAGAAGGAAGACAAAAATATGGGATGAGTGAAGGAGAAGAAGAACCTTGTGGTTCTGGATTAAAATTAGGGCCTTATGATTAACAGATATATATTTCCCTGATTCTGTCTTCTTAGGGGTCCGGAAATGATGAGAGTCCAACAGCAATGAGCACTCCTAGATGAGCTTGGTTTCCAATACCATGCACCACTAAAAGAAACGAGGATTCCTTGAAGAAATCACTGATCTAGGTTTTGGACTGGAAAAGTACAAGGTAAGCTTGCAATTTCTTGTTGTGCTAGAAATTAAGTATTAAAAACTGATGGCATGTCAAAGGACTCAGCCTTAGTGGGGCTTTTATTTCCTAAATTTGGGACAATTGGACCTTCAAAAAATACCAACTATAAATGAATTATAGCACATCTGATTTTTTTTTTTATCAAAGGGTCTATGTGTACAGAGTGATACTAAGACAAACAAAATTTAAAAACAACCACAAAACCAACAACAAATGTTGTGAAGGTGGAGAGGGAAAGCTCCTTTTGACTGAAGGATACAGCTAATTCTGGGAGAAACCTACACTCCACTCCACTGGGGTATGTTCCTAGAGTGTCAGGTTGCTATGGAAACACAGAGGAGAGCATCTCTTTGAGAAGAGGAGAGGTGCGGGGGGGGGTAGTTTGTGGAGGAGGTGATACTTGACATGAATCTTTAAGAAAGGAGCACAGGAGCTACCCAAGTGGTAGAAGTAACCATTTTTGTAAATACTGACTGTGGCATACATCATTAAGATCATAAAACCACTGGGTGAAGGGTTGTTGCTGGACAGGCTATGAATAGTCTCAAATTGTCACATCATATATAATATTAATTAGTTTAAAAGGGGGAAAGGACTATTACAATAGGAAAACCTGGCAAACTCCAATTTAACTAAATGATCAATCCAAACATCACCAAAACCAGACAAACTGACCTCATGTCCTCCCACTTTGATACACTGTGATGAATACAATGTCACTTACGTAGTATTCTTGCCAAAAATGTTTGAACGGACGAGGAAACAATTAGACAAATCCAAACTCAAGGAATTCCATAAAATAACTGGGCTGGACGCTTTAAAAATGCTAATGTCCCCAAAGATAAAAGCTGGGGACTATTTTGGTTGAATCCTATATATTTTTAAAAGAGATTGTTAGGACAACTGGAGATATTTGAATATGGACATTAGATAATAGTATTGTATCAATGCAACATTGTTGGAGTGAGGTAATTGTGTTGTGGTTATGTCCAACATTGAGTGAGGTTAATTGTGTTGTGGTTATTGGATAACGGCCTTGTCTTTAGGAGATACATGCTGAAGAATTTAGGTGTGAAGTGTCATGATGTCTACAGGTTACTGTCTAATGGTTAGGCAAAATAATCTGTCTCTGTGTATTTATATGGTACATGTGATAAAATCTAACCGCTGGTGAGCCTGGGTAAAGGGTATGGTTATCATTATGTTATTATTGCAGCTTTCCCATAAGTGTGAAAAGTTTTAAAGAGCTGAGAAAAAAATTAAAGTTAACTTTCAAAGAATAGAAAAACTATGTGTAATTTCAGAACACTGAGAAGGGAAAAAGAAACAACCAATTGAGCAAAAAATTTAAAAAGAAGCAACAAGAAAGTGTAACAGAAAACATTGAACAAGATGATAGTAACTAGAACTAACATCAATTTTCTTGATTATATGAGTTTTTCCATTGTGACAGAGGCTCTCTGAGTTAAAAAATCAGATTGATGCTATGAGATAAATCTTTTTTTAAAAGTTAAACCTTTTAAAAAAGAATCAACGGCAACAACAAAAAAAATAAAATAGGAATAATTACAATATTAGACAAAATAGATTTCAAGGTGAAAAATATTAGTTGCAAGAAAGGATATTTTATACTGACAAAAATGTACATAAAATCATAAAAAAATATCGTAAGTTTTAAAAAACCCAAAAAATACCTTTGAAATATATAAATGGCAAATTCAGTTCCAAAATCACAGTGGGGGTATGAAGCAATTGTTTTAGAAATCTCTTTTAGATTAAGTATATAAAAATTAAGTCATTCATAAAAAAATGTGGTGAACCAAGTTGATCTAAGGGATAAGTATATCGAGATGTACAGAACAGAGATACTTATAGAATGTTCGCAAAAAATGGTATTGTTATTGACATTTTATTGGGTCAGAAAAAAATTAATGCTATTTCAAAAATGTGTTAACAGTATTGTGCTTGTATTTGCAAATTAGCCTTTATCTTTTAGAGCTATACAATTTTATGGATAAATGATGCAATGAAAGGGAGTTGCTTCAAAACAGATGGGAAGGAGGAGAGAGTGGGTGGGGTATAGACTTGGTACCAGTTAGCCAGGAGCTGATAATTGTGGCGCCTGGGTGATGGGTACATGTGTGTTTATTGCTCTGGGTTCTATATCTGTACATGTTTGAAGATTTCCAGCGTAAGATGTTTCTAACAGGAAACTGCCATGCATTTAAAATAAGTAGGTATATATCAAGCCTATGGGTTTTAGTGAAAAAAATATTCATTGTATCATGATTTATAAGAGAAAAAATGAGAAAATATCCTCAATGTGTACTAATTGGAGAATGGTTAAATGATTTTGGAACACTCCAACTGCGAAATGTTCCACAGCCTTTCCAAAGGGTGATGCACATCTTTTTACGTGTGTGGAAAAATGTCCAAGATAGATTCAGTGAGAAATCAAGCTGCAGATCTCTCTCTGCCCCTTTGTACTTCTCCAGCTCTCCCAACCCAACCCCAATACATACACAAGAAAACAGAAAAAAGTCAGAAGAGACACAGTCCAAACTGTTAGAGAAAATGGAATTTGCAGGAGGCAGAGGGAGAGGTTGGGGACGAAGCTCTTTCACTTTTTACTTTGTATACTTCCAGATTATTTCATGTTTTTCCTAGAAAGTGTGTATTTTGAAGTTGAAGAAAGAAAAATGTTCATTAAAGGAAAAGAAAACCGAATTGAGATGTAGCGATCTCTCTTCTATGGTGCACATCATCCCACTTGCATTCGTTCTCTAAAAACTTCTACTTTATTTTGTGAGAAGCAGTTAATACAATTTTACTATACATGGCTAAGAATGTAGTAAGAGGCAGAGAGTACAAGTTAGGAAAACATACTTGCCCTACCACACCGGCCACGATCCTGACATAAGATCTAAAATCAGCCCTCTACATATTCCTAACATATAACTAACTAGTAAGGAGCTCCACGGATTTGTGGGTCATTGTTATAAATAAGCTTATTAATAACGCGTTTCCCCAAAAATGAGACCTAGCCGGAGAATAAGCCATAGCATGATTCTTCCAGGGTATGCACCCCTCATATGAGGGTTTTATGACTTGTTTCAGGGAGAAGGGTGCCTTTTCCACAAACGCCTTCAGCTTAAAATATTCAGGATGCCCAGGTGCCATATTTTGGCACCTAAAATCATGCGAGGGCTTATTTTCTGGCTTGGTCTTATTTTCAAGGAAACAGGGTATCTGCTCAGATATTTTTGTTTTCCAGACTATATGGGGAATCATAATAGTGTTTATTTTCAGTAATTGGGCAATTTTCTTGTTTCATTTGAGCTCATTTCAAGTAGGGACTAAACTTTTCCAAATTCTGAAATCTTAATAATCTAAAATTTGAAAAAAGACGCTTTTATGTTATAACATCCCTTCAGCATCTTTCAAAATAAAGGGGATACATTGCATCAATTTATAATGTTTGTCAATTCAGGTGTAACGGGGGTGTTTTCAGGCTAAAGTATTGGGAGCATTTGGACGTTTTAGAGCATGACCACTGGCACACCAATCTTTTCTATGCATTTCTGATGACTTTGAGCAAAGAGGCATCACGAAAGACCGATAACCACAGTGTCAATGGAGTAAAAGCTAAAATAGGGACAAGCTACTCCAGCACTTTTCGCCTGAAGGGAAAAAGCGAGTTGAAAGGACACTGCACAGTTACTGGCGGTAGACCCCGGGTTCCATGTTCTACTGAAACATGAGGAGAGCACAGCCCACTTTCTACCAGTTATTTGTTTTTTATGATTTCTCCCAGGTCTGGTTATTGTAGATGTTGCTGGGTCCTAAGTCTCAGATCTTTGGAAATCATTTTCTTCAAATAAGAAATAATACCTGGGATGTAGAATATACTCCTACAGAATGCTGTCTAAATGACTATGAATGAACACACACAGAGTTAGCACTCTTTAACAGAAGCCTGAGATTTGGGTTAAAATGAGACAAGGGCCTTCTTACCCAAAGACAGAGTAGATAAACTGTCTTGGTTGATTCTCCTAAAACAAACCTTGGTTGTTAAATGATATGTTTAATCTCCTTCAGATCTTTTACTGGTAGAGCCAATTCAGTCTCTAGTACTTGTTTTGTTAAATGTATAAAGAAGGTGAAACGTCGATTGGTGTCATTTGATTATAGTGATGCTATCTCGGTTTGGTGAAGGAAGTAGAAAAATATATCCGTTAAAATGTCAATACCTTATATAACTGGAACATACCTGACAGGGGACAAAGCAGCATAATGATGGGTACTAGGTCATTTTCAGTGGTTGGAAGTGATTTATTCATGACATCATACGCTTACATACCATAGCATGGGGACTGGATATCAAAATAATTGAAGTCTTTTAGGTACTCTAAGGATGTTTCTTCATGTAATCCTCATGACCACCCTGAAAGGCATCAATGAGCTTTAGAGATGGGTCTTAGAGAGATTAGCTATGGCCCAACATTTCAGAGCAAGCCCCAAGGGTTTGGGAACTTATTAAGGTCTAAAGTCTGCCTTTTCTAAAGTCGGTGCTTTTTCCAGGATGTATGGGATCTTTTACTAGACTCCTGAGCACTGCAATGGGGTTGTGAGTAGTTTATGACAATAGACCCAGTGATTGTCCACATGAAATACTTAATGGAAAGAAGGTGGGACCAGTTCTATACATAAAGTACACCAGCTACCACCCTCAGAACTGGAGGTGCCGTAGGGGCCACAAGGAGAAAGCTGATGGGAGAGGAGGGATTGCTACTCAGGGAACAGACTACGTCCAAGTGGCTTTGGACATGGAGGCAAGTGTTCTCAATGCAGATTATGACGCTTTCCAGGTGGGAAGGGAGGGCAATGACTACGAGGCTTGTGCCCTGACATCTGCGGGTATTCTCACCAGGCTAAAAGTAGGTCACCTGGTTTTATTTACCTGTGGTTTTATTTTGCCGATCATAAACGTAGTATCTTCTTCTGATAAAAATTTGATTTATCTTAATAAGACCTGTGGATACTCTTTTTGAAGGTTAAGAGGATCCCAAGATCTTGTTTAGAATTTAACTTACTAAGAAATGTGCAAGTAATTAGATGCAAGGTTAAAGGTTAATTCACACTCATGTTCAAATGAGGGTTTAAAAATAAATAACAGGACACCTTGGCAGAGTAACTAAACCCAGAGGGGCTTTCAATCTAAACCTCACCCAGCCTACGATGGAGATAATCTTCCTTCTTAAATTCTAATAGAAGTCCTGTATTGTCTAATATTTTTTAAATGCTTTGAAGATATTTTGTATAGTGTTACCTATCACAACAGGTGTAGAGAAAGATCCAAACACTCAACAGTGGACAAGGATCCAATAAATAGGGCACACACGTTGCATTTGCATAAAGTGAATCAAATATAATTATATAGGATGAAAAACAGTTATGAGCAAAATTCAAAATAGCATGTATACTAAGATGATGACAATATATAATTATGAATGAGTGGGGAAAATAATATGCAAAGGTGAAAAGTTGTATTGTGGGTTTATGATTTAATACTTTTTAAAAATGAAATAAGAGATCCAGCAACATCTAAAAAGTAGTTTAAAAGACTGTCCCATGAAAAATAATTCAAAAGTATTGGCTATACTGCACACACACACACACACACACACACCCCCCACACACACACCATATATTATACATAATACTATACATACATAAATACTATATATTATATATATAATACCACACACACACACATATACACATATATATGTATGTATATCAGAGATGTTAGAATGGAAAGGGAAAAATAAATTATTAGAGAATTTTGTTTTATATTTTCTGTTTAGGTAATAAAAGGTATTTGTGTGTTATACAGATGTACATCTTTAATGTGACTCCTGAATATTTTTCTTGTCTTTTTATGTTTTTACATGGCAAGTGAGGTAATAAATATATGCCTTATTAACAAAATTTGATAGAAAATTTGGAAGATAAAAGTTTAAAAGTAAAAATCAACTACCATTATTTCATACCCCAGATATCTATCCATTAATGATATTTTGGCTTTTCTTATGTAATATTTTCTAAACATAACTATTTTTTTGAGCAAAATTGGGAACACTGAACAAGAGGTTAGTATCGTCCTTTATTTCATTTAATAATGCCCCAAAAGGATTTTCCCCCATGTCCTTAAATATGCTTGGAAACATATTTTTAATGGTTGGTTAATAATTCTGTAATTTATTTAACCATTCTACTCTTCCCTATTATAAGTAATGCTGGATTGCATATCTTTACACATGAATTTGATTATATCCTGATTATTTCTTGATTTTTAAAAATTCTAGTAAAAGAACCTATGTTTAAAGGTTCAATTTACATAAAGGTGTAATTTACATTAAGTAAAATCAACTCGATTTAGGTGTACAATTAATGAATTTTGAGATATATATATATATATATATATATATATATAACAGCAGGTGGAGAAAAACAGCTGTGTTTACCTTTTAGTATTATGTACTTGAGAGTTAATATTATGAAAACTGTAGGGTAAGGAGAGATTTTTGTTTTCTATTTTTCCCTACTAATCTCAACCAATGCATTTGATCAGTATTTCATGTATTTCTCCCCCCACCCTCTCTCTCTCTCTCTCACTCACACACACACACACACACACACACACACACACACACACACACACACACACTTGCACCTTTTACTTTCTTATTTCATCTCAGCCAATTAGCTCAGGAAAATTAGTATTGCCATCTTCAATCCATCCACAAATCGAAAAATTACCCAGCTAACATGAGAGTAAAGCTATGATACACCTACCTGTATACAGAGAGAGTCAAGAGCTGTGATGCAGTCTTACCTCGTACATAATCAATACTAATAACCCATAATCTCCACAATAGGTTCTATATTATTTCCCTTATTTAAGCCTCATTATTCCTCAAGCATTAACCTTCAAATTGTTTCACATGTGCGCACACACACACACATACAACCCAACCACCCCCAAAATTCGGAATCATTGATGAAGAGAAATGATGTAGGCATAGCCAGTGAAAAAAGAGGTATGGTTTCGGTAGAGAAAAGAATCTTTTAGGCAACTATGGGGGATTAGGCTGTTAAGAAATAGAATTATGGCCCAGTCTTACCTTCCAATTCCTTAGGATGAAGATCATTGATAAGCTGAAGTTTGATCAACTTGATCAATCCCTATGCTGCTGAATAACTGTGTCTGTCCTCATTGTACACGTGAGAATGGAGCTGTGGGGTGTTCCAGGAGTTCCATGCCAAAGAGAGGCCACCAGTTGTTCCCTACGTCTCTCTACTACCCCTGTGCACCTGCCTCACCCAGTCCTACGTTACTCTGCTTCCATTGGTCAGAAATACCACTGCTCTTTGCTCCAAGGATGCTGGGAGTTTTCATGTACAACATAGGGCGTGGCCTATAGGGTGTACTTTTTCTATTCCTGGGACTTCCAGAGTCTAATCTCTCTCATTCACCCATCCAACCAATGTTTACTGAGCACCTACTTACCTGCTGTACGTTCAGCATTGTATGAGGTACAGAAGCTCAGTGTGAACAGAACAGCTGGGCAGTGCTCTCAGAAACTTTCAGTGTAGCTGTCCCTGCACCCATCACCTGCCTCCTTCATTCTTCACCATCGGGTCGTTTGCCCCCCGAGATAAAAGCTGCTCCTAGCTCCTCCGAGACTTAGCATGGGTAACTTGTGCCCTCTTTTCTGCTATTTCAACTTCCGCATCCTCTTGTCTTACTGCCATCCGAATCCCATTGGGCTGGACATTTCAAAATCTTTCCCACGTCTCTCTAGACTTTGTCTTATGGGGTCCCTCAAGGTCGTCTTCCTTTTCCTCACCTTTCAGTTGTAAGCGGCCTTCTCAAGCAAACCTCCCTGGATTAGTCACAGCAACTCTGGGATTCAGCGATGTAGTTTACTAAGCTAGATGCTAAGGGACATAACGGTCACTACCGTTGTCCCCTGAAAGAGCTAAGTGGCCTGGTCTGAGAAGGCAGCAGCAGCAGGGGCCCTGCCCCTCCTGTGCCTCGGGGTGTGTTTAAAATCTGGTTAATTTATGGTGACTCCATATCTGAGTGCCATATTCTCTTCTGTTAGCCTGGGAGCAACCTGAAGGCAAGAACAGTGTCTGCTTTTGAACCTGGGACCAACTCCCCATTGGGGTAAAGCACTCACCTAACTAAGACTGGGATCTTGGGCATCTTCTTAGACACTTTAAAGAAACTAGTGTCTCCTTTGTTGTCAGTGAAGTACACGCCGGCCACGCTGGTCACGAGGTTCCCAGGGAACGTGAACAGGACCCTTTCGTCATCACCCTGGTTGGCCCAATCCCAGGCTTGGCCTCCAATGAGCAGGCCCCCTCCGCGTTTCATAAACTTGACCAACTTTTCAGTCATGGTTTCGTTGTAGGCATCAATACAGTAAACCCCCAGGGAGTCTTTCACTTCCGGCTCAATCTTCGCCTCCACCCCAGAGCCCTCGAGGATTTTGGCCAGGGGTGCCAGGGATGGGTGTACACCAATGGGAGCCCCAGGGGAAGAGCAAAGCCAACCCACTGCATTGAGGAGAAAGGGGGTGAGCTGGGCTTCTACCAAATAGTCCTCGTGGGACAGGACCACCAGGCGGCCTCGGCCATAGGAGGACGCAGCAATGAGGACCTGGCCCATGTCATTCACCATCACTGGGAAGGAGGCCTCTCCAATAAGAAGCAGTTCACACGGGATGGCATCTTCAGGGACATCCCAGCTTGTCACTCCATTCATAAGGGCCTCGAAGGCAGCAGAGGGAGTTGCCATGGCTGGATGGGCTTCTGCAAAGAGGAAAGCAAAAACTCAGCTTGATGAAGAATGGATCAAACAAACAAACAAACAAACAAGCCAAGTAGTTCATTCCTCCGCTAGCTGAGGCAATTCTTCCCTTTATGCAGATGAGACTGACATTGTGAAATGTTTCACCAGGGGTGGCAATGTCTCCTATCCAGGAGACCCCATCATACCCTGTCCTCTTAAGCTCTCCTGGTCAAGCTAAAAGGGCTCAATTCTTTTCCATAGAATTGTGTCTCCAAAGAGATATGTTTAAGTCCTAACATCTATGAATGTGACCTTATTTGAAAATAGGGTCTTTGCAGATGTCATCAAGTTAAAATGAGGTCATACTGGACTTGAGGGGGCCCTAACCTAATGACTGGTGTCCTTATAAGAGGAGGAAATTTGAACACAGACACAGATACCCAGGGGAGAGTACCAGGAGAAGATGGAGGCAGAGACTGGAGTGATGTGTCTACAAGTCAAGGAACACTAAAGATCGCTGGCAAACTCAGGAGCTAGGAGAGAGGCCTGGAGCGGGTTCCCCTTCAGAGCTTCCAGAAAGATCCAACCTTGCCAACACCT
Organism: Hipposideros armiger; assembly: GCF_001890085.2. Taxonomy (NCBI): domain Eukaryota; kingdom Metazoa; phylum Chordata; class Mammalia; order Chiroptera; family Hipposideridae; genus Hipposideros; species Hipposideros armiger. Next base: position 672,546 of record NW_017732175.1, on the reverse strand, counting down.
GGATTTCAAACTTCTATGCCTCTAGAGCTGGGAGAGGATAAAGCTCTGTCGTTTTAAGCCACTGAGTTTGTGGTGACTCATTCCAGCAGCCCCTGGAAACTAATATAGGGTACAGCACGCGTCCCCTCACCCCTACTCTACCCCACTCAGCTCCCACACTGATCTGATTAATCCCAGCTCAGGGAAGCAGAATTCCAGCCTGAAAAGTCTGGGTCTTCAGAGAAGGTTCTTTGGTCATAGTCACAGGTGATTGGATAACAGGAAAGCAGAGGTCCTCTATAGCTGAATCCAGGTCCCAGAAGCAGAAGATAAGTTATTAAATTATGGCAGATTCTTCCTTGCACCTGGACACAGCAGAGAAAGGATTTGTATTCACAGAAATCCTCTGCTCCTTCACCATGAGCTCCCCATGTAAGGACGCTCTACAGGCTGACCTCTGCTTTATGCATTTTACTGAAACAGCTCCCCCGAGGACAGATGTGTTTTCATAATTGGGACATCCAGGGTTTGTCATCCTCATGGACCACTCCACTTGGTGACTCTGGGCAATGCTCTTCTCTCAGTTCCTGAGGCTGTCACCACCTCTAACCTTATGGCCCGAGCCAGTGTCATCATGTGCCACCTCTTGAACCATTTACTTCCTAGCCTTCCCTTAGCTCTTCAGAAAATTCTTATGTTTTTATCTTTGGCCCTTTTACCTCTTTTCTATTTCCTTTGTCAGAGAGCATGCTCATTCTTAAGGTAATATGTCAAAGCGATTACACGCTTGACTCTGGGTCTGAATCTCAGCTTTGCTGTTACTGACTGTGAGATTGGGTAACCCATCTCAGGTTTAGTTTCCTCATTCATTAAGTTGGGATGACAGTATCTACCACGTAAGGTGTCCTGAGGATTATAGGAAATAACACAGGTTACGTGCCTTTCAGTGATTTAACACACACACAAACACACACACACACACACACACACGTGTATTTGCTTATAATTATTTGGTAGAGTAAAATATTTAAGTATGTGTGTAATAGAGAATTTTTAGAAAGTAAATGGAAAACCTAACCCAATGTTAGATTTCACCAACCCTGGATTCAGCATTCTCTCATTCTGATTTTATAGTTTTCCTATTTTGGCGCCAACACGAACACTAATACAAGTTATTATCATGTTTAGTTCTCGGGTATTTCTAGGGCTCCTGAAAAAGTCCTTGGCGTAGGCCCCATGCCTTCTCAAGGCCACTGATGGAAAGGCCCTGATGTGACAAATACACTCAAGAGCCCCACAGAAAGAGCACACGCTCCAGTTGGTAGTGGTCTCTAAAGACTTACACATATTCTTTTCCCTCCAAACCAGCTCCTCGTAGGTAAACTATGTAAGCTTGATGTCCCTCGTTGTTAAAGAGGGTAGCCTACACCCCAGAGAACTACTACTGAGAAGACACAACCCAAAACAATTGGTTAATAAGAGCTTGTCCCTTCCCTGCTTCTCCTGGTATCCACAGATAACCAGGGCAGCTAACTATACAGTCACACTTGTGTCCCTTCTCCCTCCTGTTCCATATCCAGCTGGTTCCAAGTCCTGTTAATGTCGTCGTTCACGGTTTCCAATCACACTGCCATTAACCTAGTTCAGGTCCTCAGTAGCTCATTTCTTGACTAAACTGATCCAGTTTCTCAGTCACCACTATCTCTTGTCACCTCTATTCTTCTAAAGCCACCAATGGTGGTGTTATTTCCTAGAAGAGAACCCTGGACCTCACCTTGGCCCACAGGGAAGAATCTGAGAGCTCGGCCTGGGGAGTGAGGCGTCCAGGACTGGCTGCTCCTCTCTTCCAGCCGTATCTCCTGCCACCCAACCTCTCTGCAGCGCCCGGAACACTTGGCATCCTTGGACATGCCCTGCTTTCACTCTGGGTTCTCTTCCCATCCTTGCTCCTTCCTGTTCCCTCTCCCACATCTTTCTATCTATTGAAATCCTATCCTCCTAACAGAAGACAGTCACAGAAGAGGACATTTAAATAGCTGATTCATTTATGAAATTATGCTTCATCTTACTAATCAGGCAAATGAGAATATAATGTATGTTGCCCATAAGATTGTCAAAAAAGAAAGTGGTAAGGGCCGGCTGAATGGCTCAGTTGGTTAAGAGCTCGCTCAAGAGTGTGAGCTCTGAGCAACAGTGGTTTGAGTCCTGATCCAAGCTGAGCAGTCACTGAGCTGCCAACAGGTGGTAGGATGGCTCAGCTAAAAAAAAAAGAAAGAAAGTGGTAAAGAAAGAGAAAGAGGAAAAGGAGGAGGCAGAGAAGAAGAAGACAAAGAGACAAAGGCAGCTAATAATGTCCACTGTTCAAAAGGCTTTGGGGACACTAGCACATCAGTTGGAAGGACCGAGAACCTGACAGCCACCTGACAGTGGCTACTCAGTGATCCGTCTTCTAATAACATTTCTCTCAGAAATAAGAGCAGCAGTATTGAAGATATACATACAAGATGCTCATTGCCACCCAAAATTACAAATGGAGAGAGATAAGTGACAACCTAGACATAGAGATAGATAAATGACAAGGAATGTTTCCTAGAGCCATTTTTGACTCCTGTGGGTACAGGATCTGTAACCCCAAGGTACACCTATTATCCATGTATCCTGTCTCCATAATCCACTCTGCCCAACATAAAATTTTGGGGCACAGTCCCCAGCCAGCCACCCAGATACACCCCGGAAAGAACTGCCCATCAGACCCCTTCTCTCTGGGTCTGTGTCACTGCTGGTGTTGGTACTCGAAACACACCCAGAGCAGGGAACTCACGCTTTTGTCTTTCTAGTTGTACCCTGAGCTCGCTCATGAGAGAAAAAATATCTTGTCAAGTGACAAAGGGATGGGCAGGTGGCTTGGAGATTTGAAAAGCAGGGGACCAGGGAGAAGAGGAGGGTTTTTCCGGATGGGTCCCCTCTTCTACCTTTCTCTTGGGCCACACTGGTGGCCCGAAGTGAGCGGGACTTGGCTGGGAATGCCTGAGCTCCCCTTCTCTCTGCCTGCCGCCCCCTTTCCTGCACTGTGAGTGCGGCTGCAGTGTCGTCAGCCTTCGTCTGATGCCAATGCTGTGTACGTGTCAAGACATTTGAGAGGGAGAGTGTTTGAGTCAAGTGTGATAATCTGCATTAGAGAATATCATGTAGCTATTACAAAGGATGAGTTAAAGCTATTTTGCATCTACCTAGAAGGACGGTCTAGATATATTTAAGTGAAAATTTCAAATCACTATAACCTGTAGGACACAGACCCATTTTTGTATGGGTGAAGGTAATAATAGTAGCAGTACTAGTAATTTTAATAGTTGTAATGACAATACAGTTCTTACCAGCTTCTGGGCATTATTAGTGCTTTACATAAATTATTTAATACTGACAGTAAGCCTATGAGGTATGTACTACCATTATCTCCATTTTATAGGTGGACAAAACCACACAAACACAACAAAAAACCTGACGGCCAGAGAATTTGTTACTTGCTCAAGTCACATAGGTGGTAGTGGCAGATCCAGCATTCAGACCCAGGAAATCTAGTCCTGGAGTCCACGTTCTTAACTGCCAGGAATAGATAAGCCTGTCCAGTACCAGGATCTTACATCCATAGCAAACCTACGGAGGCCACATTTCAACATTGATGCATAAGGAAGGGAAGAGGTGAGCAGTATTCTTTCTCTTTATATAAGTCTGTATCCTTTCAATTGTTATATTATTAGAACAATTAAAAATAGCACACTCAAGTCAATCAAGTGCACACACATTAAATGCCCAAGTATTTAAGTGATTAGATTGACCAGGTGCTCCTATCTCACTCATCCTAAAATGTCTTCCTTCCCAACAGGTTGTGCATTTGCCCATCAATAGCTTGAGCTTTGTAGCTGGTTCTGTTCCCACTGTAACCAGGTAGGGGTGACTCAGACACTTAGCTTTTTTTGTTTTTTAATTATTATTAGTTTCAGGTGTACAAAACAACATAATGACATTTACACCCTCACAAAGTGATAACCCCACCAAGTCTACTACCCCTCTGACATTGTACATAGCTATTACAATACCATTGACTCTATTCCTATGCTGTACTTTACATTCCATGACCATATATATATATATATATATATATATATATATATATAT
>NW_017732175.1:634464-668366 GCF_001890085.2 Hipposideros armiger | reverse complement strand
TGTGGAGGGTGCAACTAGCTCAGCTCCAAGTCCAGTTGCCATCTGGCCGCCCATTGGCAGCTTGGTGCCGTGTTCAATCTTAGTTGTGGGTGAGCGTAGCCCACCGTCCCATGAGGGAGTCAAACTGGCAACCTGGTAGTTAGGAGCACGCGCTCTCACCAGCTGAGCCATCCTGCCACCTGTTGGCAGCTCAGTGGCAGCAGGTGCAGCTCATTGGCCCATGTGGGAATCGAACCAGCGACGCTGTTGCTCAGAGCTCACACTCTTAACCAACTGAGCCATTCGGCTGGCCCGATAGATTTGTTTTTCTAATTATAGTTGACAGACACCTGACTTTTGAACCATGTGCTTCCTCTTTGTGCCTGAATCCCCGTTTGCCCTCTTAGCTTGATGGGCTCAAATAGACACTGCCTGGAGAAATTCCTTTTATTTCTCTTCATCTTTGGTTCTACTTCCATGGGTCCTGCTTTCTCTCCCTTAGGCACACCAACTTTCTGGAACACAAGGCGCCTCTAAAGCAGAAGGTTCCCCAGGCACAACCTGCAATGCAGGGAGAGAGCTTTACAAGCCCCCTACCCCAGCCACAGAGTGGCCCCGTGTCACCTAAACGGGGTTTCCCTTTCAGAGATGTATATGGACGGGAAGAAGGGCAGCGGGCCTGTCTTGCAAGTTGCACTACATCCTGCATTATGATTTGCTTTCAAATCCCAAAGTAGGGTAATTGCCTGAGGTCAGGCGACACATTTTGTTCTTTGGATTTCCCAGGAGAATCAACAGATACTCTGGATGGATGATTGAATAATGGATGTAAGGTGTGGGTATAAGGGCCAGCCTAGGATGTCTTTTTGACTACCTTGGCATTGAAAAATGGTTACTATCACAGGCATCCAGTTCTGTAGGTCTTCTGTTCTTCATGCCATTTTCTTCCATGAACTCTTGTTTCCTTTTCCTTACATGTCCAATATCTTTTTCCAATATCCATCAACTTCTCCTAAGCTAGAACTAGGGTGGGTTCAACTGCTTCTTTTGCATTCTGTATGGGATATTCCCAGCTCAGTCTTAGTTGATTTTCACTTAAAAATGGTTGAATTCACACATTTAAAAGAATATGTAATGCACATGGAAGGATATAGATGGTAAAATAATAATAAAACAATTAAAAAAATTAAACAGACTCCTACATACCAACCACCCAGCTTAAAAAACAGACCATTGCTATTATCTTTGAAGGCTGTTTGTAGCTTGCCCCAATCAGGCCCTCCCCCATTCTCCTCAAAACGTCAGCATGATTCAAAACTGCATTTTCTATTCTGATCTTACTGCGGCCCCTTCTTAATTCATGAGTTCCCCTGGGGCTGTCTTTCTCTCATTCATATTTGCTCACTTCTCTCACTGCGTAACTCCCAGGAGAACAGCAAAATGGAGGACCACGAGCCCAGGAGTGAGAAGGCCTGTTTTGTTTTTTTAAAAAATCCTGCTGCTGCCTCTAACTAGCGAGCTGTTGATCCCCTGCCTCAGAGGGGGTTCAATAAATGGACAGTGTTGGAGACAGGAAGGACCGGCTACATTCTGAGGGGCTGTCAGTAGTAAGTGCTGGTGTGGGGGACCTCTCCCCGCTTTCCTCTGCAGGCCCTCACCCAGGCTAGACTTTCCTCCCCAGGCCCAGAGCCAGTCCACAAAGAGCAAGTCGGTGACGTCAGAGGAGTGGAGGGGGGCGGAGGTCGCGGAGTTGGGGGCAGCAGGGGGAGGAGGGGAGCATAGCGGAAAAGCTGGGGTTGGCAGGGAATTCTCCCGGCCCGCCGGCACGGGCTCTGGGATGGGCCACTGGCCCCTCTTCCACACACATCAGTGTCCAGGGGCCACTGCAAGTGGGCGAGGGATCTCGGTCCCAGAAACAGTGCTTGCAAAGATCAAAGGGCAGTAGGACAGAAGTGATGCTCTGTCCCCGGCCACCTGTGTGACTCTGAGCCAGCCGTGCCTCCTCCCTGAGTCACGGTATTCCCATCCGCTAACGCTGCGGATTAGATGCTGTTCCTCCAGGTCGGGCCTGTGCGTAAGCCGACGACACAAAGCAGGCAAACAAACATCAGATGTCAGAGCTCGGAGAGGGGGAGCACTGCGGCAGGCGCGACGCAGAGCCCGAGCGCGCAGCACAATCACCAACAGGATCGCGACACAAACAGCGAGGGATTCTAGCCCCGATTTGGGCAAACCCCCCCCCCCCAGCTCTGCGGCGCCCGTTCCGCAGGTCTGCCCGTGCCCCCCTCACGTCCCCTCGGCCTTCGGCGCCGCCCTCCCCCAGCCCCGTGCCAATCCACGGCCACCAGCCCTTTTTCCACCTGGGGAGCTTTCCGAAAGGGCCACTCACCTGGTCGCCTGTAACTTACAAGGGGGCAGCTGGAGGGAGCAGGGCTGGGTGCGGAAGGGCTGCGCCGTAGGGCGGAGAACCGGCTTCCCTGCAAACAGCACCCCGAGAGGAGCGAGGAGTGGGGAGGGAAGGAAGACAGCGAGCGAGGAGCCGGGAGGAGCGGGAGGAGAGGAGGGGTTCCCGAGCAGTCTCCTCCTATCCACTTCCTCCCGGGCGGGCTCGAGCCCGAGGGGCGGCGCTTGGCAGGGGACAGCGCTTCTTTGTGTCGCCAGCCCTGTTGGCTCGGCACCGCGGCGGCCCCCATCCTGGCAGAGGGTCCTGCCGTTTAATTAAAGACATAAACTTCTCTGACTAGTCACTAGTAAAGAAACGGCTGAGCAAACGATGGGACACATCCTATGGGATATTATTCAATTCTTATGAAGAGCTTAGCTCTGCGTTCAGCTGGAGGGATGTACTTCATTGCCAAGGGGAAAATGAAAACTAGAGATCGTTGAATATGCTTTCATGTTTTAATAATAAAAAACAGCCCTGTGTATATTTGCATTATGGTGGCAGAAAGGAGGGTACACTGCTACCTGTTAACACTGTTTAACCAGAGGAACAGCCCAGGGTACCCTTTATATAGGTCTCCGTTGTTTGCATTGCTATAGGTGTTACGTTTGTCAATTAATAATATATTTCAAACAAACAATAGGTAGCTAAAATTTATTCTTCAGAATACATTTCAAACCCTATTTCTTTAAGTCCTTTCTAATAATCCGTTGGCAGTTGTTCCTCCCTTTTGTGAATTGCAAGTTCCTACTTGGTGTGGTGACTTCACCTGGGTCAGTGCTAGCTCTAGCATGTGAAATGGGTAGTATAATGGTTAGGGATCCAGACTGTCACCAGATGTTCTGGACTCAGATCTCTGGGCTATATATACACTATACAGGCTGAGTGACTTTGAGCATTGTTACTGAATTCCTCTATGCCTCAGTTTTATAATCTGTAAAACGGGGATGATGAAATGAGTACCTACATGACAGATTTATTGTAAGGTTTAAATTAGGTAAGTGAATACTTGCAAAGTTCTTAGATCAATGTCTGGCAGGTAGTAAGACTGTTAATGCTTGTTAAGTAAAATAAATATTCAGGTCATCCTAGGGATCAGTATTTCGTGTTTCCGGAAAATGCATACCTTTTAATCCCGACTAGGGTTTTGGTCCAAATCCAAGTCATAATTCAACTCTCTTTCCTCAAATTGACTCACGTGAACATAATCAATAGCGGCATGTGGGTAGGTGAGCTCAGTGGCAGGAAACACCAGGAACAGAAATGGAGAACCCGAATTCAGGACCCTGTCCCTTCAGGGACCACTTGAGTGACAGGGAGCAGGTCCTTTATCTTCTCCAGGGCTCAGGGTTGTCAGCTAATCAAGGAGGGCTGCTGACTTGCTTGCTAAGTCCCTTTCGGGTATGAAATGCCAAGACTCATAGCACCGCGAGGTAAAACTCCCAAATATTGAGTTTCATATACAATTTTTAAATTCTAAACAAAAATGCATATATTGCTCACATAAAAATAAATAATAAAAGAACATACATGGGAAGGATACCACCTGACTTACCTCTGAGGATGCGGGTGTGAAATTTGGTGGGGAAAAGGTTTTAACTGTCAGGTTTTGTTTCTTAGGGAGACACACACACACACACACACACACACGATGCACAGGCAATAAAATTAATCTGTTACATTATTTTCTGCACGTATCTGTAGCTTTGAAATATTTCATCCTGAAAAATGTTTTAAAAGGACAGGCATATACTAGACTCCTGATGGTTAGGTTCCTGAAGAAGAAATGCAGCACACAATAATTAAGAGCCAGAACGGTGGAAAAATAGCAGAAACAGACATGGAGAAAACGCAGAGAATCCTCTTTCAAAGACATCTAGACATTTGCCTCCTTAGGCCCAATCGGTCTCAGGCCCCAAACCCCGACACTTCACAGCCCTGCAGGCGCCCCCTCTCCCGAGCTCCCCCAGACCCGGGCCCGGTCCCTCCCTCTCCCACCAGGGACCGGTGAACTTGGTCGGTGCGCGCGGGCCTGGTCCGGTTTCAGAGACCATCATTAGATAAGACTCACCGGTTGTCTAGCAATTTCCACACCGGCCTACTTCGGAGGGGGAAGGACTCCTCTGCAGAGATGTGGCGAGAAGGGACAGACAGTCTGGGGATTTGAAAATTGGTGGCGTTGGTGGTGGGAGCCGTGACGGGGTAGGTGGGCTGTGGTGCAGAGGAGGCGAAGAGGGAGTCGTTCTGGGAGTTGATTGGCGGCCACGGCGGTGAGGACGGAGCCAACCCCTCCGTCCACACACACACCCGCCCCGCTTTGTGTCAGTTTCTGTGGAAGATGCGGTCCCAAATCTACGATGGTGACACTGGTACCCGTCTGGGTAGTGCGATGGGGCAATTTGTTGAAAAATAAGTCCCTGAGACTATTTACCAACAAGGGAGTGATTGATAAATTATGGTAATCTTTATATAAAACAATATACAACTACTTACAAGAATGAGTAAAATCTCTACATATTTGCCAGAAATTAGGTTATATTTATATTCAAATTTTTATAAGCATTTAACGTGGAAGTAAAATGGAGAGTTTGCATTTTTGTACGAAAAACATACTTATACAAACTCAAAAATTATATGGAAAACATACATCAAACTATTAGAATCAGTTATGTCAGATAGGAAAGTACTTTTTTCTTCATACACCTCATTAAAGTTTAATAGTAACATCTTTATTATTTTGTGATAACAGATATATTTAATCAACTAAAAAGAGATAAAATTTCCTTGTTCATACAGCTGGTAGTGACCACTCTATAAATATGATTTCTCCCTGTGTGTGGGTCTTGAACTTTCTTCCTAGTCCTGACTCACTGTAATCAAGTAAGCGTGGGATCCAGCACTTGACTTTGAGCCAGGCCCTGGCTTTATGCCTGACCAGGTCCTGCCTTGAACTTTGTGAGGCAACTTTAGCACCTGGGGTAAACCTCTGGTCCCTTTTTATGGTTGTCCCCAAAGCCCCGAAAGATTTGTGTGGCCTCTGTACATTCTCCTGTTTCCTCGCCCATCACCACCCCGGCCCCTGTTCTCTGAGTACCTAAGGAGAAGGTGTCCCCAGACCAAACTGTGCCTCCTAAGAGACCATTAAACAGCTTTCTCCCTCACCCCAAAACAGTGTCCAGGCTGGCCCTCCCACAGGAATGTGGATTCCGTGATGAAGGGGATAGAGTGCCACATCCTGATTACTTCAGGGTTTCATTACAACGGCCCAAGCATAAGTCAAGTACTGTACTGTGTTTTATTCTTCTTTAGATTCTCCACTTCATGTGGCCATAAGCAGGTGCTCCACAATGTCCACTTGGCGGAGGGATGAACAAAATAGATGAGCATGGACTGAGGAAGGCAATTCTAGAACCACTCCTCAACAAAACAAAGAGCAGCTTGATGTAGAAAACTGCTCAAATTACCAATTTCCTGTATTGTAAGTTTTCTCCTCTTCTTCATGCTCTTTTCCTTTTTTCTCCCTTAAGCCTTTTGTTTTCTTTCTATACCTCCCCAAATTTCAACTGATTCTATCCTTTCTTTCTCTGTTTCAGACCCCATATTACTAGCTCAATTTTAAATCCTTTATCCTTCCCTATTTCTAATTCCCCTGGAGTTTCCGTTTTTCTGTCCAATTTTTTTGTGCTGAAACCTTTAAAGCACTGAACTCACTTTTGAGATACTAAGTTCTGTAAATACTCAACAACATAGGAATGAATGAACAACTTATTAAAAATCCAACTACAAAATATATGCAACTCTTCAAAAGGACGAGCTCAAGTCAGAACTTGAGGAAATACTTTCAATATATGAGTGTATTTTCAGTGAAAAGTTTCTCTCAATGCCAGAATTGGAAGTCTCTCACTATTTTGTCTTACATCTCAGATTATTTATCTAAGATTCTTTTCTTTATATTTGAGATACAATCTTTAGAATTTCCTTTAAAGCAGATCTTTGGATAACGAGCTCTCAGTATTTGTTGGTCTGAAATAACATTTCTGAGACTCTTGTAATGGAAGGTAGCGCCAGGGTGGCAGTAGGGGTGAGAAAGCAGGGAAGGTAGCACTTGGGTAATTTCCGGTGTTAGGCTATTATGGATGGTGCTGCTTTGAATATTCTAGTACATGTCTTTTGGTGACATCTGTATGCATTTCTATTAGGGTATATACCTAAGGGTGGTATTACTGAATAGTTGTATTTTTTACTTCAATATTATTTTTGTAACATTTAAAAAATACAAAATGTCTAAAGAAAAAAAAATTACCGGTCAACCCTCCCCACTTCCTGAGTTCGCCAAATATGTCCTTACTTTTCCTGTTAGATAAACATAAACAAAAAAGTAGGATCATAAATTTTTCACTGAAAACAGCAATGAAAGTTGGACAAGATATCAGTGGAAGACTCTGAAGAGTAAACAACACAAGCAGAACTTGGGAAGTCCTACCAGAATGAAAACACGTGAGCTCCACATTCACTGTGGCTTTTTACTTTAGGGCATTTTCCAGTTCACAGTGCAGGGTAACTGAGGCCAGGAAGTCAGTCTTACTGGCTTCAGATGACCAGACTAACTGGAACTCAAAGGGCAAAATTAAAGAAAAAGAAAGCTCAGAAGTGAATCTACAAATCTATGTACAAATTCCCTTTAAGTCACTGGCTGACTCCTAAGCTATGCACACATAGGGAGGCGAGACCCCCAAAAGACTTGCAGAAAGTAGTGGCTAAAATGAGTGGTCATTAAAATGAGTGGTCAACTGAGTGGTCATTTCAGTAGCTGTACTGTTCTGGGAATAAATAAAGCAGTGGAGGTCAGGTCCCATCAAAGCAAATGATTCTTATCAACACACTCTGCTTTAAGTGAGATATGAGAATATCCATAGCATGTGAATGAGAATGACACCTTAGGAGTAAGGACTATGCTCTTGGATACAGGAAAAACCTGAAATGGACCAGTTTTAATAAAGTTTAAAACTAACTTTGATAATATGAAATTCATCTTCTGGTACTTTATCTGTCCCTCACCCCTGAAAAAATCCTCTTTGAAAAATAATAGTATCAACCAGAACTTGATAATTTTTCATTCATGGTGTCCTGCATCCAATAAAAAATTTAGAGGAAGGCTAAAAAGTGGGATAAATTGCCACAAGAACTCAGGAAAACAACAGGTAATAGAAACAGACTTACAGGTGGTTCAAACATTTGAATTCTTAGGGACTGACTTTAAAATAACTGTGATTAATATGTTCAAAATAACAGAAATAAGGCTAGATAATTTCAGTATAGAAAGAAAACTCATAAAAGAGTAACATGGAAACTTTAAAAATAAAATCATTGAAATCAGAAATTCAACAGTTGGCTTTAACAGCATGTTAAACACAAATGACCAGAGAATTGATGAAGTATAACCAAGTTTAGTAGAAAGTATTCAAAAATAACACAGAGGAAAGAAAGGATGATGCACAAAGAAATGAAAGGATGTAGAAAGAGGATAATAATATTATGAGACATGGTAAAAAGTTGTGACATATGTGTAATTAGAGCCCCAAATAAGAGGAGAGGGAGAATGAAACAGAAGCAATATGTTAATAATTAATGACTGAAAACTCCCTGAAATAGATGAAAAACATCAAAACTCAAACTGCAAAAACTCTGTGTTCCCTAAGCAGAATAAACACATAAACACAAAGAAAAATACACCTAGGCACATCATAGTCAAACTGCTAAAAACCAAATTCAGAGAGGAAATCTGAAAATCAGCCAGGCCTAAAGGATGTTTTCCACTCAGAGAAATAATAATACAGCTGGCTTTTGAAAAGAAATGATGGAAACCAGAACACAATGGAATTGCTTAAAAAAAAAAAAAAAGGAAGATAAAATCTTTCAACTTAAAACTATGCACAGCAAAATGGAAGGCAGTTATAGTAAACAGAAGCTGAGAAAATTTGTTGGCAATACAGTTTAAGTACTTTGAAAAGGAGTTTTTTGGGATTAAGAAAGATGATCCCAGATAGGAGCCCATAACTATCTGAAAGAATAGAGAATACTGAAAACAGTATATTAATATTGACTGTTTAAATAAACAAATACAATGTCTCATGGGATATAAAAGCATACAAAAAATAAAATGTACAATAATAGCACAGCTGCGAGATAGAGGTTAATGAAGATAAACTGTTTTAAAGTTATTGCATTGTTTGAGTCTTACCCTTACCTGGACACCAAAGCCAGACAAGGACACTACAAAGAAAAAAAAATTATAGGCAAATACCATTGATGAACAGAGATGCAAAAATTCTGAACAAATATTACCAAAATGAATTCAACAATACATTAAAAGGATAATGGACTATGATCAAGTGGGATTTATTCCAGGGATGCAAGGATGGTTCAACATCTGCAAGTCAATAAATGTGCTATACCACTTTTAACAAATGAAGGATAATATTATGTGATCATCTCTGTAGCTGCAGAAAAAGTATTTGGCAAAATACAACATCCTTTATGACAAAAAAAATCTCAACAAATTGGATATGAAAAAAATATACCTCAATATAATAATGGCCATATATTATAAGACCACAGTTAACATTATACTCAAAGGTGAGAAGTTGAAAGCTTTTCCTCAAAGATCAGGGACAAGATAAGAAGTCCCACTCTCACTACTTCTTTTCAACATTGTACTGGAAGTACTACCCAGAGCAATTAAGCAAGAAAAAGAAAGAAAAGGCATCCAAAATAGAAAGGAAGAAGTTAAATTGTTTCTATTTGCAGATGACATGATCTTAGATATAGAAAACCCTAAAGACTCCACCAAAAAACTATAAGAATTAATAAACAAATTCACTATGGTTGCAGAATACAAGATCAACATAAAAAATTCAATTGTTTTTCCATACACTAACAACAAAGTATCTGAAAAGGAAATTAAGAGAACAATCCTATTTATAATAGAATCAAAAACAATAAAATACTTAGGAACCAATTTATCCAAGGAGGTAAAAAACCTGTACATTGAAAACTATAAAACCTTGATGAAAGAAATTGAAGACACAAATAAATGAAAAAAATATTCTGTGTTTATAGATTGGATGAATTAATAATGTTAAAATGTCTATACTACCTAAAGTTATCTACAGATTCAGTGCAATCCCTATCAAAACTCCAATGGCATTTTCCACAGAAACAGAAAAAATAATCCTAAAATTCATATGGAACCACAAAAGAACTCAAATAGCCAAGGAAAACTTCAGTGAGAATAAAATTTGAGGCATCACAGTGCCTAGTTTCAAACTATACTACAAAGCTATAGTAATCAAAATAGTATGGTACTTGCATAAAAACAGAAATGTAGACCAATGGAACAGAATAGAACCCAGAGCTAAAGTCACATGCATTTACAGCCAGCTGATCTTCAACAAAGGTGCAAAGAACACACAATGGGGGAAGGATAATCTCTTCAATAAATGGTGTTGGAATAACCAGATATCCACATGCAGAAAAATGAAACTGGACTCTTTTATCTCACACCATATACAAAATCAACTCAAAACACATTAAAGACTGAAATGTATGACTTGAAACTTAAAGCAACTAGAAGAAAACATAGGGAAAAAAGTTTCCTGACAATAAAATTTTGCCCAGAGGTGCCAAAAATATGTATACACATTTTAAGAAAGGAAAAAACTGTATTAATTGTAATACTCAATATACACTGATAACAAAAGATGAATACAAGTCATGGTTGACTTCTGCAATTACAAGAGTTGCTCAAAGCGGTTCCCATCAGTGTCCAGACATTTCTGGTTATGGTGAACTACTGCTTGACCAACGTTGACCAAAGTGTCCACTTGTATAATTTTTTTTGGCACCCCTGGTGTGTATGTATGTATGTGTATACACACACACACACACACACACATCGTTGTCAATTACATCTCAACAAATGTTATGAGTTAAATGTGTTATGCAATTAAAGTAATTCCTAAAACATTCAACTTAAAACATTAGACTGTGTAACTTCTAAATAAGAGGAGGAGTAAAAAGGGAAACAAATAAGGGGAAGGAACGAGGAGAAGAGGAATCAAACAGACAGATAAAGCAGAAAAATCAAAAGCAAATAATAAGATGGTAGAAAAAAATCTAACTGTATTACTAATTAGAGTAAATATAATGACTAAATTATTCAATGACAAGTTATAAATTATACAATAATTTTAAAATCACAGGATTTAAAAAATATAGATAAGTTTTTGATGTATTTACTTAAAACAGATTTAAAGTCAAAAGATGAAAGATATTATAGATAAACAAAGTAAACACCAATCAAGGAAACCTAATTTGGTATCTGAACAAATTAAGCATTTAAAACAAAAGGCATTAATAAGTAGCCATAATATTGTATCCCTACATTATGATAAAATTTTAATTTACTCCAATTCACTAATAATATATAACTGAACTAAAAATATACAGCTCTACAGTGAGAAATTTCAAATTTTACCATTATAGTGAGAGTTTAATATACCTATTTTTGTAATTGATAATTTAAGCAGATAAAAATTTGGTGACGATATGGCAGATCTGGATTGTGAAATTAACACACTTGTTTTAAAGGTATGTATAGGACATTATATAATTAGAGACTATACATTATTTTCAAGTATACAAATAAAACTGACCACATGCGAGATTACAACGCTAACTTCAATAAATCCAAAGAAATTGGTATCATACATTCTCTGACTATATGATAAATTAGTTAGGCAACATTTACTACAAGATAATAAAGGAATCTTCATGTGGGTGACTGGAAATTGAAATATACACTTCTTTAAAATTCATGGCTCAAATAAGAAACCATAATAGAAATTATAAATACTTAAAGGTACATAATAGCAAAATATTTGTATCAAAACTCATGAAATACAGCTAAAAGGAAGTGACACAAATTTATAGCCTTAAGAGCTTATGTATGAAGGAAAGCCCAAATTTAATAAGCTAAGCATATACCTTAAGAAATTAGAAAATAAATAAATTCAAAGCTGGCAGGAAGAGGTAATAAACTAAATAACAATTAATGAAAAAAAAACAGGTTTGTTTTTTGTGTGTGTTAGTGTGTGAAAGAGATAATAAAGTAGTCCAAGTTCTGATGAAATTAATTAAAACAAAAAGAGAAAGAATATATACACTTATTAGTAATGAGAAGGTCATAATAGATGATGGAAATATTTAAACAGATTAACAAGAAGATATTATGAACAATTTTATTCTATAAATTTTGAAAAAAATATATATATGGTTAAATATCTTGGAAAATACAATTTATGAAAAGAGTCCATAGGAAAATCTAAATAGTCCTGTAATCCTTAAAGTTATTGAACCAAAAAGTTTAATATCTTCTGACAAAGGAAGTTCCAAACCCTGAGGGTTTTTCTGGTGATTTGAGGAAATATTCAAGGACCAGATAATTCCAAACCCACACAAATTCTTCCAGAGAATAGTAATAGAATTCTACCCATTTTACTTTATGTGATGATATCAGCAGCACATAAGGTTAGTACCAAAAGGGATAATTACAGGCCAATCTCAATTCACACATATAGGTGCAAATATCTAATGCTTATCTTTATATCAATATACATAAAAGTTATTGCATATTTACCATAGAACGTTTATTCCAGGGATGTAAAAAGTTGATTTAATATTAAAAATTGAATAATATACTTCATCATATTAACATATTTAAAGGAAAAATTATAATTAAAAATCAGTAGCTATAGAAGAAGCATTCAACACAACACCTGCTAATAAAAGTGCTTACCCTAAGAAGAATTTGAACTTTGTTATCATAGGATAAAGCATATACAAAATAACCATAATGAATATAATATTTAAAGATGATATAGTGAAATCTTCCTCTTTATTAAGGATAAAAGAATATGACCTTCCCTACTTTCATTCAATGTTATAGTGGAGGTACTAGCCAATTCAGTAAGACAAAAAATTTTTTAAAAATAAAGTAATAAGGATTGGAAAGAAAAAAAACAAAGTTGATATCATTTTCTGATGCTATGACTACTTGTTTAGCAAATCTTAAAGACTCTATAGGTAAATTTAGAATTATTGAGTTTATCAAGTTTGATATATAATCAATATGTAAAACGCAATTGGGTTTCTATACACCAGCTACAAAATATAATTTTTATAAAATAAAACATTAACAATTGCTTATGCATTGCTTTACAATGTACTTATAAATAAGTTTAACAAAAATGAGCCAAAGGAAAACAATGAAAAATATTACAAAACCTTAAGAAAACATTAAAGGTGAGCTAAATAAATAGCATTATATAATAAGTTCATAGGTGGAACTATTCAACATCTTAAAGAGGCCATTTCTCCCCAAATTGATATATAGAATTAATTCAACATTAATCAAAATTCTAGCAGGCTTTGATTGCTTGTTTGTTTCTTGTTTGTTATTTAAATATTTATATGGAAGGTCAAAGGTCCAAAAATTGCTAAAACACTTGATGAAGAACAAAGAGGTGGGAGAATCTTTCCTCCCAGTTTTCAAGACTTGTTATAAACTATAATAGTTAAAAACAATTTAGTATTGGTGCAGAATTAGATAAATAGATAATAAAAGAGTAGGAAGCTTAAAATAAATTCATGCGTATATGAAAAACTTGATTTATGCAGGTCACTGTTACCAATTATGGAATAAAAATATGAAATAAAAATATAATAATCGGTTTCCAAGAGAATTAAGACTAATTGCCAAATGCAAAACTATAAAAGCTTTTAGAGGGAAATACAGTAAAATTAATTTATTTGAAAAAACAATTTTCTCAACAGAAACTATAAAAGAAAATACTGTTCACTTGAAAAGTCAAAACTTAATTTATTGAAACAGACAGACATACAGAGAAAGACATGCTAAGCACCAAACTGAAAGCAGATATTTGCAGCATATATAGATAACAAAGGATTAATTAGCATTCAGATTGTATTAAGAAAGCATTCCAATGAGTCAGTAAAAAAAAGACAAACAACCTAATATGAAAATGAATAAAAGGCAGGAACCAGAATTATCACAGAGAGAAAACACCATAGCTCAATATATGAAAAGATGGCCGACTTCATTACTTATCAGAGGAATGCTCATTGAAATCTCAAGGGAATGCTATTCCATGCCTGCCAGACTGGCTAAAAGTGAAATTTTGTAATACCAAGTTATGACAAGTATGTAAAGCAACAGGATCTCCCATCTGTTGCTGGAGAGAGTGCAGACTGGCTCAACATTTTGGAAAACAGCTTGGAAATAACCTAATAAAGTTGAACATACACAAATCTTGCAACTCAGTAATTCTACACATAGGTGTATACTTCAGGGAAATTCGTGTCCATGTGCACCAGAAGCCATATGCAAGACTGTTAGAAGACAACATTCCTTGCTAATATCCTCTGTAGTGCGCAGCCTTTAACATGGCCGCCAATAATCCCTGCTTCTGGGTATTCATGCTCTTGTATAACCCTCTCCCCTTGAGTGTAGGCTGGAACCAGTGATTGGCTTCTGATGAATACATGGCAAAGTGATGGGATGTCACTTTTGAGATTAGGTTACAAAAAGAATTTGGCTTTTGTCCCTCTTTCTTTCTCTCTGAGAGCCTTCATTCTGGGGGGAAGCAAGCTCCTCTAAAGAGGCCATGTAGCAAAGAACTGATGTGTAAAATCAAGGTCACTTGAGCACAAGCACTGTGATACCCCAACAGTGGGTCTGTTGGTTGAGGCATCTGGGTTGACACGCAAGGGACTGCGCGAGATTTCATCACACTACTCACAACAGCGTGCAATCTAAAACTTATGAATTGCTTATTTCTGGAATTTTCTATTTAATATTTTCAGACCATGGTTGACTGCAGGTAACTGAAACCTTGGAACCACAGATAAGGGGGACTACTGTATTGAAATGAAGTCAATTGACACATAAATAGTTGGGAATATAAAAGGATGGATGGATGGTCAGCTAGACAGATACATTCTGTGCTTTATGTCTAGTTAGACCTGGACTTCTAGTAGTTTCTATGATTATCTCATTGTTAAAATGTTTTTCTCATATACTTAAGGCCTTCTCCCTCATTGCCCCTTGAGTCAACTCAGAGGTCAGCTGGGCGGCTGTTCACCTAGTAACTGTATAATCCAGCGTTTACCGGAGGCCAAATGCATTCCAGACAAAACATTCCACCCAGTTCCCTGCACCCACCCTCACCACCACCACTCCCGCACCTCTATCTCCCTTCCCCCAGCACAGCCACTCTCAGGGCCCCTTGTAGAGCACTTGGGTAGGTGAGGACTTTAACCTTGGGGGAGGGAGGGTTATGCAGAGGCAGGCTACACGGCGATAACTGAAGAGCAAGCCCCAGGAGGTAAGATGCCATGCCTCCAGCCCTTTTCAGCTTAAATCTCAATGGCTCCTGCGGAGCTCAAGAAAATAGGGGGTCATCGCTTCCAGACTAGCAGGGGTGAATAACGATGTGGCAAGAAGGAAATAGAGACCCCGCTGCAGGGAGACACCAGAGAAGGACCCGTGAGGTATACGGCAAGGAATCCTGCGTGGAACACGTCTGCCACCCTCCACTCGGGGACACGCAGAGGCCCTACACCAGCCCCCACCCATCCTATCCCCACACAAATGCACAGACAGCCTCCCCAGGCATTCACCGCTTCGCCCCCTCTCCCCGCCAGGACCACCAGCGCTTCAGGCTGTGGCCAGTGTCACCGCCAGGCCTCTCCTGGTCCAGAATCCATCGCTGACCCCACTCACCGTTTGCCCCTCTGTTCCCTGCAGCGCGAGTTCGGGGGGCAGAGAGCACTGGCTGGCCGTGGGGAGCTGCAGTTCCCCAAGGGGAAGGAGCGTCTCAGGAGAGAAGGGACTGGGCAGCAGACCAGGCCTGGGACGTGAGAAGTCACAGGCAGGCAGAGGGGCCAGGAGGAGCCATCCCGGGAGCTGATTGGTGGCCGCGGTTGTGGGGGCGGAGCCTGGCTGGCCACCTCTGGACTGCAGAGGCCCGGCTTTGTGTCAATATCTGCACGAAGATGCGGCCCCAAATCCAGGATGGAGACACTGGTGCCCGCCCTCGGAGTGCGGCAGGATAATTTTTGAAAAATAAGTCCCTGAGACTACGAACAAGTGAGGGGCTGATAAATAATAATATATTTTTATGTAAGATAATGCACAATTATTTCCAAGGACGAGTTAAAAAATCCATGGGTCCTAGATATATTAAAAGAATCAAGTTGTATTAAAATGGGGTGTATGATTACATTCTTATAAGAAGAAAATCTTGCATTGCTTATATAAGGGCAGGGCTGTGAGTGAAGAAATTGCCTATAGATATTTCATAACCACTGAATTGTTTAAAAAATATCACATGTATTTTATGAATTAAATAAAACAGGAAAGGGTTACAATTTTTACTAACCAATAAATACCGGTAGGTGACAGACACTGAGCATGCGGGAGAGAAAAAGTGGCTCTGATGCCACTGTGACACCCTCTATTTACCAGCTGGGGAGTGCATGTTTCCTACCACTGTGGTAACAGGTGACCACAGACTTAGTGGCTTCAAACAACGCATTTATTATCCTGCAGTTCTCACTGGCTAACATCAAGGTGTAGGTAGGGCTGTGTTCCTTCTAGAAGCTTTAGGGGAGAATCCATCTCCTTGCCTTTTCCAGCTTTTAGAGGCTGCCCAAATTCTTTGGCCTGAGGCCTCTTGCTCCAAGCCTGCAATCTCATCACCTGGACCTCTGCTTTTGTTGTCTACATCTCATTCTCTGCTTCTCTTCTTTGACTTATTTCTGAGGAAGTTTGACCTATTAGTTCCCTTTCTGTCCTAGGTCCGATAGGCCTCCCTCAGTTCTAAGCGCCATGTCCCCATTTCATCCTTATTTCCCTTAGGTCTTTTTGGCCATCTCCTGCCTTCTGCATTGTTCGTCTTTGTCCCCCAGATAATTCACTTCTTTACAGGTAGATAGTGGGTAGAGCACCTTATCAACAGAACACTTGCACAGTCTTCTTACTGCCACTTAAAAGTCAGGTGCTTTTCAGAGTTGTTGAGATACATGCGACAATGTGTGAGAAAAGACATTCTAAACTTGTAGAGGCTGTCAGTACCAAGTTCCCAGTCTGCGTGGGCTCCGGCCTCTGTTCTTTCCTCTGCAGGCCCTCACCCAGGCCAGATTTTCTTTGCCAGTTGCAGAGCCAGTCCACAAAGAGCAAGTCAGTGACGTCAGTGGAGGAGGGGCGAGGGGCCTCGGGTGAGACGAGGCAGCAGGGGGAGGCGAGTTGCTAAGCAGAACAGCCGGGCCCCCATAGGCAGGGAATTTGCTGGCAGAGGTTCCTGTAGTCCGCGTGTGCTTGCAGGGTGGAGGAGGTACGCAGTCTGCACTGGCTCGGTCTCCTCCCAGCCCCCAAACACACACACACACACACACACACACACACACACACACACACACACACACAGGAGCAAAGCCAAGAGGACTGCACCAGTGATCTTGGACAATTTTGTACTGAAAGCACTGGAGCCTTAAGTGGGCATCGAATGTCAAGGTCATGCTCCATCTCTGCCTGTACCCAGTGATAATCCTTTCTGCGGCCTGCATTTCAGTATTTTTTTTTTTCATAAAGGAGTACATTGCATGAGACGTTTTAGCTCTGAAACTGTGACCGAATAAATACACAGCAAGATCAACAACTAAAAATGGTGGGCTCTGGAGGTGTGTCTCGGGAGAGGGTGGGGGTAGGCATGTGTCATGTTCACTCTCAGTTTCTGAGAGGAGGAGGAATATGGCAGGAAAGAAATGCAGCTGTCTTGGCAGAGAGAAGGAGGGTGCAATCCAAACCTCCATCTGCCTCCACAGGTTCCCCCAGACACCCCTCTCAGCTACGCAAACATGCCCAGGCACTGGCTTTGCCTTTCACCCCCTACAGGACTTTGTAGTCAGAAACCACAGCTCTGTGCCTGGGAAGCCAGGTCGCTCATTTCTAGAAACCTTTGAGAAGTGAACCCTCTGATCTGCCCTCGTCTCAGGCCAGGCCTGGCAGATGGTTCTGAGGGATCTTAGACTTTGGCAGGGAAGTGAGGGGAGGACAAAGGCTTTCAGATTCTGAGAGTAAAGGAGGCAAGGGAGGAGGAACAGTGGTTGTACCTATGAACTATGAGGCCAATTCTCCCCTTAGAAGGAAAGAATTCTTACTGCTTTCTGACTGGGACACTGACTTTCTTTCCTGCCTTCCAACTTGAACTGAACATCAACTCTTCCTGGGTCTTTAGCCTGTTGGCTTTCAGACTGGATTTACGCCATCAGTTCCCCTGTGTCTCCAGCTTGGTGCAAACCTTTGTCCATCCTAAAAACAAAACAAAAACCCAAACACCTCCCCCTCCCCCAAAAAACCAACCCAAAATAAAAACACCCAGCCAGTTATTTTACCAGCAAAAACAGGTTTGTTAGGGAATGGCAGAAAGATTTCAATGCACAACATGCAAGCCACGGCAAACCACTGGCAAGTCTAGAGAACAAAGGAGAGGAATGGTCCTCTATAGAGAAAAAAAGCAGAGCTAGAAGGGGCCTCTTACAAACGAAAAAGTCCATCGGAGGAAAACTGGCGGTGAAAGTGTGCTGTCTCCCCATTGGTTGAGTCATGGCAGTTTCTCATTGGCTGGGTGTGTTGCTAGGCTAGGAGAAAATCTTCCTTCCTGTAGCTGGCTTAGTAAACTAAGCCTCTTCCTGTCAGAGGAGTCTGCGTGATGGGTGAGTGGTAGTGAGGCGCAGCTTCCGGTTCCGGCTTCTGGTTCCGGCTTCCGGGCTTCGTTTTAAGAGAGGTTTCCTTCATTCGTTTCCACATCCTGCATGTTTTGAGACTTGCCAGCCTTCGTAATCCTGTAAGCCAAAATTCCTGACGGGAGTGTCTCCACAGCTTGGGATAAAAAAAGCCCCATGGGAGTAAATCGGCTGTAGGAGCGCCCATTTACGGCTGCTGCTCGCTCGCCATTTTCTTCCTCACCTCATACGTCCCTCCCCGTGAACTTTCATAGGGAGTACAATAGGTTTTTCAAATGGAATTACTACTATTAACACAGATGCGAAGAAGAACGTTTTTACAGCTTCTGTTTGGAATAGTTTGTGTTTAGAAGTCCAGTTTGCTCAGAGTCTTATGTCGGGACTTCACTGGGAAATAAATACAGTCAAAATAGGGACAGTGGGAGGATGGAGAAAACTGAAGGAAGACTGATTAGGCTGGAGAATATATATATATATTTAAAGAAAGGTTATGTGGTGCCTGGTTTTTTTTTAGGATAGTGACTGTTTTTTTTAATTTTTAAAGATTTTTATTGGGGAATTGGGGGGGAAGGGGAACAGACAAGTTGTCATCTTGTTCTTCAGTCTAGTTGTAGAGGACGTTGTGTCACCTGCCCAAGTTGGCACCATCACTGCGCTCTTCCCGGGTGAGGCAGATCAGTCGCCGGCTTCTGGACGGCCGCTCACTGCGGCTTGCTGGCCGCTCACGCTGGCTGCTGGCTACACACGGTAGCCCATGGCAACCCACTGCAGCAGGGACTGCAGCCCACGCCGTCGCCACTCACAGCAGCCCAGCTCCAGGTTGAGCTGTTGTTCAGCATCTTAGCTGTAGAGGGCAGTGTCACTGGCCCTCATATGTGGGATCCGAACCGGGGCCCTCTGGCGTCCCAAGCCAGCTCTTAACCATCACGCCACTCGGCCGGGCTGTGACTTTCTTATTTTTATGAAAGAAATATAATACATGAATAGGTGGAAAGAAAGGAAAAAAAGGGGACCATACCAAACATAATTTTTTTTTTTAATTTAAAAGGTGTTTGCCTTAGTTTGGGCTTCTAAAACAAAAATATAGATTGGATGGCTGAAACAACAAATATCTATTTCTCACAGTTCCGGAGGCTGAGAAATCCAAGATCCAGGTGCCCGCAGATGTGGTGTCCAGTGAGGATGCTGTTCCTGGTTTGCAGAGATGGCGTCTTCTCCTGGTGTCCTCACATGGCTGAGAAGGAGCTCAGGTATTTTCACCCCCTTACAAGGGCACTGTTTTCATTCATGAGGGTGCCGCCTTCATGACCTAATGACCTCCCAAAGGGCTCACCTCCTAATACCATCACATTGGGGGTTAGGATTTCAACATATAAATTCTGGGGTGACCGAAATATTCAGTTCATAACAGTGAACTTGAACTCAACAACAACAACAACAACAACAAAGCCAAAGAATTGCTCAGGTAAATGTTTCATCACAAGAACATCTGAAATATTGCCGAGTGTTCTGTACCATGGTTTTCTCCAATGGCTGGGTGTATCCTCTTGTTAGGGAACAGCATTTTTGAACGCTGGGAAACTGAGTGTTGCTGGTTTTGTTGGTCTCTGTGAAGACCATGACGGAGGTAGAGAGAAGTTCCTGCACCTGAAGGACTTCATTCTGAGCTTTTCTCAGATCAGGTCACTATCTCATGATTGGGTGATATCAGTGAGAATTCTTAGCATTTTACCAACTCACCTCTTTCCTTAGTATAATTTCTTAGGCCATGAAGGTGCTGTTGGTAGAAGGAGTAAGGGGTTTAAACATCATTCCAAGATGAACCAGGTCTTATTTTTTGTGAAGGCAGGATTTGGAGCCAAACAGCCTGGCTCCAAATACCCATTTTTACATAAGACATGGTTTGAAGAGAGCCTGGTACATAGCAAGGGCTCAGTCAATGTCAGGCATTTATTATTAAATTAATACCACTTTGAGAAATTCATGGTATGAGGTGGTGCTGCATTCCTTCTTTGCTCTATGCTAAGAAATATTTCTTGTATGCCTTTACAACTTTATTTAAAAATAATTGTATTAGATATTGATGGAAGGGAATTTTGTAATCTGGCCTCTTTCTGTCATCCTGCCACTGCCTCTTAACAGAAGGAAGCATTTATGCTAACCAACACATTCCTGGGATGAGTTTGCCAATTTTCTTTTACAAATTCTCGACTGTTCACAGTTTTTATTTTAATTTCAAAGAGTTTCATATGCTTTTTTTTTTCTCCTGGTCACTCACATATACAGCCTCCACTCTGTAAATCTGCAGTTTCTTTCCCTCTCTCACTCTCTTGCTCTCTCTCTCTCTCTCTCTCTCTCTCTCTCTCTCTCTCTCTCTCACACACACACACACACACACACACACACACACACACACACATTCTCTCCCTTGCTCTCTCTAAATCTCATTTAGGAAATGCGAATAGGGTGATTTGAAGAAAGAAAGAAAGAAAGAAAAAAGCCATGATATCCTTTTTAGGGAAGAAAAACAATCTATTCTTTTAATTTGCATTCTTTTTTTTAAATTAAAGTTTATTAGAGTGACAATTGTTTAGTAAAGCAACATAGGTTTCAGGTGTACAATTCTGTAATACATCATCTATTTTAAAGCAGGATCCAAAAAAGTCTTGACAGTTCTGGCTCAGGCCTGGACACTTTTAGGGGAACATTCTCTGACACTCCTTGGCTTACAGAAGTTATTGGTGATGACGCTGATACTGCCTGGATGCATGGGAACCCCAAATCCACCCAATTTCTTCTGGCCGACTTCCTGCTAGGCTCCCATTCCCTCAGATCCAGAGCCTGGATTTCAGGCATGTAACCCCTGAGAAAGTCAGATTTTAGCTGGCCACTCCTGGAGGAAGCCCCCAGATCCTAGAGACACTAGGGATCTGCCTCAACAGAGCCAGGGGCAAGGGAAGCCTCCCAACCCCCATCCTGAGCAGGCCAGACATTCTGCTCTCCTCCCTTTTTTTCCAGGGCCTGGATGCTAGTCTGGGAATCCCCAAAGAGGTTGAAAGTTGACCTGAGCTCATGTGTTCTGAAAGACAAGAGACTCCAGCAGACCCTTCGGTATGAGGGGATCCTATTTTCTCTATACATCCAAACCCTTGAGCTTACTGCAAATTCTGCCCCCAGTTGATCACACCATATGGCCTCCGTGTTCTATGTGGAAACTCTGGGGAGGTGCAGTGATGGTCAGTCCATGTGTAGTGATTCTTCTCTATCTAGAAGGTACCGGGGCTGTCTTCAACATCTGCTGTTGCCAGAAACAAAACAACCCCCCACCCCAACCCCCTATGTATTATTTGCTTATGGGTAGAAAAATAAACATCCCCACTAATTTAGCTACCCATGCAGATTAACTGAAAAACATTCTTAAGACATGGTGCATACTACCAGTGGGAATGTACAGAAAGGCAAGTACAGAGGGACTGAAGGGGTCAAACCACTGGGTATAAACCACTCTGATTATGGGAGCTTTTGACTGTATATACTGATATAAATTCCATATAAATCCTCTTTATCTTTTTTTTCCATCTAAAGTGTCATTGTGTGTGTGTGTGTGTGTGTGTGTGTGTGTGTGTGTGTGTGTGTTTCATTACATTTTCTAATATGTCATTGCTGGTCTGAAGGAATGGTATTCACTTTTTTAAAGAAACTATTAATAGTTTAAGTGTGATGTTACCTGTTCTGATTTAAAACAGATGATATTTATCATGTTAAGAAAATATATTTTTATTTATAACATTCCAATATATACAAAGTCTGGAATGGGCAAAGCATCTTATTGAATTTCTTCTGTTTTTTCTTATTGATCCAATAGATATTCAAATTTTAACTTCTTATATTGATGGGATGTATGCACTTGATTATGGTAAATAATATTTCTATTAAGCTGTTAAAATTACTTACACTTTATTTAGGAGTTTTAATCTGTTTCTGTAAATGAGCTTCATCTATATACATCACTCCTTATATTTTTATTTTGTAGAACAGTGATCAGTAACATATTAGTAAGTGAATCATGCTCAAGTAACTTTGGGAAACTCCATGTTCTACATCCATTTTTGCAGATTCGAAGTCATATTGGCATATTGAAGGCTTCGAGCAGTTCTGCAATAAATAATACTTCTTAAATATTTAATGCAACACTGTTTATATTTACTTAAAAATGAAGTTTTCCCCCCTGTGATACCTATTAAAATGTGTGGGACAGACTTCTGTGAATACCAACTTAGGGACATATTGGTTTATGAATTTCTTGTACTGACTTGGCCAGGTTTAGTTACTAGAGTTATGTTAGCTTTATAGGATCTGGACATGAATACAACTTTCTTAATATTTTGACTTGTTTATATTAAAATAACATTTTTATAATTATAAAACTATGTCCATTATAGAAAATTGGAAAAATACTAAAATTCATAGAACAAAAAATTTAAATCACTTATATGTAAATGACTTATATATGTAATATATTAGCGATAACTATAGTTAACATTCTCATAAGTTGTTATAGCTATACACAGGTATCTATATATGTCTATATGTTCATATATTTATAAAGTCGGGACTGTTTTGTAAATTGCATCCAGTTCCATGTTGTATTCTTTTTACACCGATTTATATCTTGAACATTTACCATGCCATTCTTTAAACATTTTTAATGGCTGTATAATAGTTCCATTCATTTACTGAAATTATATTTATTTTATATTTTAGAAATCAGATTATTCCAGAAGTTTGCTAATCGCAGTAATCTTGTTAAAAATATCTTTCTACTTACATCTTGATCTGCATTTCTGATTATGGGATGTATTTCTTGAAGTAGAATTAATGAGCCCAGAGACATAGCATTTAGTGGGTTTTTGATATATAATGCCAAATTATCCTCTAGAAATGTTTTATATATTTACACTTCCAACAATTCAATGGGAATATATACATCTAGACTTCGGCTGTACTGAATACCTTATATTCCAGAAATTATGTAGTCCTTCCACATGTTGACTGAAATCCTTTATGGTATAGATTGAAACATTTGTGGCAGAATGGGTGTTTCTCTTCTTTTTTTTCTTCCTAGAGCCCAACACATATAGAGCCTACCATGAGAGAATGCATATTTTGAAATATAACCCAGGGTAGGGGGAGGTTAGGAAGATCTATTAGCTTAAAATTAGTATTTGCACTTCAAAAGTCCATACATCTTTTAGATAACCCTTCCAGAGGCTGGTTTGGGAAAGGGTTTTAACTCTATTCATGTCTTCATCTCATTATCCAAAGCACTCCCTTTTAAACCTCTTATTAAGTAGGGAAGCTGAATGCAGCAAGAAAAATGGCAGAAAAGTCTAGCTGAAGGCTGGACACAGAGGACTTTGTGGTGAGCAACTGGGGATAACAGGACAAGGGGCTGGGGGGGAAAAAGGGAGAAGACCCAGGAGGAATGTTTGCTACTGATCGCAGGGGCCATGCTTGGGGTAAATCCTGAGAATATCGGACTAAGGCCCTGTGCTCATGGGCGGAATTTGGGAATAGGATGAACACAAAAAGAAGTCGCTGTAAATCTCTGCATGGATTACAATCTATCACATAAACCTGCAGTAAAAACCAATGGGTCTCTCTCGGATTGTGAGCATGTGTCTAGCTAACACGAAGGCTGTTTCTGTTGTCGTGCATCGCCCTCCAATGTTTGTATACTGTCGGGTCACAGAGCTTAGCCAAGGGCGTTGCTTAATCATGGCTGCTAAACTGTCAGAAAAATAGTTTCAAGGGGCTGAAGTAGACCCTGAGAAAATGATGATGTTACTTAAAATGCTTTCTGAATACGCTGTGATCTCAGTTCTAAAGATCAAGTCTGTAATTTAATAATTGAGCTTCAGTGGGAGAGACAGGGCTATCCTGTGTTGTGAAAGATGCCAGGGAAAGGCCGCCCAGAGCAGGGTGGGGCTGTGTGCTGGTGAGAACAAGCCCATGTCAATGAACACATTGTAGGGAAAAACAGCAGATTGTTTTTGGAAGAAGTTACATTGATGGGCAAAATGATTGTGCTGGCTGACAAACCCAAAGAGAATGAGATTTGCTGGTTTCATTTTCCGAATCCTGGGCTGTTGGGCTATGATAGGAGACACAGCGCAAGCAATCACTTCCATGTGGGATGCTACCAAGTCCAGAAAGTCAGGGGTGTTTATAGGGTACAGAAAAGGCAGTGCATAAGTAATGAGTTTAAATTGTGGGTTGAACACATTAAGAGTCTGAGAGACAAAGCAATATTATGACAGCAGAATCTAAATGTAATACCTGAGCTAAAGGCAGTGAAAGCAACAGCTCAGTGCATTATTGGGTGCTGGTCTCAGGGTCTTTGGAAGGGTAGAGAGGGCTGAGGAAATGCATGCCAGATTTCTGACTATCAGGAAATGGGCAAAAATTCTAATTACATAATGAGATCAGAAAAAGTTTTCTGAAAGCAACAGTAAAGGCCCTGAATATACAGCCCAGTTCAGCGAGGCACAGACAAGAGGTTTTATTTTTTATTTATTTATTTATTTATTTATTTTTTTTAGCTGAGCCATCCCGCCACCTGTTGGCAGCTCACGGCTGCTCAGCTCGGGCTGACTCGAACCACTGTTGCTCAGAGCTCAAACTCTTGAGCGAGCTCTGCGACAAGAGGTTTTAGAGTGAAGCACAAGTGACTGACTGTGCTTGTGCACCCAGCCTGAGAGCTGCCTGGGGTTCTTTTTGCTAATGGACAATTGAGGTGGAAGAGGAGGAAGACAAAGCCAGGGAGAACTATGAGACTCGGGGTAGAACAGCTGAGACTGCATCTGGGGCCTAAACCCGAGTCTTGGAGGATGCTGTGCAAGCTGACAGGTTAGCTGATGGTGGCTCTCCTCTTCCAAAGGCAGAGGATGGAGAGGCAGCAAACCCCACCTTGGCCAGGGGAGGGTGCAGGTAGGAAGGACACCTCAACTCTTGGTATTCCTGAAGACTGGATGGGCATGAGACCCCAAGCTTTATTCTCCTATGGGGATTGCACTTCAGTGTTGCAGTTAAAATGCTTTGATAGTCAGTTGGATGA
Organism: Hipposideros armiger; assembly: GCF_001890085.2. Classification (NCBI taxonomy): domain Eukaryota; kingdom Metazoa; phylum Chordata; class Mammalia; order Chiroptera; family Hipposideridae; genus Hipposideros; species Hipposideros armiger. The sequence continues at coordinate 642,942 of NW_017732175.1, read as the reverse complement.
CTTTGATAGATAGATGGTGTACATTTGATTCAGAGTCCTGCCCTATTCATTATTGATCACATGACCTCCCTGACCTTTGGAAACTCCATTATCTCCTGTGGAGGATTTGGCAGTGCCTACTCTTTTAAGTGGAAATACATGGAATGTGTGACTTTGCATGCAGCTTGATAACCAAATGAAATGCATCTCCGTCTATCTGTGCAAATATACCTCTCTTAGGTCCTATAAAGCACTTGGTTGTTGCTTTACAAGGCAATATCTCTGAAGAAATTTTAGCTACAATTAGGCTTCCAATTTAATTTAAAATTCAGCTGCCCATGTTACTACCTATGTGGAAAATTCAACTAAGATGACAAGATGATTAAGGCCCACCTTTCTGAATGGTGAAATTCATCCATGCCCCGAAACAATGATTCCGTCACAGTTTATTCCTCTGCCTAGAAGACAGCAGATTCTTTTATTATTAAATACTTTGAAATGTGGAGAAAACCAACTACCATTTTATTAGAAATATAGGGGACAAAGGAATATGTAAAATGGTACCAGGGATGTAATCAGCAAATTCAAATTGTGGGAAACTGTAGAAGAGCTTAAAGTGCACAGAATTTCTTTTTCCTGAACCATTTGAGAGCAAGTTGCTAATGTCCTAATCACCTCTGAATATTAAGAAGACTCTCCTATATAAGCACCATACAACCATCACAACCAGAAAAATTAATACCATTACCATCTAATCTTCAGGTTTCATTTAAATTTTGCTAATTATCCAAATAATGGTATTTACAGCAAGAGGATCTAGTTCGGAATCACACATGTTGCATTGACTTGTCATTGTCTTTAGTCTTCCTCAGTCCTGAACAGTTTAGTCTGTCCTTCACTTTTATGACCTTGACACTTGAAGACTATAGCCAGTTATTTTATATAATCCTCAATTTGAATTTCTCTGATATTTCTTTGTGATTAGATTCAGGTTATTCATTTCTGGCAAAAGTATCACAGAAGGGATGCCGAGTTCTCCGTTCTATCTGATGTTACATGATTTCAATTTGTCCCACTACTGATGATGCTCATGCTCATTACTTAATTAAGGTGGTGTTTGCTAAGCAGTTGAGAAGAAGTTGTTTCTTTAGAAAAATCCCTCCTTTACTCCCTTGTAAAACAGTCCTCCAATGTTATTTTAATTTAGTTTACCCTACTTTATAATCCCATAAGCTCATTTTTTCCAAATGTGGTGCAGTGACATACCTAAAGCAACTGACCTGGCTTTATTTGTATTTGCACAGTTTTGTGTCACGTTAATCTTCTATATTTGACTATTTAGAACCTTTTTGTTAATATGTAGTATCCCCAGTTTACATGTAGGAACATTGCACCATTGATTTCCAATATCTCACTTTGAACATGCACATTAATATGCAGAAAGTATATTTCTTCAGGCTTATACAACCTTTTATATGGAAGACTAATCAGAAATCCTTTTATTCTGTACAAAAACAAAATCAAATATTCATACTAGAATTATTTGCCTAAATATTAGATTGTTGGGAAATTAAATATAAAATGCAATTTTGATCCTCAAAAGAGGAGAGGGAATTGTGGGGAGGGTAGGGAGATGGTGGGGTGGCAAAGGTAGATAGGAGAGGCAGAGCTGTGTCCACGTCTGCCATCATGAGTGGAGCCTGCTCCCAGGCCTGGGTGCCGCATGTATGAGTGCTGGGTGGCAGATGGCCATTTCCTGTCCCTCCACCATGTGTAACCAGTGGGTGAGTGTGCTCAGCTCCAGGGGTTGTGTAGCGGAAGGAACAGATGGAAGGTCGAGAACGTGGGGACTTCTGTCCATACTCTGTCATTAATTCCTTGTGTCATGCTGAACAATCATTTTTCTTCTCTGGACCTTAGTTTTCATGTCATGAGAAAAAAAAAAAAGGAATACATCAGAACTGTGAAATTCTGAGACGAGAGTAATGCTAATGGAGTAAATCAGAAGCAGATAATCGTCAGAAAACTTTTGCCCACTTTGGGCTTACAGAGTCTCTAACCCATAGACATTCATTCCTATGTTTCATATATTCACAAAGCTCTGCCATTCCAGCCACATGCTCCTTTATAATTGCTTCCCTCTCCAGCCCCACCCCAGGAGCGGTCCATCTGCCCTGTCATCCTTGAGGCCTGGGAAATTCATGGAGCTGAGTGAAAAGACATTATAAAACCATTTAAAAATTTTTCCTGGTTCTGTTAAAATGTGCTTCTTTTTTCTTTCCAAGGGTCAGGTTTTTTCTTAGGCATTGGTTCTGACACAGCTTTCTTACGAAAGTGCTATCAGAGGCATTCTGCACTGCTGGAAGTTGCTAATTCCAACAGGTTTTTGAAAATGATCACCAAGGGTCTGTTGGGTAAAGAAGAATAAAGAAGGAAGGAGGTTGTTTTGCATTAAAATACATTTAAAAATGCAATTTACAAAGCTGAGATGCCTTCTGTGATGGAAAAAATTAGTCATGGGCCTCGGCTTTCTGCATTAGGAGCAGGGCCCTTAAGTGCCTGCAGAGCTGCTCTTTCTGAGTTAGGTGGGTGGGGCAAGGAGAAATTATGTCTTCTAGGCAAACTAGCTAAAAAAGCCTCCACACAAACCAAATCTGTTCTTTCAATGAGCTGAAGGTGCCAAGCAAGACCAGTCGACAATTGCCGTGGTGGAAGGCAGGCAGTTTAGAAAGGCTGTCTTACAGAGACCATTGGTATCAGAAAACCCCCAAACAGCTCCGCTAATTACCCATGTGGTTCCCTAAGTTCCATGGATGTGCTCTCACCCTAGTGCAAATTGGGGGCTTGGCTTAGGGAGTTGGGGTGAGGGAGGGTTGATATCTTTAAATTTCAAGGATTAGTGGAAGGCCTCCTGCTGTGGTAAGCAGTGGAAGAATATCTGAAAGAAAAATAATGGAACAAACCAAAAATTGACACCTAAAGTTAAATTTTTTCCATTAAGAATTTAAACATGTAGGTAGAAAGATTAAAAATAAAGCTCTCATCTTCACAGGATCCAAAAAAAGCTACTCTGAACATTATTAAATATTGACCTTTTCCCTTTAAAATCTCTATTTTAAAAATCATAGCTGCAAATTGACTTAGTTAAATCATTCAACAATTTCAAAAAAACCTTTGTATTTTTAAATGGTTATAGATTCAGAGGAACCTGTAAAAATGCACAGGGAGATCCTGTGTCCCCTTCACCTAGTTTTCCCTGATGGTAACATCTTGCACAATTATTGGGCAATATCAGAGCCAGGAAGCAGACCCTGGTGCAGTCCACAGAGCTTATTCCGACCCCACCTGTTTTATATGCACTCATTTGTGTGTATGTATATATGGCTCTGTGCCACTTTATCACACGTGTAGAATTGTGTAAACACGACAGTCAAGATACAGAACTGTTTCATCACCACAAAGCCACCTTGTGCTATATCCCGTATATGGCCGTGTGCTCCTAACAACATATAATTTTTGCCGACTTCAAAGTCAACAGGACGCTTACAGAGGCACTCCCCTTTACCAGAATTCAAGTTCTTGTTCACTCCCCCACTCCTCAGAGCTCCCTCTCTGCAAACTTCAAATGAATTCCTGCTTGTATTTTAGATATCAGCTCACAGGTCCATTTAGCAAGAGAAACTGCCCGGGCACCCATCACATGAATGTGCGGTCTGCATGTTATGACTCTTTATTTTGCTGCCTGTAATTGTGGTAGATCATTAATTTCAGGTCTGCATATGTGCTTTTATGAGTTACCCTATTCAGATAAATTGAAGAGCTAAAATTGAACCTGCTAATTTTAAGATAGTGTTTGAATATTATGTGAAAATGATTTGTAAACATTGGAAGGATCCAAACATTTATATAGACCTCTCACAGAAATGCTGTGTGAAGAGTTCTCCCTCTATTTCCAAAAACTGAGACACCAGATTCTCAAAAAGAGCCATGTTGCTCTGAAGAGTCAAAGCATCGAGTTGCCTTTTAGACTTCAAATCTATCCCAGGTTTTGCTTTCTTTTTTTAGATCTGAAATTGTGGAAGGGACATGAGAAGAAAGCACGACACTTGTTACTCTATTTCTCTGCAGTACTAAGAGCAGTCACAGTTAATAATACTTTCCCCATTGGTGATTTACAGTTGAGCTTATATACTTGTAAGTTATGCAACATTATTCCATTTTGTATGTAAAACTTGAAATCTTTAATCCAGTCGCACATCTGGTAAGTCATAAAAACAGGTTTCATGTTCAGGCTTTCTCATTCTAGAACTTTACATGAGACACCAGTCTTATTTATAGTATACATCTGTCTGCACTTTGAACAGTTTTTGTTCATTGTTTATTGCTTTACCTCCTGTTGTCACCTACCATCCTCTCCTGCCCTGGAAACTGAGGTAAATTAAAAAGATACAGAACTTCCAAAAATTGCACTGAATTCTCTACAGGATTTAACTGACTTCCTGAGACCACATCATGTCTTTGTGAAGGGGCTGACCTCTCCCTTACGCTGAGTAGATATAATGCCTATTGGGATCAAGCCTATAATCTTGGCCCATAAATGATCTGAAACAATTATGGCTAGCAGGTCTTATACAATATGCATTCTTTTAAGAAGTTATGGTTCTTTGATTCAACAGCTTGTTATTTCTGACTCTCTCTGCAGATTAATAATCCTCACATTTTTTAATGGGAACAGATAACCAGACGTGGGTGAGAGAGTTTATTCTCCTTGGCTTGTCCAGTGACTGGGACACTCAGGTCTCTCTTTTTGTCCTGTTCTCCATCACGTACCTGCTGACAGTGCTGGGGAACTTCCTCATTGTTCTTCTGATCAGACTGGACAGCCGACTTCACACTCCCATGTATTTCTTCCTCACCAACCTCTCCGTTGTCGATGTCTCTTATGCCACCAGCATCGTCCCTCAGATGCTGGTGCATCTTCTTGCAGAACAGAAAGCAATCCCACGCGTGAGCTGTGTAGCCCAGCTATTTTTCTCCCTGGGCCTGGGCGGGATTGAGTTTGTTCTGCTGTCAGTGATGGCCTATGACCGCTATGTGGCTGTGTGTGACCCCCTGCGATACTCGGTCATCATGCATGGAGGGCTCTGTACCAGGTTGGCCGCCACATCCTGGGCCAGTGGCTCTGTCAACTCTCTCATGCAGACCGCCATCACCTTTCAGCTGCCCATGTGCACCAACAAGTGTATTGATCACATATCCTGCGAACTCCTAGCTGTGGTCAGGCTGGCCTGTGTGGACACCTCCTCCAACGAGATTGCGATCATGGTTTCTAGCATAGTCCTGCTGATGACACCATTCTGCCTGGTACTGTTGTCCTATGTACAGATCATCTCCAGCATCCTAAAGATCCAGTCCACAGAGGGAAGAAAGAAAGCGTTTCAAACCTGTGCCTCCCACCTCACCGTGGTAGTCCTGTGCTATGGCATGGCCATTGTCACTTACATCCAGCCCCGCTCCGGCCCCTCTGTCCTTCAGGGGAAGTTGATCTCTCTCTTCTATGCCATTTTGACGCCCATGCTAAACCCCATGATTTACAGCGTAAGGAATAAGGAGGTGAAAGGGGCATGGCAGAAACTATTAGGGAAATTATCTGGATTTACGTCAAAATTGGCAATTTGATGAATCATGAGCATCACTTAGAGAAAAGAGCTTTGCGTGCGTTTTCTCCCACGCAGCTCAGATATGGTAGGCATCAACTGCATTGCCATGGCAACCAGGAAGATGAGCCGTGTGCTGGTGATGTGGGGTAGGAGGCTGAGTGGTTGGGTTGGGGTGTGAGATGTGAGGGCATTTTTATGTCACAGGAGCCTGTTCAGAGGAGTTAAGCACTGCTGTAACGGAACTTACCACACTCAGTCTCCGTTCATATGACCTGAGAGTAATTGAAAAAAACCCACGCACAGCATTTCCTGTTTTGATTGGTCACATTGCTTGTAATCATGGACCTATTCATGAATCTTTGGACCATTGGTTCCTATTCATCCAAAATTTTTACAAGGTTATTGTGTTTCCATTTGGAACAAAACACTTTCACATTTTAGACTCAGTTGAAAAATGTGTGGTTTATCTAGCCACATCCAGTAGTTGTGTGAGTCACTGTCGTGAGGGCAGTGTTGCTGTGCAAGCTGATTAAAATGCTTTTGTGCAGGACCTTCATGTGGACGTGATGTGCATGTCTGAGTGCCGCAGGTAACTCAGTGTGGAAGCCTCAACGGAAGGTCTTTTTTCACACTGATGGGATGCTAACTAAAGAGGGCTTGTACACATGGTTATTACTCGTATGTTTCAGGCACTGCCTGGGTATACAGACAGTTTGAGAGGAATTTGCCTATATATGGTAGGGTTACCATTTAAATATTAAAGCTGTCTAATTGTGAAAAATCTATTAACTCTTTTTCCTATACTTTAGAAACAAAATTGGCACATAATATTTGAAGAAGTACATGAAATACAAAAGATGTAGTTAATCTAAGAAAGCCAATGAAAGATAAGACAACTTTAGCACAGATTTTGGGAGTCAGGATAGTTAAGTCAGCCATGCAGATGTCACTCTCTGGGCTCCATATTGAGCTCTTCTCCCATCCCCCCTCTGCACACACCACAGGGCTGGCTTGATCTTTGTAAATCCACTGAGCTGGGATAGTCTGAGAGTGGCCCTCACCTCTGAGAAAAAGCCGAAGTTAAATAAGGTAAATGAGAGGGAAGAAATAATTGTACAAGGGATAAGGAAGGGGAAAGAGGAGAAAGAATGTGACGGCAGCTCATCGCCTTCCCTTGAAGAAGTCTCAAAGCCCTTTCGTCCCACTGTCTCTTCTTTAAGTCAGCGGATCTGCAGTCTTCCGTTGGTGAACACATTATCAAAGATTCTCAGTGTTCAAGCAGCGTTGAAGACCCTCATAACCCAGAGCCCATTTGGTATTTTAATTTTACGTTAAAATAATCAAATGCTAAATTTTGCAAGATAGGCAGGCATCCCAAAGAAACGGGCTATATTTTTCTTGGTGTTAATTCAGGAAATATTATAGGAGAGTCTATGTGTCTATAACAATGAATGGTTGTTGAGACACAATAATCAATGTGATACAGCTCTGACAGGGATATTGACTGGAAAGCAAGGATGAGAGTCAATGAAGCAGTTAAAATGCAGTGTTTAGTCACAGAGAGAGTAAGCCTTTGGGGGTGATTGCAGAAGTCTTCCTGTATGAAAGGACCAAAAAAGGGTCCAGGTGGAGACCAGGAAAGACCCAGAGGACAAGCACCCCGTGCAAAGGGACGACCTGTGAAAGATGCAGAGCTGGGAGAGAGCGTGAGAATACAAACATGTCCCGAAGTGTGCTTGCACGGTAGAGAAGGTAGAGGAAGTAGTGGGGGTGAAGCACTAAAGGAGGGTCAGGTCATGGGGGCCACCGAATGCCAAAATATCTTTTACCTTTAAGAGGAACGGGAGCCACGAAAGATTTTGAAGCAGGAACATGGCTTGACAAAATTTACATTTTTGAATTAGCGCTCTGGCAAATGAGGCAGAGGAAGAAAAATGGAGCTAAGGAGACCAGCTATGGGGCTGCTGCATGATTACTGATGAGGCACTAGCAGAATCTGAACTAAAGTAGTGGCGGTGGGGAAGGAGAAAAGTCACGTCGAGGCCCATGATTTAAGAGATTCGGAGGAACACCTCATTTTCTCTGTTGGGAATTCCTGTATGGACCCATATCTGCTCTAAAATGTCATAATTCTGTCTGAATTCTCAGCAACTGTGGAGTAAAGCACAAAACTTACCGATGTGAACATACCCTATACTAAATGTAGAGGAAAGGGAAGAAAGAAGAAAATTAGTTAAAAATACAAATATACACATGACACTTCAAGGAGGAAAATATGCGTTATCCTCATTTCTGCGCTTGATTAAAATGTGTGTGACTTTTCTCCACTATTCATTGCATGGTTTCTTTGCCTCCGCCCAGCCTCCATTCCTCTGCTTATCACCCCTCCTCCCATCTGCAAGGTCAGCAGCAGGAGAGACCTCTCTCTGAATCTGATCCTCTTCCATTTTTGCATTCCTTTCTTCTGACACCGGTCCTCTCACACTGCTCTTATGAGGACTCTTGTAATTACATTGGGACCACTAAGATGACCCAAGATAGTTTCCACATTTTAAGGTCCTTGATTTAAATACATCTGCCAAGCTCCCTTTAACATAGAAGGCAGCATGTTCACAGGGTCTGGGACTCAGGCATAGACATCTTTGGGGGTCACTTCTTAGCCTATTACAGAACCTATTCAAATTGGCCACTTAGTTTTTCCATATGACCCTACTGTTATTGAACAGAAAGTTTGTCCACCTGGCGCTAGCAGAGCCAAACACCAAACACCGAGAATTGCAGAGGGGAAATACTGGCTGTTTTATTATGAATGGCACCACCCAGGAGAGCAGGGAGCTCC
>NW_017732175.1:449650-634129 GCF_001890085.2 Hipposideros armiger | reverse complement strand
GGGGGAAAGGTTAGGTCTCTGAGGGATAGAAAGAGAGAGAGATGATTTCTAGAGCTAGGATTTCAGGCTAAATTTAATCAAAGTCTTAAGGATTCTTGGTTTCACTAGTAATCTTCAACAGCTCCCTTACTTTCTGATATACAATATTATAGTCCCAATTTTTACATTTCCTGCCTTATAATGGGAATTATATTTTCAAGAAACTAACATTTCTTGTGATCTAGGTCTGCTAGAAACGTAGTCATTCAGGTTTTGTTTGTCTGAAAATGTCTTTATTTCTCCTTCATTCTCAAAAGATTTTTTCTCTACATATAGAATTTTTTGTGAACGGTTCTCCCCTCAAGACTTGAAAGATGTCACCTCATTGTCTTCTGGCTTGTGTAGTTTCTGAGAAGAGTTCTGCTTTGATGTAGATCTTTGTTCTGTATGTGGTATATCTTTTTATATCAGGCTGCCCTCAAGATTTTCACTTTATTTTTAGTTTTTAGACAGAATATGGTGTGTCTAGGTTTTTGTTATCTTGTCTGAGTTTATTTGATTTGTGCTTTCATTTCTTTCACTATGTTTTTCAGCCATTATCTCTTCAACTATTTCTTGCACTCCGTATGTCTCCATTTTCTTTCTGTGATTTTCCAATTTCATGTGTTAGATGGTTTAATATTGTCCCACAGCTTTGAGAGGTGCTCTTTTTATCATTATTATTTTTTCTCTGCGTGCTTCAGTTTTGCTAATTTTTATTGGCTTACCTTTATCCTCACTGATTGTTTCTCTGCCCTCTTGAGTCTACACGTAAGCAATCTTTATTTCTGTTATTGTGTTCTTCATGTCTAGCATTTCCATGTAATTCCTCCATACAGTTTTCAGTTCTCTATTGAAATTTCTCAGTTACGAAAGACACTGTCCATCTTTTCCACTAGGTCCATTAACTTGCTTATGAGAGTTATTTTAAACTCCTGTGTGATAGTTCCTCTACCCGAGTATATCTGATTCTGGTTCTGTTCATTTCTTTATTCAGTGACATAGTAGTTTCTCTTGCCTCTTCCTCTGACATTTAATTTGGATCAAAACCAGGGTATTCTGTGTGTAGGGTAATAGACTCTGATAAACAGTATCATGCCTTGAAGTGGGCACATCTCCTGTTTGTCCTGTAGTCATGTTTGGGGGAGGAGAATGTGGGAATCAATGCAGCCGTGGTGGAGCCGGGTTAGAGTGTGGTTGGTGCTGTGGTTATCCTCAGGGCACCAGCGCATTCCATTTTCTCCAGCATGGCTCGTGCTTAGGTGGGATGTTCGGTGGTTGCAGGTATTTCCCAGTGCTGCTGCTCCACCCTTAGTTTTCAGTTCTCCCAGTGGGACTGTCAGAGCGCTGCTTCCCACACGCCCCTCTCCCCATGGTGAACAGCTGCTCAGCTGGTGACAGAGAATAAGGGTTCATTCAGTACTGTTGTGCCGCTTCTGTCTGTCTTAGATCCTTTCTCCTCATGGCTTTCTTGGTGACCGCCCTTTACATGGTGTGAGGAGACTGCTTATGGTCTGAACATAGTGTGGCTTCTTGCCCAATGGAAATCTCAGGACTAGAAGGTTTTTTGTTTATTTTTCCATTCTGTTCCTTCAGCACTGAGTGCTCATCTGTCTCTGAGGGAAACAGGATTTGCTGTCCTTCCCCAGTGGCCTCAGGCTTTTGTTCTGTGAGGGAGACAGAACGGTGGTGGGAGCGTGCCTCCTGCTCACTGCAGAGGCTGTGGCTGCCGTTCTAGACCTGCGCCATGAAGGAGGCTTTGCCTGGCTTTCCTCCCTTCCCCAAATGTTCTCGTGAGGACTGTTCTAAGTCTGTGGAGCAAATCTTGAGAATTGGTGGGAACTTTTCTTTTTGCTGTGGCTCTCAGCCATTTTGTACTTGTAATTCCTCACACTCGAGCTTCAGCCATTTGTTAAAGCAATTCTCACTGGCTTGTTTGGTGGCCCTATTTTCTTTTCATGCTTTGGCCCAGGTGAGTAAGAGCTTACATCCTCTCTGATGAACCTCTCTCTCCCAAGATTTCACACTATTTGGTTGCCCTGCCATCTCAGTTTACTGGTGATTTTGAGGATAGCTATGATTTTGTAGATTAACTTTTTCTTATTTTAAGTTGGAACCAGTGCTCTTTCTAGCTTTCTATCATCTAAGTGGAAGCTAGAACAAGCTCAGTTGCTTGGTTTTTTCCTTTTAAATAGACTCTGTTTTTTTAGAGCAGTTTTAGGTTTACAACAAAATTGAGCAGAAAGCACAGACCCTCACAGCCTTCCCATATCAACACACTGCACCAGAGCTGTACATTTTCAGTTCCTTTCAAAGGTCTGTTTTAACAGACAAATTGTAAGTATGGGGTGTGGGGGATAAATTACAGGTAAGTAAAATATAGCATTGGCAAATAATGATTTTTAAGCAAACAAATTTTAAGTCAAACAAACCACTTATCTGGAAGCAGCTTATCCAAATGATATCTATAGAATTTGGAGCAAATCATTTGTCATATTCATGTTCTTCTTTCAAACCCAAGCGTACACATTGATAGTATGTATTAGTGTGTCTGTCATTGCTTCTGAAGGAACTAATTCAATTTTTAGGTAGACACCTATGAGATGACCTTCTTGGGCACAAAAGAGAGCATGTCCTGTTTGTGGAGCAACAGGACTTGTAGGATGGGTGGAGGCTCACATGGCAGAGAAGCAGGAAAAACTCAGACTGTGATTGACTTTGAAAATCTGTTCTTTGTTAATTGAGATTTGGCATTAAAGTCATGGAGATTTCAGATCAAATCTTTGTGAAATGGGTAATGTAGAATAAAATGTAATGAAAGATTAATGTGACAGTGGTCTGCAGAATGAATTGTACCAATAGCTTTTAAATTTTATTCTCTCTGAAATACCTGAGAAGTTTTATTCTACCAGAAACACCTGACAGGCTCATAAAAACACAGTTTGTTGGATCCTGTCTACATAGTTTCTGACAGTAGGTCTGGGGAGGACGAAGCCTACCATGCTTTGAAAGGCACTGAATTACATGGCACTTAGGAACAAAATGCTAAAATAATAAAGACTAAAAGTACTCATGGGAAGGAAGGATCCATGTGACAGATGTTTCAAAGTGTTACGGAACAGAGTTTGTCCGCCCGGAGCTAGCAGAGCCAAACACCAAACACCGAGAATTGCAGAGGGGAAATACTGGCTGTTTTATTATGAATGGCACCACCCAGGAGAACAGGGAGCTCCTGCTCAAAAGCCCCAACTCCCCGATGACATGTAGGTTATAGATTCTGTAGGGCAAAGTCACAAGACACTGTGGGTTAGGGGATTCAGGGTCGTGCTCAGAGCTGATTGGTCAGAGGTGAGGGAAGGGTAATAAATCATTTCTTCAGGTCTTGAAGACAGCTCTGAGGTCTGTTCCACGTGCCTCTGTCTCATAGGAAAGTAGCCAGGGGCTGTTCCACCTTGGGGCTCTGGAGCTGAAACCTGACTTAGGTGAAGATGCTCTCTGCAGCCTGCCAGAGGCCCAGACCTTGTGACCATTAGTCAGGTCAGCTACTATCTTCTGCTGCCTCGGGGGTTGCTGATTATGGGGGAAAGGTTAGGTCTCTGAGGGATAGAAAGAGAGAGAGATGATTTCTAGAGCTAGGATTTCAGGCTAAATTTAATCAAAGTCTTAAGGATTCCTGGTTTCACTAGTAAAAGTTGATATGACTTGAATGATGGAGGTTGAATGAGAAGAAAGATTTCCCAAGGTTTTAAGCAGGAGTGACTGAGAGTGCTGTGGAGTTCTTGTTAAAAGCTTGGAATTTGGGAGTTTACCTTTGTTATCTGCAGATGAGTGGAGAAAAACAGTAGAGATGTGAACTTCCGGATACTGTGATTAAAGTCCTCATAGCCATGGAACTTTTCCAGCTTTCCTCAGAGACTCTATACAACCAATTCTGTTAATTCTATGTGAGTTCAGAAATTCAGTGAGGAAAGAGAAGCGTCTCTACTTTCTGTTTCCTGGAATATCACAGAAACTTGGTTGGTCTCTGGGTGCTGTGTGTATGTAATACCAGAGGCCATGGTACCAGGATGGAATAAAGTAGTGGATAAGCAGAAGGATGACATGTTGGGCGAGTATAGAGGATTTGGTAGATAATTAATAACTATTACATAAAAGATTAATTGGTGTGTGGATGAGGAAATGCATAAATGGGTGGATGAGCATTGAGAAGGTGACAGACAATTGGGATATCTAAATGGTGGCTTTGAGAATTACTGGGTGTTTTACTGGCTAGATAATGAATAACTGGATAAATGATTCACTTACAGGGTGCATGATGCCTACAGAATATCAGAGAACGGTAATGTGACTGCATTCTGTCAAAATTACATTGAATCTTTTTATGAATATTAAAAATTTGAAAAGTTATAGAAAGTTAACTCTATTAAGAATTTCACGTCTTCTCTTTCCTTTCCTTTTTTTATCCCCTGGAGACCATAATACTCTATTTTTGTAGATCTTATTTGGAATGTTCAATCTCTCTAGTCATTGCTTTTGTTTCTTTTCTTTCTTTCTTTCTTTTTTTTTTTTTTAAGATTTTTTTATTGGGGAATTGGGGGGAGGGTAACAGCGTTGAGGAATCAGGGAAGGGGAACAGACAGGTAGACAAGTTGCTGTTTTGTTCTTCAGCCTAGCTGTGGAGGACGTCGCTTTACCGGCCCTTGCTGGCATGATCATTGTGCTCTTCCCAGGTGAGGCAATTGGTCGCCGGTTGTTGGTCGGCTGCGCACAGCCACTCCTGGTAGCTCACATAGGCTACCAGCTGCTCACATTGGCTCCCAGCCACTCACAGTAGCTCACAACAACCCACTGCAGCCCTGCTGCAGCCTACGCTGTCGCCGGCAACTCACAGCAGCCCATCTCTAGGTCGAGCTGTTGTTCATCATCTTAGCTGTAAAGGGCCGTGTCACTGGCCCTCATGTGGGATCTGAACCGCAGCCCTGCTGCTCAGAGCTGGTGCTCCCAAGCGAGCTCTTAACCAGCTGAGCCACTCGGCTGGCCCTGCTATTGTTTCTTGAACTTAAATAGTACCATGACAAATGTACTTGGCCATCCATCACTTCCAATGCTCACAGCAGCCCTTGCACTTATCTCCTATCTTGGGGAAGTGAAAACAGCGCCCTGGAGCTGAAGAGGATAATTGGTTTCTCACCAGGTTTGAGTGCAGGCCTAGTCACTGCTCACTAAAATAAGGGCATGAGGGCTGAAAGTCAGGTTTGGACTGGAGGAGGCGATCCTAAACCCTCAGGAACTGGCTTCAATGACTTTTTAGTGATCTTAGGCTTCAGTGGGTTGTTGTAGGTTGAGGAAGACAGAGTAGCTTACCATGGGAGAAAAGGGCAGCGTGGAGAATTGGGAGTGGCGACAGCAATTAACACTTTAAGGCATAGAGCTCCTGGGGGGGTGGGGTGGGGGATGGGGAATCTGTCAGCCCCACAGTGCTAACTCAGTCACTGCTACACCTCATTAGCTTTGTGCTTGAGCCAACTGGGGGACACCTGTGAACCTCCTCCCAGCAGTTTTCTTCACAAGGTCACGTAGTCCTACTTGAGTTCTTAGCCCAGGAGCCAAAGAGTCTGGGACATTTATCTCTATGGTCTGTCATTTTCTTGAAGGGGAGCGCTCTTCAGAAACCAACATAAACCTGGACTGGAGTAGACATCTCCGTTATGTCAGGCATTAACCAGTGTGTGAGAGCGCTAATGGAGGTATCGTCAGAGAGGGTGCATGCAGAGGCTTCTAGAGGGCCAGGCACAGAACTGATCAGTTATGGACTTGGTTCAGGGAGATGAATCGTGCATGTTAATCTTCTCACCCTACAGTCAGTAGCATGGGAAATGTAGTAAAGTGATTCTGCTTTTCTGAAGCTGGAGGCTTAGGTAGATTTCTGTTCTGAGGATTATCAATTCCAACTGTTAGTCCTGGCAGAGTAAAAGAAGTCAAAATACAGGGGTGTGAGGAAGAGAGTGACTAGTATCTAGAAATTGGAGATACCTTGCATGAATTCTACATCAAATTTTGGCAGGATACTAAAGGACAAGCTCAGATCTGTAAAATGATACTTAGGTATTAGTATTTATAAACATGTAGGAGTATATTACATGTATAAAAAGATAAGTTGTTAATCACTATGAAGTCTCTTATTTCAATTATTTCCCTAAGAGTATGTATGCAAAGTATTTGGATTTTTCTTTCAGTGTAAGAAAATGGAAATGCAAGATGACTAAATGGATTGCTCAAAGCCATAGACACTCAGTGTGAACTGGGACTAGAACTGAGGTCTCCTGACTCTCATTTCAGGGATGGTTCCTCTAGAAAGAGCTGTAGGATTGCACTGTGGAGAAATGTAGACAGGGGATTATACTGTAGAAAAATGCTCTAGTCTTAGTTGTAGGGGACAAGAAATATAAAAAAGGTGAGCATTTACAGAATGAAACTGATGAAATATATCAAAGTTGATTTCAGGTTTGCACATAGTGGAGACACTGGGCCTCAATCATTGCTTATTGTGTGATAAGCCCGGCAAGCCAATCCAGACAGGAAGTAGAAAACTAACTGTCTTCTGAGGATATAAAACTATTTTTGAGAAATCATCCACCCAAGTGGCCCTTGGGTTCTCTGTTCCAAACATTAGGGTGCTGCAAATAGTCCTGCCCATGATGGAGGCATTCAGTGTATGTAACATCCAAATATTCAGCCACAGGTCCAATGAATCTTTCATTAAATGAAAGTGCCATTTGTATTTACAACTCAACTATATAAGGGTATGGCTCTGGTATATTTTGACCAGCATGATAGAAAACATATCTGTAGGTTGTGAGACTTTTCCTTCATGTGCTCTCATTGTGTGTTCAGAACTTCCATGTGTCTCTGCTAAGATTGCAGAGGACTCCAATTAAGAGGACAAAAATGACTAAGACTCAGTGGAGTGTTACAAAAGATGATGCACAAACCATCTTTCAGGGTGAAAAGCTTTTGGCTTTTTATCCCTTAGCTGTTGGGCATCATCTCTGTATGCGAGATAATATGGGTAATGGGTTCATCTTTAAGCCTCACTGTGTTTCAGATTGGATTTTTGAGGCTGATCCAAAGGTTTGTCCATCCATGCACTCTTTGAATTGGCATGAATAGTGGACAGGATTATTATCCTGAAATGCAGTATAACTCCGGAAGTTGAGAAACTGAGGAATCATTCTATAGTGTGCATACCTCCTGTGTCTTTTCAAATTAATACTTCTTCTTAATGTAGGGAGAGAGAGAGAAGATAATTTATTGAAGAGGCCAGCCAACAGAAGTGGAAAATATTTTAAGTGGTTTTAAATATATAATACACTCACCAGGATAGGAAAATAATACATGGCAATGAATGGGGCAAATGGAAAATGTACCCACATGTTAAGCTCTAAACACTTCCATCCTTGGTAAAGTTTGAGTATTTTTGATTGGTGATCCATAGAGTAGCAATAGAAACTAAATGTAATTAAAATCGATTAAAAAATGTGAATACTAGGATCTAAAGACATCACCAGAGAACCACAAATAACGACCCTGTCAACGTGGCACCAACATATGAAAGTTCTGTCAGCGCTCATTTGATTGTATCTGTAGGTCAGGATTCTCCGATTTCCTGATAAGCAGTTGCTCCTAGACCTTTGAGACTGTATCAGTACTGTTAGAGCAGTAGTATGGGGAGGGTGTGGTAAAGGCTAAAAGGATTCTCTGTGTTGAGAGGCCATATTGTTAC
This sequence comes from Hipposideros armiger, assembly GCF_001890085.2. Lineage (NCBI taxonomy): Eukaryota > Metazoa > Chordata > Mammalia > Chiroptera > Hipposideridae > Hipposideros > Hipposideros armiger. The sequence goes on along the minus strand of NW_017732175.1, from coordinate 626,328 downwards.
TTGGGACTATCAATGCTCTCTCCTCTCAGGCATACTGCAGAGCTGTAGGGAGCAAGGCTTGGAAGGGGCTTCCATCTGGGAGACCCACTGGTCAGAGTTTAAGTAAATTATAATTGACCAGTTGGGAAATGCTGATTTCCATGATTCCAAAATATCAGGTGTTTCCAAAAAATATTACCAAAACCTAGTGCCTCACTTACCACTAGAAATACATTTACCTTGACTTAAGATCTTGACACTCCTGATAGGCTTTTTAAGATGGGAGAACAAAGGGCGATTTTAGAGCTAGGGTAATTTCTACTGGAAACAGGCCTTGGTTTAGAGAATTACAGAGATAGCATGAAACTATTTGGCTCATAGATGAAGGATTAGAAGACAGATTCAGTAGAAGGGAGGCAGGAACATGCGAAGCTGAATTTTATCTACCTCTCCACCTGCCCTCACCCAGGTACATACTAGTCCTGGTTTTAACATCAGCTAGCTTGCTTGTCTGAATTTTTCAGTCTTCATCTTCTTGTTCAGGTGGCATACATTTTCAGCCAAAAACATTCTCAGGTAATAGGAGATTGAAACAAGTAGAAAAAATATTTTTGGTTGAATTTATGGAGGTAGAATAGGGTGAAAAATACATTTATTTGTTACAATTTACATCAGTTTTCATAATCAAAGACTGTAACAGTTTCCATGGAATCAATGAGTAAATTTACTTTTAAAAAAGACTATAATGATTGACTAAAATTTAACTTTTAAATTAGGTGTATTTTATCATGTAAAAGGAATTGTGTGAGAAATCTGTACATCCACTTTTTGTCTTTATTTCTTTGTCATCGAGAGAACATTTCAGTTCTGATATTTGTGTAAGTAATAATTACTGGATAATGGGAGAAGGCATATGGAGGTATTTTTAACCAAGGTCTAAAAAGGTAATATTTTAACTGAGAAACTTTTGGTTTTTCTCCCAATACCTACCACTGACTTTTCCTCAATGTTAGTGTCATTCATGTACTAGTTCACAATAAGATTAGGTACTTCATATATTAAACTTCCCATGTAATATTATTTCTTATTTGTTTATTCACACTTGAATAATTTTATTTTATTTATTTTTTTAAAATTTAGGTAACTAAATTGGTTATTAATTAATTAGGTAATTAAATTGGTTAATAAAATTATGTAAGTTTCAGGGGCACAACATTATAATTCGATTATCTGTATACTCTATTGCATGTTCACCTCCAAAAGTCTAGTGTCCATCTGTTACCATACATTAGAGCTCCTTTACCCATTTTGCCCTACCTGTACCCCACTTCCCCTCTGGTCATCACCACTCTGTTGTATGTATCTGTGAGTTTGGTGAGTGAAATCATATAGTTTTTCTCCTTTTCCATCTGACTTATTTCACTTAGCATAATACCCTCAAAGTCTATCCATGTTGTTGCAAATGTCTATATTTCATTTTGTTTTGTGGCTAAGTAGTATTCCATTGTGTGTGTGTGTGTGTGTGTGTGTGTGTGTGTGTGTGTGTGTGTGCACCACATCTTCTTTATCCATTCATCTGTCTATGGACATTTAGGTTGTTTCCGTATCCTAGCTATTGGAAATAATGCTGCAGTGAACATAGGGTTGCATGTATCTTTTTGAGTTAGTGTTTTCATATTCTTCAGCTAAATACACAGATGTGGAATAGCAGGATCATATGGTAGTCCTATTTTTCATTTGTTGAGAAAATTCTTACTGTTATCTTTAGTGGCTGCACCAATTTACAATCCCACCAACAATGTACAACCCTTCTCTTTTCTCCACATCCTCGCCACTACTCGCCAACACGTGTTATTTCTTGTCTTTCTGAAAATAGTCATTCTGACAGGTGTGAAGTGATATCTCATTGTAGTTTTGATTTGTATTTTTCTAACTAGTGATGTTGGACATCTTTTCATGTACCTGTTGGCCATCTGTATGTCTTCCTTGGAAAAATGTCTATTCAAATTTTTTGCTCATTTTATAATCAGGTTGTTTGGTTTTTGTTGTTGTTGAGTTATATGGGTTCTTTATATACTTTGTGTGTTAATCCCTTATCAAAAATATTATTTGCAAATATCTTCTCCCATTTAGCTGGTTGCCCTTTTGTTTTGTTGATGGTTTCCTTTGCTGTGCAGAAACTTTTTAGTTGGATCTAGTCCCATTTGTTTATTTTTTTGTTTCCCTTGCCATTAGAGTCAAATCCTTAGAAACATCGCTAAGGCTCAGGTCCAAAAACATAGCGCCTATGTTTTCTTCTATGTATTTTTATGGTTTCACTTCTTACCTTCAAGTCTTTAATACCTATTGAGTTAACTTTTGTGTAGTGGTCTGGTTTCATTTGTTTTGCATGTGGCAGTCCAGTGTTCCCAACACCATTTATTGAAGACTTTCCTTTCTCTAATGTATGTTCTTGGCTCCTTTGTCATAAATTAGTTGTCCATATATGTATGGGTTTACTTCATATTTAAACATTTTACCAGAGGATAACAGTCAACATAAAAGTAACAGATTTCAGACATTAGTAACAATACCTTAAAGAGATAATTTTTTGGAATGTTTCTATGGCACCTTTCATACTAAGTCACATAATGGGCTATATACGGTCACAGTAATTACCCTACATCAGCCATAATTTATAAACTAGGCATGAAGAAGTCCCTCCTGCATGGTGTCATGTCTAAGGAGATGAACCCCAGGGGTATGTCATTATTCTATTCTATGCTCTGAGGAGGCAGCATAGATGGTTTATTTTTGAGTAAACAAAGAAAGCTCAAAACATATGTAGAGAAGTGTGGCTTGACATTTGTTGAGTACAAGCATGATATAACCCAAAATATGTAAAATAGGATTTTGTTATTTATTAAGGGAGCATTATGGACCTGGCAAAAAAAGGTAAAGAAGCCAGAGTTAGGACAGATACTGAGACGAGAACCCAAAACACACTCGAAGAGCTAAATAGATCTGGTTCTTAACTATGCTCATTGTTTATCACTGATTTTGATTATCAGCTGCATGGCTGTTTGTATAGACAAATGGAGAAAATATTCCCACATTTTCCCCTTAGTATTTGAGTTCAATGAAAAATACATATTTAGGGAAATCTGTAGATCCTGTGAACTAGTTAGAGCTGAGAAGACCATGTTCTGGCTTCCTGATAGGACCAGTGTGATGTGAAGCACATTATCAGGCACTCACCCATTCTCCACCCTAACCCAGCTCTATTGAGATGGAGCTGATCCCAAAGTAATGGGGAGGGTATTAAATGCAAGGTGTGCTGAGAGCATCTGGTGAACACGTTTCCTCCTTCATTTGGCTTTCCAAATGCTGATGACATTTCTATTTTCTTTATCTACCATTAGATCCCAAAGGGACTATATGAGTGTGGACAAAAGGTATATTTGGGCATTAATGATTTTGAAATAAGGCGTGGTCTCTGGAAATAAATAGCAGCCTTGGTAGGCTGAAAATAATCAGCTAACATATCAGAGAAAGGTATTTCAGTTATTTAAAAAAATACTTTGCTGTGAAACACACAGTACAGTATTAATACTATAGAAAGTAAAATAAAATTGAGAAATAGGGCAGACCCAGGTTGTGGGTTGTATGGAAATTCTTCTGTCCAGGATAAGCTTCATTCTGTATACATTTAGACATCATAGATCTGTTTGTGCATGAAAGTGATGTGAATCAATCTGTATTTTGCATGATTAATTTGGAGGGAGTGTGTAGGATGTGTGGAGTGGATGGGAGTTGTGTCAAGTAAATTTATAAGGAAGCTGTGACACTCCATAGGATAGGGAATGACGAGGGCAAGCTTGTGAATGAACACTGTGGGAAAGGTGGGAGATGTGTAATTAAAAAATAAAGTAAGAATTGATTCTGTGGAGTGGTGAGGAGGAGGGATCCTATGTTAGGGGAACTTTAGTTCTGTTTATAGAAATAGAAAAGTCAGGAGGGAACAGTGTGTGTGGCGAGACAAGTGGAGGCATTGGTTAGCTATTTATGACACATTCATTAAGCTGTTGGGGAAAGCATCTAGATCCTTGGAGAGACGTCTAGGAGATAAATGTTGAATTGAGGGTGAACTACATATAATACATCAATAATAATTATTGCAGTTAGAAATCACAAGCCCTTCAAGGAACAAAAAAACCAACAACTAGAAAGAGTATATAATTAGATAAGCAATGAATGTAAGATAATGAATATAAGAGTACAAATTGTGAGCACAGAACCTTACAAAATGTACAGAGTAATGGAGGATTTAGAAAAATTACCCAAGAATGCAGAAGGAGAATAATAGATTGGAAGAAAATCACAACAAAAGCATATGATAGAGTTGAGAGTTTGAAGGAGCAAATAGTTAACCTTGTTAAAAGTTAAGTGAACAATAAAAATCAAATGAAAGTGGCTGGATTTCATGACTAGAAAGCCACGAGTGACCTCTCAAAGCTCAATTTCTTTGGATTTGTGAAGCTGAAAACCAAACTTCCATGGTTTAAAGGATGAATATTATGAGGAAATAAACCCTGCAAGTAGATACGTATCCTTTGAGAACTCTGGATGTGAAAGGAATAAATAGTTAGAATGACAAATAGCCAAGATTCCTCTTCCCATATTCAGAGGTCTGTGTATTTTGTAATGAGGGAAAGGGGTTCTTCAGGAAACCCCAGGATGGCAAAGAGAGGACTGTATGAAGGGTAAGACCCTAAGAGAGCTAGAGAGTATGAAATCAAAGGTTCGGTCAGCTATCAAATAATGGGACCCTGCCCGAGTTCAGTCACTAGTATAGGGACATTGGATCTTCAACTCCTTATGTCACCAGTGACCCTTTCAGTTGACCAATATCAGCCACATTTTACAGATGAAGAACTATGAGACTCAGAGAGGCCAAGGGGCTTGCTTTAGGTCCCAGGAAGCAGAAGAGGTTGGGCCCTGAAGGTCTACTTTCTGTGGGATGTGACACTGTCACTCATTGGTAGCGAGACATGTGGGATGTGTAAGAGGACTGTGTTCTCCAGGCAGCTTGCACATGCAACAGGGGGACAAGTGATGGGGTGATGAGCTCTTTTGTGTCATATCTTTTTTGGATGGGTCAGATCTTTTTTATTTATTTTTTTATTTTTATTTTTTTTTTATTGGGGAATTGGGGGGATGGGAACAGCGCTGGGGAATTGGGGGAAGGGGAACAGACAAGTTGCTGTCTTTTTGTTCTTCATCTAGTTGTGGAGAACGTTGCTTCACTGGCCCAAGTTGGCACCATCATTGCGCTCTTCTCGGGTGAGGCAGATCAGTCGCCGGCTTCTGGACGGCCGCTCACTGCGGCTGCTGGCCGCTCACGCTGGCTGCTGGCCACACACGGTAGCCCATGGCAACCCACTGCCACAGGGACTGCAGCCTACGCCGTCGCCGGCAACTCATGGCAGCCCAGCTCCAGGTTGAGCTGTTGTTCAGCATCTTAGCTGTGGAGGGCAGTGTCACTGGCCCTCATATGTGGGATCCGAACCGGGGCCCTCTGGCATCCCAAGCGAGTTCTTAACCATCGCGCCACTCGGCCGGCCCCAGATCTTTTTTATTAAAAAAATTTTTTTTCAGTTACAGTTGACATTCAATATTATTTTATGTTAGTTTCAGATCTTTGAGCACAGGGAAGTGTAATAATCACCTTGAAATAGCCAGCTGCAAAGATGACACTTTATAGATGTTTGCCAAATTAATAGAGAAAAAAACATTTACTTTCTGTTGCACTTCTGTGTATTCAACAATAGCTAACAGATTTTTAAAATCAAATATTTTCTTGATGGTTTAGAATTAAATTAGAAAGTCTTCCTTGAGGCAGGTCAATGTTTTCTCAGTCTGACCATGATTGAAGAAAAGCAGAGTGAGGGGTGGTGGTGGAAAGATTGTTATAGAGCAGGAAAGGAGGAGGAACTATTAAGAGGGGAGGTCAGGTTTGGGTAGGATGTTAGGAAAGAGGTTGATAAAAATGCATATGTTTGAACCATGAAAGAGATGGGTGTTTCTGGAACTACTTGTTTTTTTTTTTTTGTCCTTTATCAGATAAGAGTGTTGAAGTGTAGACAGCCTGCACCTCTCTGCTCAGAAACCCTTGCCTGCCCTTGTGGGTTTTGGAATGATGCAGGCAGCTCTGTTTCTGTTCTCGAGCTCTCTTACCGCCTTCACCTCCTCCTTTCCCTTATTTTGTACACTGCAAGGAAAGGAAAGGTAGTGAATATGTAGGCATGGATAAATAAGAATAAATTGGTCCTATAAATTTTTTAAAGACTGTAGACAGTTTTCGTTTAATGTTCAAAAGTGGTATTATAACATATAGTTCTGTTGAGAAAGCACTTCTGGGACAAAATAAAACACAAGGGAAACTCCATTCCAACGCACATCTCCATGAGTTCATGCCTTCTCTGCCTTAGACAGTGAAGAGTCCTTAAACATTTGCTTCCCTTCCTCTCTTGTAAATAGAAAGTCAAACATCCAAACTCTCACTTTCTTTACTTTGAGCCCGTGTACAAATAGTAGATTCTTAACAGCAGCAAGTTGGAAAGAGACAAGCAAAAGGAACAGGATGCAATTACAATCCCCTAGCCCATTGTGTGCCACTGAGGCTGAAGAGATCAAAGGCCATTACAAAGACAAAGGGTCCCCAGGTCCCCACAGGCACCCAAATAGTCCTGAGCCCTCAGTTCTATTAAAGATCACCTTCAATATTATTAAGGTCTGAATCTGTGGAGGGTGTGCATTGGAAAATCACATTTGTTACCTTATCTACCCCAAGGCGGAGGTCATGTTACTAATTTTCATCCTACTATAGTGCTACTTCCGGGACAGTTCACAGAGTACTTTCTCCAACATTACCTACATTTCAGCTTAAATGTACTTGCAAGTTGTATAATATCATCCTGTTTCATATATAAAAGGATGTCACTAAATCAAAATCTCATAGCTGCTCAATAAAATCAGGTTTCAAACCTAGGTTCTCTAATTCCAGATTTTTTTTCACAAGCCCCAGCTTCTTCCCAATACTTTTTTTGTAGTAGCTTTACCCATTTCATCAAGATGGGCCTAGTTGACATATTTAAGGTGGTTTTTGTAACTTTCCAACTGGGTTTTTTTTCATTGTTTATCATTTTACCTGCCATTGTCACCTATCAAGCTCTCCTCACTTTAAATCTGAGGCAAGTTGGTAAAAATAGAGACTTAAAACTGAGCTGCATTATCTCCAGGCTTTAAGTGGGTCTCCCTGAGGCCACATCTGTCCTTATCAAGGTGATGGCCTGTCTCTGATGCAGAAGAGATATAATGTATATCAGGATAAAGCCTGTGATGATTGCCCATAAGTGATCTGAAACATATGACTAAGGCTGGCCGGTTGTATACAGTAGGTATAAGTTATTTTTATGGTTCTTTGATTCAACAGCTTGTTATTTCTGACTCTCTCTACAGAGTAATAATCCTCACATTTTTTAATGGGAACAGATAACCAGACGTGGGTGAGAGAGTTTATTCTCCTTGGCTTGTCCAGTGACTGGGACACTCAGGTCTCTCTTTTTGTCCTGTTCTCCATCACGTACCTGCTGACAGTGCTGGGGAACTTCCTCATTGTTCTTCTGATCAGACTGGACAGCCGACTTCACACTCCCATGTATTTCTTCCTCACCAACCTCTCCGTTGTCGATGTCTCTTATGCCACCAGCATCGTCCCTCAGATGCTGGTGCATCTTCTTGCAGAACAGAAAGCAATCCCACGCGTGAGCTGTGCAGCCCAGCTATTTTTCTCCCTGGGCCTGGGCGGGATTGAGTTTGTTCTGCTGTCAGTGATGGCCTATGACCGCTATGTGGCTGTGTGTGACCCCCTGCGATACTCGGTCATCATGCATGGAGGGCTCTGTACCAGGTTGGCCGCCACATCCTGGGCCAGTGGCTCTGTCAACTCTCTCATGCAGACCGCCATCACCTTTCAGCTGCCCATGTGCACCAACAAGTGTATTGATCACATATCCTGCGAACTCCTAGCTGTGGTCAGGCTGGCCTGTGTGGACACCTCCTCCAACGAGATTGCGATCATGGTTTCTAGCATAGTCCTGCTGATGACACCATTCTGCCTGGTACTGTTGTCCTATGTACAGATCATCTCCAGCATCCTAAAGATCCAGTCCACAGAGGGAAGAAAGAAAGCGTTTCAAACCTGTGCCTCCCACCTCACCGTGGTAGTCCTGTGCTATGGCATGGCCATTGTCACTTACATCCAGCCCCGCTCTGGCCCCTCTGTCCTTCAGGGGAAGTTGATCTCTCTCTTCTATGCCATTTTGACGCCCATGCTAAACCCCATGATTTACAGCGTAAGGAATAAGGAGGTGAAAGGGGCATGGCAGAAACTATTAGGGAAATTATCTGGATTTACGTCAAAATTGGCAATTTGATGAATCATGAGCATCACTTAGAGAAAAGAGCTTTGCATGCGTTTTCTCCCACGCAGCTCAGATATGGTAGGCATCAACTGCATTGCCATGGCAACCAGGAAGATGAGCCGTGTGCTGGTGATGTGGGGTAGGAGGCTGAGTGGTTGGGTTGGGGTGTGAGATGTGAGGGCATTTTTATGTCACAGGAGCCTGTTCAGAGGAGTTAAGCACTGCTGTAACGGAACTTACCACAGTCAGTCTCCGTTCATATTACCTGAGAGTAATTGAAGAAAATACCATTTCCTGTTTTGATTTGTCACATTGTTTGTAATCATCGACGTAGTCATGGATCTTAATTTGTACCACTGGTTCTTATTCATCCAAATTTTGTACAAGGTTATTGTAGTGTTATTGGGAACAAAATGATTTTCATATATGAATCTCACTTAAAATAATGTCTGTTGTATATAGCTACATCCAGTAATTGTATGAGACACTATTCTGAGGAGATTATGATCAAGGTAGATTAAATGTTTTTGTGTAGGGCCTACTATTTGTGGACATACAAACTCTGTCTGAGTAATGGAAATAATTGAGTGGAGAAACAAAAGTTCTTGTTTACTGTGATAAGGATATAACCAATGGTTGTTTGTATATAGTGATATTATTGGCTAAGGAAAATCTGAAATTCACTTACTGCTAAATAGTGTATGAGTAATTTGACAAGAAATATTACATATATATGGGATCTCATTCAAAAGGTAAATAAAACTGTCTAATATCTGATAATTCAGCAAACTTTTTCTCTGAAACTTGGGAAACAAAATAAGCAATTAAACAATGAGATAAATGTATAAAACATCAAAGACCTAGTCAGAGGAAGCAATTTTCTTAGGTAAGCCAATGAGAGATGATTGGTTTCATGTGGATTTGGGGTTATCAGGATGGCCAGTCTGTTGTGCAGATGTTACCCTCAAGTCTCCACATTAAGAGCCGCCTTGTACTGCCCCTTCCCCACAAGGCCCACCTAACCTTTGTAAACCTAGTGAGCTGGCATCATCTATGAGGGCACCTTGCCTGTGCCGACAAACCTAAATAAAGTAAAATGGGGCAGGGAGGAGAAAAGACTAAACAAGGGGTAGGTAAGGGAAGGGAGACTGGGTCTCTCACTGTCTTCAGGAAGTCCCAGAGGGGGACCTTGCTTTCTTTCCTTTGTCTATTCATTAAGTCAGTCAATTTGCATTTGGAAGTGGGGGATCAGAAGTTGGAGGGCATCCAACGGTCCACATTTTTTCTGTGAAACATGATGTGGTGCCCGTTGTTGAGAGTGCAGAGGAGGGGGTGCAGGAACAAGAGATATGAGAATGATGAAGGTTAAAAGTCCACATGAGGTATAGGAAAATGAGTCCCCTTTAGCTGTGGACATCACTCTCCACCTAAGTATCACTGAATTTCATCCCAGTCCCCTAGTTACAAAGCCACGGTGTTCAAATTTTTCCTTTCATGTGACCAACTTTATCTTGATTCGCAGCCTTTTCTAACAAAGTTACAGGTGTTCATTTTGTGGGCATCCACTTTGTTGAAGGCATTGTAGGAGTATCAGAGTTGTGTTTAGTCATGGTCTTCACCTCAGGAAACTGACAGTCTTCTAAGCCAGGGGTTGTTCCTGTAATAGGCCAGATAGGAAATATTTTAGGCTTCGTGGGCCGTATGTCTGCCATTGCAGCACTAAAGCAGCCATATACAATACATAAAAGAACGAGTGTCCCTAGTACCAATGAATCTTAATTTATGGACACTTAAATTTGAATTTCATGTAATTTCCACACATCATACAATATTATTCTTTTGATTTTTCAACTATTTAAAAATATTTTTAAAATTCTTTTCTTATGGGCCATATCAAGACCGTTGGGTGGGCAAAATCTGATATGTGGGCTGTAGTTTGCTATACAATTATAGGAAAATAGGACAAAAATGCAAAATAATAACCCAAGGTTACATGGAAGGAGCTCTGGAAATTCAAGAAAAGAAGGGATTTTTGTTTTCTGGATGTGTACTGAGGGTTACATTGGTGAAGTCTTCTGAGAGAAGATGAAGTGATTCTCACTTCAGTTTGCATTTCAGAAAATATCTCATTTACCATAGTTATTTAGGTCCAAGTGCCCAAAATCTAAGGACTCCACACAAACGAGTGAGTAGAAGAGGTGAATCATGCATCGAGCACATTGGGATATGGGTTCAACATTACTTGTATTGTTAATTTGGACAGTCTTACTTTAGAATAGGGTTTTTTAGTGTTTTTATATCTGTCATCTCATTTCTACTGTTTTATTAATTCACTGGAAGGACTGCCATAACAGAGGACCACAGAGTGGGTGGCTTACACAACAGGACTTCATTTTCTCACAATTCTGGAGACTAGAAGTCTGAGATGAATGTGCCGGCAGAGTTGCTTTCTTCTGAGACTTCTCTCCTTGCCTGTAGATGGGCGTCTTCTCCCTGTGTGTTCACATGGCCTTCTTCTCTCTCTGCATGTCTGTGTATGACAGGTGTCCTTATCAGAGAGGATTAATTACTTTTTAAAAAATTTAGGATGCTATCCAGGATTCACATTGCATTTGCTTGTCATTTATCTGTAGCTTCCTTCATTCTGTGATAGTTCCAGTCTTTCTTTGTCTTTCATGCCTTGACACTTGAGGAGTATTGATCAACTGAATGTTGTACTAACTTGCATTCCTGTAACTAACTCAACTTGGAAATAATACATTTTAAAAATATAGCTGAATTCACTTTACTAATATATTTTTTTATTTTTTTATTGGGTAATTGGGGGAAGGGAAACAGACAAGTTGTGTCGTTTTGTTCTTCAGTCTAGTTGTGGAGGACGTCGCCTCACTGGCCCAAGTTGGCACCATCATTGCACTCTTCCCGGGTGACGCAGCTCAGTCTCCGGCTTCTGGATGGCCTCTCACAGCGGCTGCTGGCCGCTCACGCTGGCTGCCGGCCACACACGGTAGCCCATGGCAACCCATCTGCCGTCGCCAGCCACTCATGGCAGCCCAGCTCCAGGTTGAGCTGTTGTTCAGCATCCCAGCTATAGAGGGCAGTGTCACTGGCCCTCATATGTGGGATCCGAACCAGGGCCCTCTGGCATCCCAAGCCAGCTCTTAACCAATGCGCCACTCGGCCGGCCCACTTTATTAATATTTTTAAAAGCATTTTTTGTATCTATGATCATGAGTGATTTCGACCTGTAGTGGTTTTTTTTTTATTATTATTTGTAATGTTTTTGGTACAGGGTTATACTTAAATAATTAGTTGGGGAAAGTTGTGCTTCAACTTTCTAGAAGAGTTTGGTAGAATTTGTAATATTTCTTCCTTTAATGTTTGGTGTAATTCACTGGAGAAACCAGTGGTCCTGTTGTTTTCTTTGTGGGAAGGTTTTAAACTACAAAATCAATTTCTTTTGCAGATAAAGGATTATTTAGGTTATCTATTTCTTCTTGTGTGAGCTTTGGCAACATGTATCTTTCAAGAAATTTCCATTTCATCTAAGTAGTCAAATGTATTGACATGAAATATAGTCAAGGTGTTATGTTTTTATTTTTTTGATGTCTGTAGGATCAGTAATAATGAAACCCCTTTCTTTTTTTTTTTTTACATTGATAAGTTGTAACTTCTCTCTTCTTTCTGATCAGCCTGAATAGAAATTTATCAGTCTTACTAAGTCAGCTTTTGATTTCCTTATTTTCTCTTTTTCTGTTTTCCTTTCATTGATTACTACTCTCATTCTTATTACTTTTTTCCTTAGTTTATATCCTTAACTTTGCTTGTATTTTTTTCTGCTCCTGATGAATACTTTTATCATTTGCATGACTTCATATATCTTTATTTCTTTTATTTTTTCTCATTTTTCCTCTTGTAGTGTCTAATTGGTTATTGATTTCATCCGGTTTTTTTTCATTGTAGAGATTGCACTCATTGTGGCTTGTTTGGGTTTCCCTTCCTTGTGCTGTGGCCTGGGAACTCTTCTGCCTCTTGGCATGCCTAGAAACATTTTTATTGGATTATGGATGTGAATTTCTGTTGGGTATTTTTTTTTCCTTTAAATATTTCTGTACTTTGTTCTGGAACACAGTTAAATTGTTTGGAATTTATTTGATCTTTTGAGGCTTTCTTTGAAGAATTGTAAAGTTGGATCTAGAACAGGCCAAAGTATAGGGTCAATTTGTACCACTACTGAGGTTGTACTTTCCTGAGGACTCTGCTTGATGTCTCTGTGTTAGAGGACTTTCCTTTCTGGCTGGTGAGAGCATGAGCTGTTCTGGGCCCTGTGTTACCTCTAGAGATCACTCTGTTCCCTCATTTCTGGTGGTTCTTTCCTTGGCTTTGGTAGGTTTCTCACATCATGCAAAGATCAGTAGTTAGCAAAAGATTTAAGGATATTCATCTTCAGATTTAAAAAAGTCCCCTCTCTTTGTAGCTTCTTTCTCTTGGTACTATGTCCCAAACTATGACCTCTGCCTTTTCAATTCGGGATGATCACAGGCTCTGTTTGGGCTCCCTCTCCTCATCCTGTGCCCTGGAAACTCTCTCTAGTCAGTGAGCAGGGGCACCTGTGGCTCACCTCATTTGGTTCCTTCTCTCAGGGATCACTGGCTTGCACTGCTTTATGTCCAATGTATGAAAACCATTGCTTCATATATTTTGTTCAGTTTTCTAGTTGTTTGAGGAGTGGAGTATAAGTACCATCCCTCTTATCCCATTATGGCCAGAAACCGAATTCACAGTGACTTTGGAATTGATTTATTTAATCCAACAACCATGCCTAATTATTTTATTAATTATAATTTATCTGTAGATTCTTTTGGATTCTTTGTATAGAAAATTATATACTATGCAAATAAAATATCAATACTATTATTTTTTTCCAGTCCTCACATTATTGTTATTTTTTTTCCTGTCTTCTTGCACTGGCTAGGAACACCAGTATAATGTTAAACAGAGATGAGTATAACAAACATTATTATTTTGTTTCTGAACTTACAGGGAATACTTTCAAAACAACTGCAATGAGTATGATGCTTACTCTATAAGCATTTTATCAGATTAATGTTCTCTATTTTAAAAAATTATTAATATATGTTAAATTTAAAATAATTTTCTATATTAATATCATATGATTTTTTCTCCTTTTAATTTGTTAATGTATTTAATAACATCATTTGTGTCCTGATACTAAACAAGTCTTATTGAATAAAACAAAGTTTGTCATGATGCATTAAGTAGTTTTATAGATCGATAGATGGAGTCCGCTATTATTTTTTTTGAGAGTTTTCTGTCCATCTGTCTGAGTGAGCCAGAAGTATAATTTTCCCTTCTTTTATGTTCCCAGTCAATTTTTGGTATGCTGGTCACCCTAACCTCATACAATGAATTAAGATATGATTCCCCGTTTTTCTTTCCTCTGGAAAGTCCTGTGTAAATTTGGAAGTGTTTTTTTTGTTTGTTTGTTTAATATTTGATAGAACTCCCAATAAAGCCATCAAATATATTGCCGAAGTAAAATTCTTTTCAATAACCCAGCATTCCTCTTAGAAGATGAAGTCTATTTAACATTTTTTTCTTATCGTGTATTTCTTTCTTGTTTTGAAATTTAGAAGATTTTACCATCTTTAGGATAAGTGGTTTTATTTGTAGGGTTTTCTAAAATCCCAAGTAATGGCTTTGGTATAATAGCTGTGGCTCTATCAGTGTCTGAGGGTATTCTCTCGTCCTGCATTAGACAGAGCTCAGAGGAGTTATGTATTCTCTTGTTTTCTTCACATATATTTTAAGATAATTTTTATGATGTTTGACTTATTTTATAGTTTTAATATTTTTCTTCTTAAAGAAAATAAATATTTGTTTTTTCCCTGTTACCTATTAATAGGTATTTTCTAAGGGTTGGGACTAACCCCATCTTTGTTTCTCTCCTTGCATCAAATGATATTGAAAATATTTTAGAGTAAACCGTAATCCATTGCCAAGACTAATGGATACCACTTAATATACCCATTAGAATGGCTAAAATGAAAAGGGACTTACAATCCAAATGTAGAGAAGACGTAGAGCAAAGAAATCCTCATATATAGTTGGTGGGAGTTGAATCAGTACAACTGTTTTGATGAAACTGACAATATTAGCTAAAACTGGACATGTACATAATCTATGATGCACCAATTCTACTAGGCAATAGAAATGAATACATATATAGGACAAAAGATGAGTGTGTGTATGTGTGTGTGTTTGTGTGTATGGTGTGTGTGAATGTTCATAGCAGTATTGTTTGCAAATAGCTACAAACTAGAAACAACCTAAGTGTATATCAGTAGAACGGAGATATAATTGGAGGTGCTTAAAGTGGGTAGCAAATATCTGTAGTATTCACAGAATATGAGGGCAGACATCCAGATACAAAAATAGTTACATAATTTGGCAATGCTCAGCCAAAAGGAACCTTCTAACAGTGAGATAAAAGGGGAAAGTCTCACAAAATAGTTGCAGCAGTTATGAAGAGGATATTTGATCATAGCTTGTGTACAACTTTACAGTCATGTTATGGGATATGTTGCTAAAAGATCCCTGAATAATTGGTGACTTTGGGTTAAATAGTGTCAATCATGAGTACATGGACAGAAAGTCATCGGCAAGTTATAACCTCCTCCAAGTGAAACTTCAGCAAAGACTTAGGAGGATGTCTCGGGAGGACTGGGGAACTGGGCCTTTGGGTTCTCTTCTCATGTTCCGGGGTCAGGAAAAGCTAAATTCTCCTAAATGCAGATGAGAGTTTAAGGTGAGGGAATCAATACAGAGAAGAAGTTAACAGAAGCCTGGCAGGCACAGCATAATTGGTCTGTAGAGATTTTATCTCTGAGGGAAAAGAAAGTTATTCCTTCCAAGTCCTGCACCCTCCCCAGCCCTGATGCCTCTTGTCCTGAAGGCAAGGCAGCCATGCTCAGAGGCGTTCCAGTAGGTTCTCAGGACCACGGGTCAGGAAACCAGGGTTTCCTTAGCACAAAGCTTCTTCCTTGGCTCATTCAATTGGATTGAATTTGGTTACTGGAGAGAGAACTGTCCTGTTTTGGCACTTGGTTTTAAGAAAACACATCTTGAGTAGCCAACCTGAGGAGAAAGTGTTTTCAGATAGTCTGAGAAACGAAGCACCTCGCACAGGTCTGACTGCATTCATAGGAATGAATCACTGGGCTTAGCTACTACATACAGGCCGTGTTCCTGCACTGCACTGCACTGCACCCCTCAGCACCCGCCCACCGGAAATCTGCACCCAGAGGACAGGTTTGTGCTGACCGCTCATTCTTAAATAATAATGGTCAGAAGGTAACTTCCTCTGGATAACTGGCTTTAAACTTTCTGTTCCTCTGAGCAATATAGGCGTGCTTTGTCAAGTGGTGGGGAGAACAGCTTAGCCAATTAACATTTTGTGGCAATCTCAAGATTTCCAGGTGGCTTTCTTTTTTTAAGAAGAACGCTTGTGATGTTTATGAAGCTTGAATCACAATTCAGGGAAGAAAAGGTGCAGGAATGCTGTTTATGTTTACTATTATTGTCAGTTATACACCTCCACCTTACTTTTGAAAACCTGTTTTAACTTCTATTTATATATCAAAATTTCAAAAAATGCTTTAAACATTGTATTGTACCTCTTAACATTTTTTGGGTTAAAAAATTATTCTTTTTACTATTGGTGTTACATCTTTATTCCATTATCCTTCCCACTCTCCTCCCTCCAGTGAATTAGGACAGACTTAAAATCAGGTTCCATTCAATATGGATTTTGAGAGAGTTAAGGAGGGAAAAACTGGTTTCAACAAAGAAGTAAACACACTCCAGGGTTATGAATCGGCTCTAAGAAAGAGAATCACGTTTTCCAGTTAATCTTTGTCGAAACACTTTAATAAAACCTTTCCTACTTCAGGAAGAAGAGTTTTCTTCTCTTCTTGCATCTGAGCCACATCAGTGGGTTCTATTGTGATCCCCAACCCTGAAGGAAACATGCAATCTGGGAAATCATTTAATATTAGATGCCTATTTGGTATAAATGAACTTTCAGGCCTTTTGCCGCCTTAAGTGTCTGATATTTATTGGCTTATAACTAGGTTTGGTCTTTAGAGGCTGATGGGCAGGGAAAACCAGACGTGGATGAGTGAGTTCATTCTGCTGGGGCTGTCCAGCTGCTGGGAGACTCAGGTCTCCCTCTTCGTCCTTTTCCTGGCCATGTATCTGGTGACTGTGCTGGGGAACTTCCTCATCCTCCTACTTATCAGACTGGACAACAGGCTGAATACACCCATGTACTTTTTCCTCAGCGTCCTCTCATTTGTCGACATCTGTTACACCAACAGCACTGTCCCCCAGATGCTTGTTCACTTCCTGTCAGCCCGGAAGTCCATCCCGTTCCCCAGCTGTGTGCTCCAGCTCTATGCATCCTTGGCACTGGGCGGGTCTGAGTTCTTCCTGCTGGGAGCCATGGCCTATGACCGCTACGTGGCAGTGTGCCACCCGCTGCACTACACAGTCACCATGCACGGAGGGCTGTGCCTGGGGCTGGCTGCCGGCTGCCTGGTGGCTGGTTTCATTAATTCACTGATGGAAACAATCATCACCTTTCGGCTTCCTCTGTGTCACAACGTTATTAATCACTTTACCTGTGAGACCCTAGCGGTGCTACGGCTGGCCTGTGTGGACATCTCCTTCAACATGGTCATGGTGGCCATTTCGGGGTTTCTGGTGCTCATGGTTCCTTGTTCCCTTGTTCTGTTCTCCTATGGTCGTATAGTTTTCACCATTCTGCGCATTCGTTCTACTCAGGGGTGTAGGAAAGCTTTTGGGACTTGTGCCTCCCACCTCGCTGTGGTTTGCATGTGCTTTGGGGCTACCATCTTCACCTACCTGGGGCCACGGTCAGCTTCTTCAGTGGAAGAGGAGAAGATGGTTGCTCTGTTTTATGCTGTGGTGGCACCTATGTTGAACCCCTTGATCTACAGCTTGAGGAATAAGGATGTTATGGCTGCTTTCTGGAAAGTTTTAGAGAAATTTGGAGCTAAAGAGTAAAGACTAAGAACTTTTTATTATCTGTCATCAAAACCAAAAAGGAGATCAGATAAATATAGATGGGACTGCCACGTATACACAAAAGAAGACTGTTATGGTCAGATCCTTGCATTTGAATAAAGTGTTCCTCCATCTGATTAATGAATTTCTTTATATAGGCCAGAATCACCTAGTTTACATGTCAGTAATCCATGAGAGAGCCTCGTCTTAGGTCTTCTCATCTGTGAGCTTATCACATGGAAGTGGGGACATTTGGGATGTTCACAGGCACTTTTCTCATAGTTGAGGACATACCAATGGGCAAGATGGTAGGCTTATGGTTTGATTAGTTTTAACATGAAGCCTAAGCAATCAGTCCAGAAAATTCTCTTTATCGAGCACTTCATCTGCCCATTTTTAAAATTGCATAAGTGTATCAATGTTCAAATGAATGATCCGTGGCTGCATTCAACAGACTTGGTTTGCAGACTGAATAGATAGATGTATTCCACTGGTTAGGTTTACTTCAACTTGTGGAATACAATGGAAAATGTTCCTCTTTCTACATGACAATACTGCAGTTCTCTGTAGAACAAGCTTCCTCTAGGGTAATCACAAATGATTTTTTCAGCTCTTTGTAAAATGACAGCAATCTTAGAACTTTCAGTGTCATTTTTTTGTGTGTGTGCTTTAGAGTGTGATATGATATCCTGAAATAAATAACATATGACACAGTATTTGTTCAGACCAGTATATTGGATCTCATTTGCTTTTTAAGAAGCAAATTTGCTTTAAAGATGCAAAATATCTGTGACTTTACTATAGTCTTTTTTACTGTGGTAAAATATATATAACATAAAAGTTTCTATTGTAGCCATCTTTAAGTGTACAATTCAGTGGCATTAGTTGCATTTGAAAATATTGTGCAAACATCACCACATCCATTTCCAAAATTATTCATCACCATAATCTTTTATTTAATATTTTCCTAAGACTGTTTTCTATAAACTGGTTATGAAGTCTCTACACCCTTTCCAGTCTTTATTTTTAACTTAAATGTAGGTATGTATGTGTATATTTAGCTCTGCCAATTCTAATTGATTTTCACATATCACACCAACCTGCCAAGATTATTTTGAATTTTGATTCTCCAGTTTAGTCCATTAGTTTATTTTACCTTTGTGTTTCGTAGATACAGTAAGCAGAAAAAGTTATAAAAAGAAATACCAAATAGTACATGTCAATTATATATCACTGCAAACCTACCTCCTAGCAAAAAATAGGTTTACATGTCATATAATTGGAATCATATAGTATGTAGCCTTCTCAGATTGGCTTCTTTTTCTTAGTAATGTAATATACATTTAAGTTTCCTTCATGATTTAATAGTTCATTTCTTTTTGGAACTGAATAATATTCCATTGTCTGTATATTACCACAGTTTATCCATTCACCTGCTGAATGACACCTTGTTTGTTTTCATGTTTTGGTGATTATGAATAAAGTTGCTATAAACATTTGTGTGTAGATTTTGTGTGGACATATTTTGACTCCTTTTGATAAATACCAAACCCATTATTACTGGACCATGGGGTGAATATATGTTTAGTTTTGTAAGACACCATCAATCTGTCTTCCAAAGTGGCTGTGCCATTTTGCATTCCACCAGCAATGAACGGGAGTTCCTATCGCTCCACAGTTCACCAGTAATTGGTGTTGTCAGTGTTCTGGATTTGGGCCATTCTGACAGGTGTGTAGTAGTGTTTCATTGTTGTTTTAATTTGCATTTCCCTGATGACATCTGATATGCAGCATATATTTTCATATATTTATTTGCCATCTGTATATCTTCTTTGGTGAGGTAGGTTTTAAGGTATTGAGCCATTTTTAAATCAGCTTGTTTGTTGTCTTATTGTCAAGTTTTCAGACTTCTTTGTATTTTTTGGATAGCAATTCTTTATCAGGTATATCTTTTTGCAAAACTTTTCTTCCAGTGTGTGGCTTGTCCTTTCATTCTCTTGACACCATTCACTCTCAAATGGTGACAGAAGTACATATTTACATATGAAAGAACTCAGTAAAATTAATACCCATTCATCCTTTATTAAGGCTATAAAAATTACAACAAAAAATGTGCAGACAACTTTAGGCAACAAAAAAATGGCATAAATAAAGGACTTGGGGCGTGAAAATTAAGTTCTGATAGGACAGACAATGAGCTAAAACCTTCTCGTATAAAATTAAGCTTTAAAAGCCATAAACTTTTATTTGTTGAAAGTGAAGAAATCAAAGCGACTGATAAGTACAAAATGAAGCTGCTGCCCCCACAGGGAATGAGAACTTGGATAGAGCCCAGTCAAGAAAGAGGTTTTAATTAAATTCGATTAATCACTTTTCCTTAAGAGACTATCCCAAAAAGTTTGTTGCTGCCTCACAACCCTGTTTATCTGAGACTTGACAGGAAGTCCACACTTTATAGGTTGTCCATCATCATCATCTGGGCTTTCATCTCAATTTGGCCTACACATCTGACCAAAATATTAACCTGCTGTGATACCACAATCATTTCCAGTTGTCACCTGAAACTCATGCTCTGTTTTCAGCAAAAGGCTCTGTATATTCTGATTGCCTTCCTTGCATGATTCTTCTTTTTCTTGCTCTGACTTGAACCTGACTGTTCACTGAGAACTCAGCCCTCTCAGATCCAGCCCTGTGCCTCCCATTATTTCCTCTAATACCGGGTAGGAAGGTGAAGAGGCTATCTTCCTTGATCTTGTGCCACTTCCAGACCATCGCTTGTTACTTTTCTCTAAATAACTCCAGCTTCTTTGAAGCATATGCTGTCAAACTAGGGCACCATCATGCCTCTTTTCTTCATCATTTACCATCTGTCCTCTTCATTTTGCACTGGTTTACCACTAATTCTCTCATCACATGTAGAAATTTCTACAGCTGTGCAGCAGATCCACTCGGCACCCTGGCCTCAGTTAGCTAACTTCTGTGTCGTTCCAATGTTTTTACGTCTGACCCACTCTCAGCCACCCACTTCTGTGATCATACCCTAGACCTTTCCATTGCCAATAATTGCATTAGCTCTAACATCTCTGTATCAAGGACCCCACTCTGGCCATTCACTCCAAATTCTATCTTTCCAGTGCACGCCATATAGTACAACTCCAACAAATTTTGACCCCAGCATGACCTCTACTAGAGTAACTCTAACACATGTTTCTCATCCATTACCCCCCCCCCACACACACACACATTTTGTCTTATTACCCCTCTTTCCCAGCACAGGTTCCATGCCCACTTGTATGGTCATTCCTTACATATACTCACTCTCTAGTCATCTCAAGGACATCGCATTTGCAGTTAACCCTCCTCTCCTGCATCCAGAAGTAGATTTACCGTGAAGCTAATAAACTTAAGCTGCAGGGCCCCTTACTTGCATGGGGTCCTCCAAGGTACATAGTCATGCGTTTTTCTTTTTAAAATATGCTTTATGAATTTTTTCAAAATTAAGAATTTTAATTGCAATTGGTTGGGCCGATGTCGCTTTTCATTCTCACTTTACATTTCTCTTACTTGTCCTAGTGGCAGGTAGTGCTGGAGTGGCTGTGAGCATTCTGGGGACCCAGCTAAGCGAATACGGAGTTGCGGTTCTGTCCTCATTTTCTAGGGCTGCCGTAACAAAGTACCACAAACTGGGTGGCTTGAAACCACAGAAACTTATTCTTTCAGAGTCCTGGATCTGGAAGTTAGATCAGGATGTCCGCAGGGCCATGCTCCCTCTGCAGACTCTAGGAAAGAATCATTCCTTACTTCTTCCAGGTTCTGGTGGTCCCAGGTGTTACTTGGTTTGTGTCAGAATACTCCAGTCTTTGCTTTCCTCTGTCTTCACATGGCTTTCTTCTCTATGTGGCTTTTTGTGTCTTCTCCTCTTCTCATAAAGACACCAGTCACTGAATTTAGTGCCCACCCTAAATTTATCTCAATTTCCTCAATGAATTACATCTGCAAAGATCCTATTTCCATATAAGGTCACATTCTGAGTTTCTGGGTAGACATGTATTTTGCGGGGACACTAATCAAACCAGTATAGGTACATCTGGTTTGGATTCAGTGGAACACATTTTCATGTGATTCACTCCAATTTATAGTTAAGTTATTGCTAGTCACACAGGTTGGCTTTCAAGAATACTCCTACTGTTCACTGTGCTGCCTTACCCAGTATCATTTACGAAGACAGGAGTTAGTCAGTGGAAAGTTCTTCCAAATCTTACTGCTCACTTGAAAGAGCTTTAATAAGCCAGTAGGTATAAAATGAAGTAATTAAAATAATATAAAAGGAGAGGCAGAAATGGGAAACAAAGAACAAATGAGACAAAAATAAAAGCAAATAGCAAGATGCTAGATTTAAATGCAAGTTTACCTACAATAACCTTAAATGAAAACTGTCTAAACATAATAGTTAAAAAACAGAGGACATCATGTAGCATAAAAATGGAAAGACGCAGCTATGTGCAGTCTACAATCAATCCATTTTTAATAAAAAGACATAGATTAAAAGTAAAAAGATGAAAAAGACATACCATGCAATATGAAAATCAGAAAGCTGGAGTGACTGTATAACATCAAATGAAGCAATCAGAAGAATAAAGAATATTGCCAGGAAAAAGTAAGACCTATAATGATAAAGGGTATTGATTAGTCGAGGGCACATAAATGTTCTAATAATCTAATAACAGCTAAAAATACATTAAAAATACATAAACAAATTTACCACTATTATTGGAGATGTTAACATCATTCTCTAGTATTTAATAGATCAAGTAGATGAAAACCAATAGAGATATAGCATACTTGAACCAACTTGACCTAATTGAAATTTTTAGATCACTCCATCCAGCAACAGAAGAATACAAATGTCAACACTTGTAAAATAATTGAAATCATACAGAGTGTTTCCTTTAAACGTAGTGGAATTAAGTCAGAAATAAGTAAGAAAAAGACCTCTGGAAGTCCCCCAAATATGTGGGAACTAAACCCTATTTTTATAAATAATCCATAAATTAACAACAAAGGAAATTAGAAAAATATTTTAAATTTAATAACAAGAAAATACAATATATAAAATTTGTACCTGGCCACTGAAGCAGAGCTTACAGAAAAATTTAAAGCACTAAATGCTTATGTTAGAAATTTCTCAACTTAATGACTCAAGCTGTAACTTCTAAGAAGCTAGACAGAGAAGATCAAATTAAATATATAGAATACAGAAGGAAAAAGATAAAACAGAAAGCAATTTTTTAGAATCCCCAGAAAAACAACTGAGAAATTCAGCGAAACCATGGTAAGTTTATTTGAAAAATTTAATCACATTGGAAAATCTTTAGCCAGATTAATCAAGAAACAAAGAAAATAAACATAACTAAATAAAAAATTAAAGAGAGCACATTTCTACAGATCCTAAGACATTAAAAAAATACTAAGGCAATATTTTAAATAGATTTATAGCAATCATTTGAAGAGGCTAAATGAAATAAATAAATACTTGGAAAATTAAAAAACTACCAAAGCCCGCATGAAAAAAGAAATAGGCAGCCTGAAAACTTTCTATCTATGAAAGAAATTAAATTACAGTTAAAAATCTTCCCACAAAGAAAACTTCAGGTCCAGGTATCTCCACTAATGGATTCTACCAAAAGTAACACATCACACTAGTTCTACATAAACCATTCTAGAAAACAGGAGAGGAAATACTTATCACATCATTTTGTGAAGGCAGAATTACCCTCACACCATAACCAAACCAAGACATTACAAGGAAAGACAAACCATAGACTAAACCCCTTCATGAACACATAACAGTTCTAATAAAATATTACCAAATAAAATCCAGTAATTTATAAAAATATAATAGATCATGACCTTGGGGAGTTTATGCAAGGAATCCAAGTTTGGTTCAACATCCAAAAAGAAATCAGTTTATTTTACTCGATTGATAGACTAAAAGGGAAGATAATTGATTATCTCAATAGGTGCAAAAGAGGTGGTTGATATAATTCAACATTAATTCATAACAAATATCTTTAAAAACTAGACATATATTCACTTTAAAGTAATGATGTTTCAGTAAAAATCACTGAAAATGGTGGAGTAGGGAATCCTAAGACTCCATTCCTCCACAAAAACAGCTAATAAGCTGGCAAAATTTTTCAGAAATAACTTTTGCAGAACTCTGGAATCTAGTGAAAAATTGACAACAAGGGAAAGATGAACAAAGAACGAAGCTGCTGCATTGTAGTAACATACTGCTGGAGTATTTCAAGTGACAACCTGTTATCTGCCACCTCCCAGATTGGTGGCAGCCATGAAGGTGATAGCTACGTTTCTGGTTCAGGTTGCTAGCCGAGAATAGCAATATGGACCTTACGCTCAAAGAATTTTCCTTGCGAGTTTCAACCTATCGGCAGGTTGAAGAACTCCTGAAGGACTACCATAGAAGCTTGCCTTTGTTTTTCTGACTCAGCATTTTCAGGGCCGGAATGGCTTCTCAGGTGGCATTTGCCAAAAGTATGGAAAGGTAGAAGTATTGGCCACAGCAGCCTGAGACTGGGGATAGCTGTGGAGACAAGCATCAGACAGACTGAAAAGACCGGGAAGGAAGAGGTTGGAAAAGTCCATAAGTTGGAGAATAAGGCCTTTAAGACCCAAGGTCTATGCTGGAGAATTGAGAAAGCTGAATGCATACCCAGGGCTGGACACAGGCTTAGAATAAGCCTGAGATTTCACCTTTGGGTGACCTTCAGTCTCTGCACAGTAGGAAGTGGAGGCTAAGGCAGAGTTGTAAATGGCCTGGGTAAGTGTTCAAGGAGTGCCCCATATGGAGCCAAATGTCCAAGTGGTGAATAGGTAAAAAACTGGTAACATCATATACTGGAATATACTCAGCAACAACAACAACAACAAACAACAACAACAACAACAACAACAACAATAATAAAAACTCTCCTTATGATTAAAAGACCTGGACATAACACAACAGAGAGAAGAAGGCTGAAAAAAGAAGGCGAACAGCCAAGGGATCTCAGGACCCGAGGGACAGCATGACAGTGAGTTCCCTGGGTTTCCTGGTGGTTTCCCATATACCCTGGACAGAGATCTTTAGAATTCTCCTGCCTGGAATTGCCAACAGATATAGACAAAAACAGCTCCAAGAAAAGCCTACACATCGTAGCTGAATTCTAGGGTAAGACAGTGTCAGCATGTCATAGCGTTTCACCAGTTTGTATCTGCTGAACACCTCTGACCTATTTGGGGTTCTTCGTTTGAAATTTGAGCGCCAGATATCTTGTATGAAGGATCACAGCCACAGTAAATCATGGAACCCTCTCCCAATAGATGGGCATTCCTATCTTTGGAGAAGTGCGCTCCCCTTTTCAGCCTCCCTGGCACACTGCCACCACACAGGTGACCAGAATGTGGTTAGTGCAACTACTGTCATTTCCATTTCTATTTGTGACCAACACATCATGATATACTTCAAATCCATGTGGGAAAATTGTCGATAATATTAAATTATACATTCTAGGGGATATTAGTTTTTCTGGGACTTGGAGGTAAATCAAGGCCAGACATTTGAGAGAAGCAACTTATTTTTATTTGCTGCACTGTGGTTTGCATACTTCAGCCCTGTAAGATAGACTGTTAAAGGCTGCTTAGTTACCAGTGTGGTAGCCTGTACTGTTAATACCTGTCAACGTCTCGATGTACCATTTCATGAAACCACAATTTGACAGCTTTTCTTTCCATGAGGGCTGCTTCAGAGTCCAGCAGGTTACAGAGAAGTGATGTTTAGTGAACTAGAGTTTAGTCCCAGATTGTACAATATTGGTCAAGTGGCTCCCGAAGGCAGCTGACAAAGTAATGACGGGGCCGGCCGAGTGGCGCGATGGTTAAGAACTGGCTTGGGACGCCAAAGGGCCCTGGTTCGGATCCCACATATGAGGGCCAGTGACACTGCCCTCCACAGCTGAGATGCTGAACAACAGCTCAACCTGAAGCTGGGCTGCTGTGAGTCGCCGGCGACGGCATAGGCTGCAGCCCCTGTGGCAGTAGGTTGACATGGGCTACTGCATGTGGCCAGCAGCCAGCGTGAGTGGCCAGCAGCCGCCATGAGCAGCCGTCCAGAAGCCGGCGACTGATATGCCTCACCTGGGAAGAGCTCAATGATGATGCCAACTTGGGCCAGTGAAGCAACGTCCTCCACAACTAGACTGAAGAACAAAAGGACAGCAACTTGTCTGTTCCCCTTCCCCCAATTCCCCAGCACTGTTCCCATCCCCCCAATTCCCCAATAAAAATCTTAAAAAAAAAGTAATGATGATCCCACCATGATAAACCTATTTAGCACACAGTTATGGCACAAGCATTTATAACAAAAACTTGAATTTAAAAACTTACTAAAGTGTAGCAATATAAGTCTACTTTGGGTATTGATATCTCCCTTGGGGCACTGATATAACCATCCTGTTTTAAGTAAGCTAAAGATTGAATAATAATTGAAAATAATGTATATAGATTTAAAGGTACTAATTTTTTTCTTTTCATGTTTCAACAAAGAATACATTGAAATGTGGTTCTTTCCAAAGCATGTGGCCATAAGTAGATTTCCCCTATGGAACTCGTATCAGGTAAAACAAATCCGATTCCCACAACAGGCCAAGAGAAATTTCTCCTGGCTCCCCCCACAGAGACCTGCACTGCCATCGTCAGGGTTGTTTTCTCTTGGGTCTTGGCAGAGATATAGAGAAAGTCTTGATACCATTTAAAACCCTCAGAATCCAAAGATCTTCCCAGCTTGGTGTGCCTAAGACCACTGCAGCTTCCCAGGGCGGGCGAGGGGTCCTCTGGCCCTGGGGTGCTCAGAGAACCAGCCTGGTGCCGCAGCAGGCACCAGTGTGGCCGAGTTTCTGGCCCTCACTTCTCCTCTAGTGCTGGCTGTCAGTAGGGGAGCAGCTGGGTAATCTCTGCCCATTCTCTCCTTCTGGGTTTAGAGAGTGGGTTCCTCGCATCTGTTAGACTTCTTCCTGTGTTAGAATCAGTGAAGAATTTCTTTTCATAGTCCATCCCATCAGAGTCTGCTGAGCCAAGGTAAGCATCCCCTCTCCCAGCATCACTTTCTAACAGTGCAGGGGGCTCTGTTCCAGGCTCCTAGGGCACAGCAATCTTTAAATCCTAAATATTTAATTCTACTGTCACATTTCCTTCTTCTACCCAACCTCAGTCCTCAGCAATCAGTCAGGGTGATTGATATTCTCATCTTTTGAGCTCTTAAGTGCAGCCAGGGGTGTAGTGAGCTGAGGGAACACAGTCCACTTACTACTTTTGAGGGGCACCTCTTGGTGTTGGATCAGAAATAAGTGTCCCAGGTTCTGACCCCAACCTGCAGAGCCCTCGCATGCCTTCAGGCTTCCCAGACGCTGCAGGTGGCTGCGTCTTCCCAGCAGCTCACTTGTGGTGATGGTCACAAAAACTGCGCTTGTCTCAGCAGGGATGGAGGTTAGGTTTTCATAGAACTTGAATGACTTGGGACCTACACCTGTGCAGAATGCAGACAAAACTAAGGGGAAGTGCGCACACAGCAGGCACTGACTGGAGAGAAGAAGCTAGGATGCTGGATTCTAGATCAGTGGTAAAACTCTGCTATGATGGCTAACAAGTGCGATTACGCTATGATGGAGTAGGCATTATTATGACTGGAAAAAGTCTATAAATTTTATGATAAAATAATGCACTGACAATAAATGTGGTCAATTCCTCCTATTAGAACACCATAATTAGTGCCTATGTCCTCTTCATTCAGTTGATGAGGAATAGGGAAGATTTTTTTTGTAGTAGAGCTTCCTCTAGGGGTGCAAAGCTGTGTGTAGTTTGTAAACAGATATGTCTAGATATGTTCATCTTTGTCTTTTTAACAAACGCAGCTGGGGTGGTTTTTCTCTGTGTTAGTTTTTAACCGTATCAGACCTGAGGCCCTGAACCTAACTGTCCCCTATACCTGGGCTCCTGAGCATTAAAGAGAAAAAACCAACATGATATCGAAAAATGTTAGTTACATGCAAACAAGTGGTTAGAATAAGATGGAACTTGGAGACATTGTAGAAAGTAGGTCTACCTTTCATCTAGCGCCAATATTCCACCTTTGTGTGCCAATCCACCCAGCAGGATGAGCCTTGTTTCACACAGAGGTGCTTCTTGCAAAGTGAGCACCAGATGTTGCTCTTCACCTTCTTGCATGGATTATCTTTGTAAGACACTCCAGGATTTTGCTTGTTGTACCTGGAGTGCTTTTCCATGCACACAACACAGATATGATTAGATAAGATATGATTAGAAATTACCAAAAAATCGGTACAGCGGTCTGGTAGGGTTAAGTATCTGCTGTGAGGGGAGGGGGTCTTCCAACTAGTTTCTCAGTCTGGGCAACTTTGACCCGTCCAAATCCATCCCCGCATTAGATGCTAGGGTGAGATATGAGGACATTACAGTCATCTGAAAAACAGCCAGTGCTTGCTTATTGTTTATTCTGCAGGATAATTTTTAAATGCCTTCCTATTTCATATGAAGGTCTCCATGATCTGGCCCATGACACTGCTTTTGGTTCTCTTTCTCCTTCCATCCCTTTGCACTGTTCATTCACTCATAATTTGTCCACTCACACAGCAGTCAGGCCACTCATTCATCTGCCAGAATGCCTCATCCTCTCTCTCATTTATATTTCAAGACTCAGTCCAATAATTATCTCTTCTCTGATACATTTACCAGGCATTTTTCTATGTTCGTTTCTGTTTTGTGTGTCTGAATATGTATCTGTCATACACACACACACACACACACACACACACACCCAGGGTCCCCAAAAATGTACCCATTTTAAGAGGTATTATCTATGTATTACTTTTCAAAGTTGAATTGAATTATGGTAGCAATGTATAGTACAACGTTCCTTTATGCCCATATTCAATCCATCAGTTATTGTTAAAGATTCTTCTAAAATGTATCTTCTATCAGCCCACTTCTCTGAAACCACTGTAGTAACCCCCAGACAGTCTCACAACTCCCACTCCTGCTTCCATGGAGTCTGGCGATGACCAAGTTGTCTTTCCAGAGCGTAAATCATACTGAGCCCCTACTCAGCTCTAGTCCTTCACCTTCTTCCAATTTATTTAGTATTTAGAACACTATTCATATCCCTTATTACTACTACCTCTGGGGACTTGCACATTCTGGCCCTGGCCCACGTTCCTCACCTGGTCCTCTGTGCCCTCCCCACCCATCACAGCTCAGCCATGGTGGCCTCATTTCAGTGCAGCCCTCTCTCAGCTCAGCTTTTCAAAGGGCTGGGGCCCTGGAATCCCTCTCTGCCTAGACATCACTTCCTCGGAGGTCACAGGGACCTCCCCTGATCACACTAGTATCATTTTCTGTTTTTTAACCTTCATAGAAAAGGTCTCAAATTTTATTATGTATTTCTATCTTTGTTTATTAAAATAAAGCTCCACCTGCAAGGACAGGAAGCTGCCTGAGAGGAAGCCCATATTTCTTTTGCTCACCACTCTGCTTGGCTCACAGCCTTTACACACCCCCGCTTATTAGCCCATACCTGCCTTTTTAATGCCCTCCTATGGGGGAAGAGCCTCTTTCACACTTACTGTTATTTATAGTTCATATAAAATTTTACTGTCATTATTTCATGTGGATTTTGATCCATAGGGATATAAGCTGAATGCATATTAATATTTACATTTACAGAAGAGGAAACTGGGTTTCAGAGAGGATAATATTTCAAGGTCATATAGCAAATCAAGGGCAGACATGGTCCAGGTCTTTAATCCTGAGAAGCATGACTCTTCCCATCTCACCTTGTACCTCACAGATGATGACAGCTGCACCCCCATCTCCATGGAAGAGAAAGTCATAGCAGGTGAGGGGTCCATAAGCTGTCAGGAAGAACTTTGGAGCTCTGGGTTGATGATGGGCCAGGAAAATCAGGTTTATTTTTTGGAACTAGCAGTGCCACATGGGACATGGTGACTATGAAGGACTGTGGAGGATATTACACAGAACATGGGCTTTAGACTTAGACTTGAATGTGATTCCTGTTGTGCTACCAGTGGGAACTTGGTAAGTTAATTAATCACGCTTCAAGACTCTGTTTCTTCATCACTCAAATAGGTATAATAACACATATAAAGAGGCTATGTAAGAATTAAATCAGAGTGTGTGGTCTCGCCTATAATTTATTTTTACTAAATGATACTGTTACTGTCATTGCTAGTTAGATAAGGCACAGGATGGAAGATTCTAACTGCACCGTGGATTCTGACCAAGTGGTATTCCCCCAGAAGAGCTGAGTCTTGTGTCTTCAACATGGAAGTGGAGAACCAGACCCGAGTCACCCAGTTCATCCTGGTGGGGTTCCCGGGCAGCGGGGGCATGCGTGCCACAGTGTTCCTGATGTTCCTTGTGGCCTATGTTTTGACAGTGGCTGAAAACGCAGTCATCATTGTGCTGGTGCAGCAGAACCGGCCTCTGCACAAGCCTATGTACTTCTTCCTGGCCAACCTGTCTTTCCTGGAGACCTGGTAC
This sequence comes from Hipposideros armiger, assembly GCF_001890085.2. NCBI lineage: Eukaryota > Metazoa > Chordata > Mammalia > Chiroptera > Hipposideridae > Hipposideros > Hipposideros armiger. Next base: position 596,143 of record NW_017732175.1, on the reverse strand, counting down.
ATCTCGGTGACTGTACCCAAGTTGCTGTGTAGTTTTTGGTCTGTGAGCAACAGCATCTCCTTCACTCACTGTATGATCCAACTTTACTTCTTTATTGCACTCATGTGCACAGAATGTGTGCTCCTGGCTGCCATGGCCTATGACCGCTACGTGGCCATCTGCCGCCCACTCCATTACCCCAGCACAATGAGCCACGGGCTCTGCTTCCGCCTGGCTCTTGCTTCCTGGGCCATTGGCTTTGGCATCTCCTTGGCTAAGATCTACTTCATCTCTCGCCTCAGCTTCTGTGGCCCCAATGTGATCAATCACTTCTTCTGTGACATCTCTCCAGTACTTAACCTCTCCTGCGCAGACATGTCCGTAGCGGAGTTGGTGGACTTTGTCCTGGCGCTGGTCATCTTCCTCTTGCCCCTCTCCATCACTGTCCTGTCCTACGGATGCATTCTGGCCACCGTTCTCCGCATGCCCACAGGAAAGCAGAAAGCCTTCTCGACGTGCGCCTCCCATCTCGTGGTGGTCACCATCTTCTATTCCGCCACTATTTTTATGTATGCCCGGCCCCGAGCCATCCACGCCTTCAACATGAACAAAGTCATTTCCATCTTCTATGCGATTGTCACCCCTGCCCTCAACCCTTTCATTTATTGCCTAAGGAACCGAGAAGTCAAACAGGCTCTGAAGAAGCTGATCTCTTGCCAGGCCATCCGATCTGACTAGTCTACTGCAGGTGATTAGAAAAAAGCGATGGTCGGCTCTGGGGCCTGCTGGTCCCAGCTCCACCCCTTCTCCTTCAGGGCCTCCCTGGATGTGACTCATGTTCATACGACATCACCCCATCCACATCACCGTGGTTCATAGCTTTGCTAATGACAAAGGGAGCTAGACTTTAAGCTTTTTCTATGCAACATGCCAATGTCAGCAGAAATTTAAATCTTTCTTTAGAATAGTTTAAAATAGGATGGCTTTTAGTATTCACAACAAATTTCATCCAAGAACAAATAACACTTTTGAGACTGTTTTCTCTTTTTTTTTTGAAGTAAGAGGCATTAGGTGGGATTCTTTGCTACCTTTTACATGCTTCTAGAACAGACGCTTAAGGAAGTAAATAATGTACAGTCACAGACAGTGTGGGGCAGAGGTCAAAAGCCCAGGCCTGCTGAGTCTGAGCCCAAGGTCCTTTCCTAGCTCGTGGCCCTCCCCACAGAGAGAAAACACTTCTTCAGCAAGCCAAATGGGGAAGCTAACAGTACAGGAACACGGTTGGAGTCATCCATTACTACACCTGGAGAACTGTTAAGGAAATAAAAATGGACAAATGTGAAGTTGACTCCTCAGGAGAGAAAAGATAAAAAGCAAGCCTTCCTCACTTTAGATAAATAAATATACAAAAAAGTGGTTATGAATAGATTTCTGTTTAAAGCTCAAACATATAAAGAAAAAGGATTATCTTCTGAGATAATTCATGTGAATCAAAACATGATGGCACATGTAACTCAGTTATTATTTTGGTATTTCATGGCCATGTTGGGCTCTGAATACAGGCGTGGGAAAGTGGGCAGACATCTTCAGCAGGAATAAGGAAAGGAGGTATAAAACAATGGTCTGGCTGTGGACAACCTGAGTTTCAGCCCCAGACATGTCTTTATCCCGTGGCCTGGGACAAACCATATAAACTTTCTGAAACACTGGTCCTTCATATGTAAAATAGGACTCATGATGCTTGCTCTGCCTCCTGCACACATGGTTCTGAGGGTCACCTGACATGATGCAAAAGACCTCGATTGTCAAAGATGTGGGCCCATGGAAGATCGAAGCAGGCCGAAACTCTGTTAGGGTTTCTGTGGCGAAACTAATGGGGAAGGCTCCCCAGGCCTGTCTGAAACCATCCCACACTGACAGCTACTCATACCTACCCTGGGAAACTGCAAATATACGAGTTGTCTGTTTCTTTATTATTTCTCATAAATGTGTGGTGAGGGAGAGTGTGGAAGTGATATTCCTTCCTAAATTCTACTGCATTGTGTTTCAAAGAGCAGATGGGAATCACTAATGTAGCTTTGACTTCTTTGTGTGTCAGAGGGAACAGCTGAATGCGTGGGCTAAGTGAAGTAGAGGTACAGATCACCCCAGTGCAGGGAGAAGCCTCCCAGAAAGAAGGTGATTGACAGCAGTGGAATGGATACATGCACTTACAAGAGAGCTCTTTGTAAGGTGAGACACATAAAGCAAGTTAGAAGTTTGGAGCCAGGCTTCTTGGCGCTAGGTAACCACGATACCGACTCTGGTAGTCAGTTTTAGCAGTTCACCCCGAGATTAAGCCCTCAGGATTCAGTTATCACTAACCAAACTCATAAGGAAGTTCATAAAGTAAAATAAAAATATGTCAGTTACACATGTAGTATATTTTTGAGTGACCCTATTAACTAATTCATTCAACTAATGTTTATGGAGTACCTACTGTATGTTAGGCACTATTTTAAATGGTAGGGATGCAGTAATAAACAAAACACAAAAAGTTGTCATGCTCATAGATAGGAACAGATAGCAGGCAATATATTTGTACTTATATCATACTTACATACATACCTAATGTAATGGGTTGAATGGTGGCTTCCAGAAAGATATGTCTATATCCTCAATTTGGATCTTGTGATTAACTTATTTGAAAAAAGGGTCTTTGAAATGTAACTAAATTAAGGATCTGAGGCCATCGTGGATTACCTGGGTGGGCACTAAACCCAAGGATAAGTTCCTTTTAAGAGAGAAGGGGCATTGGTAAGATGTTATAATTTTGCAGCCTAGTTAGAGAAGTTAAACCAAAGTTGATATGGCTTACTGGGCTGTAAAAACTTCACCAGGCTTATAATCTAAATCAGTTATTTTATTTTGGTAGCCTTTTCCTGGCTGACTATATAAATTTCTGTTCCTGAATGACATTGGAACAATCTCTTTTGTCTTCTTGCTGTTTCTCTCATTAACAAGTTAAATAAATATTGGCACATGTTTATCATTTATTTGTGGGGCAGTGGGTGGAGCAGGGCAGCTGTTGAATAAGCAGTGTGCTGATGGCGCGTGACTGGGGAGTACTTTACAAACAGTGGTCTGGGAAGGCCCAGGACGAGGTAGCACTTGGTGCAAAGCCTGAATGATGGGAGGGAGCTGACACAACAAGCATAGCGTAGTGACCGAAAAGCACAGGCCCTGGGGCCGAGTACGCTTGGGCAAGTTTCACCTTTCTGCACCTCCGTTACCTGTAAAATGAGGCTAATAACCATACCCATCCCCTTGCAGTGTTTTGAAGATTAAATAAGTACGTACAGGTAAAGTACTTAGATTAGTGCTTGGGATTGAGTATGTGTTCAATCAAGTATATATTTTGTTATTTGGGGCAACTTTTTTATAGGCAGAGCAATTATTTAGTGTAGAAGCTTATAGTGAGAACTAGACTCCCTTTTTCCATGAAGAAGGCTAATAATGCTAGAAGTAAAATAAAATTTGCTGTGTAATAACTTCAATTTAGACATGTAGACTAAGGAAATGCATACATGTGGAAATAACTAATGGAATGCTCATTGCAATGTTGTTTATAACAAAAAAAAAACAAGAAAAAAAACCACAGTATGTTAAGAAAAAGAGTTGGATAAAGTAAAATGTTGCATGTCCTTAGGATGGAAAAATGTAGCTAAAACAATGATATGGAAAGTAGTCGATAATATATTATTGGGTGAAAAAGTTGACAAGTAATTACAAAAATGATGTGCAGAATAATCTCATAAATATAAATGCATATATGGCCTATGTGTACTTCTATGAAAAGAAGAAAAAAGAGAAATTATTGATAAGTTTAGGGAGGCAGAGGTGAGAGTAGGTGGGTCAAGTATTAATCAAATGAAGGTTTAACAGTCCAACAGAGTTAGAATCGAGGCAGCTACCTCTTGAACCTGCTGCTTCTCATGTTTTGCACCAGGGAGCTTACTCCAAGGCAGAATACAAATGAGTGCAAAATATATACAGAATGACTTTCCTTTTTTGCTTCTGTCCACTGCCAGATCCTTCAGGGGTCCGGAAGCACCTGAGGTGTGGACCAGTTATGACGCCAGTAAGTGTACACATAGGGGAAGCATATATTGAAGTGTGAAATTTAGGTATTTTAAGATTTCGGATGCATGACAGAGTGTGCATGAAGGCTGGCTGTGATGTATTTGATAAGAATTACGAAGCATCGAATGGGAAGGCCAAGCTGGATCAGAGCAACTTCATCAGCCTTGCCTTTTGCTATGAAGGTTGTCATGGTAACGGCAGGGCTCAGCCCTGAGAGCCAGCCAGTGCAGCTATTATATCTCTACACAAAACGTAGTTAACGTTTGGAGCGATTCCCTTTTGATTCTGTTTAGATTGAGACCCTGAAATATTCCCAGGGTGTGCTCAGACCATGTGGTCAATAATACCTAATGAAATAATCGGAAGGTATAGGCACAGAATTGAAGACATGTTTGTCTAGGAGTAGGTGGATTGCAAGTTTTTTGTATCTCTTCCTCCTCCCTCTGGCCCTCCCCCTTTTACACTTACCTCATATTTTCTCCTTTTTTTTCCTGTTTAATAAATACTGTATTGCTTGTTTCTAAAATAAAATATTAATAATCTCCCAAAATTAAAATGCTAATATGTGCTGTCATACCCTGAAGACACCTCAGTGTTTCTGTCCACCACGTGCAGACGGGGTCCTTCGCTCAGCCAGAGGCTCTGTAACGTTATCCTGCCTCGGCTTCTGGCCGCAGCACCTGCTCCCCAGCCTCAGGGCCTGATCCTCCCACCAGCACTTTATGTTCCCAATCTTCTCGCGGTTTCGGCTATTTCCTGCGCTTAGAACATCCTTCCATCTCCAGTTATGTGGGTTATTTTATTTTATTAAAAAAATTTTTTTCGTTCTTCTGATTCAATTTAGGCATCACTTCCTCCAGGAACCTTACCAACTAGCACCTCCCCTTCCTGCCAGAGGCACCATCAGTGTCCTGTAGTCTCTTCTCTGAGCTCAAAGGAGCAGGAATCTTGGCTTACTCATCTCTGTTCTCCTAGCCTGTCACAGCCCCTGGCATATATGTAGTTGGTATTCGATTGACATTGTTAATCTAAGCTGAACTGATTTAAGGGAGAGTTTGTGCTTCTGAGAAAAAGAAAAGGGACAAAAAAGTTTCCTAGGGCCATGCAGGGTATTCTCAATACTATTCTAAAACCCTTGAAAAGGTTCCTTGAGAGAAGAATCCAAAAGACTTACACAGTTCTGTAGCTATTACTAATAGACTCAATAAAGACCCAGTCACGAGTTATTTGCTTTAGATGGTGATGCTTTCATAAACTTACTCAGCAGACCTAGGAGCTTTCGAAATCACCAGCAAGCATGTTACATGCTACAAAAACAGGAATTGGGAGCTGCTGCTGGTACTGAGCAGAAAAAACAGAATCTATTGAGAGAGAGAGAGAGAGGAGAGAGAGACTGCAGTGTCAGTTTCTAAAACTCAAGATATTCAGAGTTAATGCTTTTTAATTCCTTCATGACTCACAAAAACAAAACTGGTTCCCGTTTTCTCTCGCTCTTCTCTAGTTATCAATCTTTGCTCTCGTTTCCTTGCCTCCACTTCAACCCATCCTTCACTAAGGTCCTTGATGCCTTAAATCCGTCATCACTGTCACCATCATTCATCTTCAAGCCATCATGTAAATGTGCTGTCATAGTCCTTCAACCTGTAGCCCTATTTCATTCCTCTCATTTCCATCAAATAGCTACACCACCAGCAGATGTGTCTTTTTAAAAGAACCATTGTATTGAGGTATAATTGACATGTAAAAAGCTGTACATATTTAATGTATGCAACTCGATGAGTATACATGTATGAAACTCACCACCATCAAGGTCATAGGCATATCCATCACCTCCAAAAGTTTCTTCCCGCCTCCTTTATTATCGTTAATATTATTATTGTTATTTTGCAATAAGAGATCTTAACATGCGGTCTACCCTCTTAGAAAATTTCAAGTACATAGTGCAGCATCATTAGCTGTAGGCACTATGCTGTGCAGTCGATCTCCTGACCTTATTTTTCTCGCATGACTGAAACTTTTTACCCTTTGACCATCACCTCCCCATTTCCCCCTTCCCCCAGCCCCTGGGGAGACTCGCCATTCTACTCTCTGCTTCTATGAATTCCATTATTTTAGATTCCATAATAAGTGAGCTCCATACAGCCTTTCTGTGAGCAGACACAGCTTTTATGAAACTCTGTGGAAAGGCTTCGATTTTGTCCCATTATCTACCGAATAAAGTCCAGAGACCTTTGTTTGACATTCAGTATCCTCCCCTGTCTGCTTCAACATGCTTTCTTTTATATGTGACACAACAAATGGAACTCATAACTCAAAATTCACCTAAAATACCCCAATTCCTCTGAAGACCAATGCTGATTTCTGCAGCTGAAAGCAATATCTGCGTGCTCTGAACGTTCCCATTTTTCACTTGTATTATGGTTTTTAAAAACTACATGTCTCATTTTCCTTATAGGAGTATCCAGGTATGATTTATCTTTGTGTCGCCTCAGACACTGTCATATCATTGTGTACAGAGTAGGCACCCAGTAAATATTTGTTAGATAAGGTATTTTGGATTGATTGCATAAATATTACTCCAAAAATCTGTTTTTGGGGATACTCATTAAATTATTTATTGCCAATAAATAATTTATTTATTATTTATCTGTCCAGTTAAAAATTAGGGGAAAAATCTATGATTCTCTATTTTATTTCACAAATTATAACTGTTGTACATAACAGGCTGCCTTTCCTGATTATTCATTTTTACAACTCAAAAATAGTCAATTTTCTCAAGTAGTGTTTATTTGGTGCCATCTAGTGGGAAGTAAGAGTAATGCTGAGCAATTAAATGGGCATTGGAGCGTTAGTCTGTGACAGGCCTTGAAGATTATCTGGTCTAACACTTGTCATTGTACAAGTGAATAAACTAGGTTTTTGAAAATTGAAGAAGTTTCTCAGGGTCTGCATAAGGCAGAGCTCCTATTATGTGAAATGAACTGTTAGATGAGATACTAAGAATTGTAGAACATGGTTCATAAACTCATAATTTACCACCAACTCGGGGATGTAAGATATTGATATGTAAAAGGTGACAATAAAATATTTAAGTTATTTAATATGAGTAAAAACCGTTTGATAAAATATACAGACAAATATTTCTATGAATTCAGAAGATTAAAAAACTGTGCTAAGAGTTCAGTAAATAAAAAAATAAAGTTTTTAGGGAAAGTGGAATTAGTGTTGAATTCCTGAAAGGTGTGCAAGATTTGGACAGCTAGAGAAGCAAGGAACATTTAATGCAGTGGAAAGGATAGAACAAAGATGTATTTAGGGGACAGTGGCCATAGAATAAGATGAGATAATAAGAGTGCATTGATTCCTTTAAGTGAAATGGAAGTTGCTACAAAAAAGATATAAAGGAATGCTTTAAATGAACTTGGTGTGAGAAAGTAAACAAATAAACCGTAAGTTTGAATCACCAAACTGAGTCAGTTTGGTGAATGCACTCAAAGCAAAATCTTGGAGTTCATTCCTCAAATTCTCTTAACAGTGGTTATATTTAAAAATTATAGATATAGGAAGAAAAAAGACAAATATACTAATGTTATATGAAAGAGCATTTGTAGCTTAGAATGAGATTCATTAAAGGATCATACATTGATTCAAAAGGTGTTATATTTCAAATAACTTAAAGGGAGGTGAAAATGGTGTACTTTAGAAAACTGTTAGGTGATTCACAAAGTAGCTCTGATGACAGACTCTGATGTCAAAGACGTAGGTGAAAGGTTAGAATAAAATTGTGGCATGAAATTGAGGTAAAAAGTATTATGCCTGAATCATTCACTAGTATTGAATATTAGATGTGATTTAAGTAAGTATAATTAAATACATTAAATAGAAGCAAAGAAAGGAGATAACGAGGCTGTTTACTTTCTTTTTGCATTTATTGGGATTTCTTTTTGTCTGGATTATTTCCTATATGTTCTATATTTTTCACATTTCTGCAGCACACGTTTCTTTCATAATCAGAAAGATACGCTATTTCAAAACTGAACATAGTAAAAGTATCTTTGCATTTTATTGCTTTAAAAAGTTTATGCGTTTACATGGTTTAAAATTCAAGAGCATATAGTGAAACAGTTTTCCTTGCTTCCCCATGTTTTGAGAATAGATTTGGCTTTCTGGGAGACATAACAGTATAAAGTGAGAGACATAAATCCAATTTTATTATTTTTACAGTACATTTAATGGTTTCAGTACATTTATTGTATAATCCATCTTTGCATCACTGATTTGAGATACACTTTCATCGTCAATAAAATTCCAATATATATTTATTTAGTTTTTTTATTTGGATTCCGTTGTGTATCTCTCTAGTGAATCATAGTAACACACTGTTTAATTACTAAAATTTTATGAAATTTGAAAATACAAAAAGGCCGGTAACTCTTCTTTTATAGAATTTTCCTGGTTGTTGAAGCGTTTTAGTTTTCTGTATGATTTTTTTCTATATAATTAAAAAACAAATCCTAATGCTTCTTTGGGGTTGCATTATATTTACTTTATACCTTAGGAGGTGTGGGATATTTTTAATGCTTCATCTTCCTGTTCAAGAACGTGGTAAATTTTCCATTTGTTCGGGTTGTTGCATCACTAAGCACTGTCTTAAAGTTTCCTTCACTACGTGTTTACACAGTGTGTTACATTTTCAAGATACTGTGGAGTTCCTTTGTTATTTTATTAGTATTTCTATTTTTTTAATTGTACTTAGAAAATAGTGCCTGTATTAATTCTATTTTTTGAAATTAGCATTCTTTGGAGCTTGATTTATGGCTCTGTTTTTCCCTCTTTCTTTTTTTCTTCCTCCCCCTGTTCTTTCTTTCTTTCTTTCTTTCTTTCTTTCTTTCTTTCTTTCTTTCTTTCTTTCTTTCTTTCGTGAGTGGTCTAGCATTTGAAAAGAAGATTCATTGTTTTCAGGATTTAGAGTCAGTGAAATATTAATTAGATCTACTTTATTGATTATGCATTTTTTAGTCCTCTGTATCTTAAATTTTTCATTGATCTGATATGGCTGATCAAGGTGAATTTGATGTCTCCTACTGCTTCTGTTTTACTTGCCATTTCTCCTCAAATAGCTTGTATTGTCGTTTCTGCTTTATGAAGGTTGATCTTATTTTATTTGAAGTTACATGGCTATAACTACCATATCTTCTGTGTTAATTTTGTTTCTTGGTGTTATTAGTGCCCTTATATGATATATTAATACTTTTCTAAATCTATATTAAACCTTGTCTGATACTAAGATTACAACTCATGCTTTACTTTTATTTGCGTTTTTGCCCCGTTTACCATTCCCCATACTTTTCTTTCTCGATATTCTGGATCTCTCTGCTTTAACCGTTTCCTGTGAACAATTGAGCTTTGTTTTTTTATCCAATCTCTAAGTTCTTTTAATAAGTGAGTTTAAGTCTATTTACATTTATTGCTATGATTAAAATATTTGGTCTAGATGCTATCATCTGATTTTATGTTAAGCTTGGTAGACGTGTAGCTTTAAAACACTACTATGTTGTATATTTTATTTTTTGTGGTGCACATTTCTATTAATAATTAGGAGAATTGTGGTTTCATTCTAAAAGTTGTGTTTTATATCTATAATTTTGTATAACATCCTTAATCTTCTATTTCTTTGCACTGAATTTAATTGCCTGTCAAAGGTAGATAATTACTGTCTATGGGCAATAATGAAATTTGTCTATGTACTTTTATTTCTTTTAATTATTAGATTTAGGTGTACAAAACAATGCAATAGTTATCCTTTTCTCTATGTACTTTTTATCCTGCCTTCTTTCCCTCTCCTCCCCCACTTGATTTTTGTTAATCTTATTATTATCATTCTCATCAATTAAAGGTACTTCTATCAATTTTACTTGGTATGTCATATTTAAGTGAAACACTTTTCTTCCCACATATTAAAGGTGAGGAATTCAGTATTACACAGTCTTCTATCTTCTCCTTTCAACTTTTGTTATTAATATTTGTTTCTACATTGTCAGGGTATGTTTTAAGCATTTGAAATTCGTTCTACCACCTTAATCCTCATATTTGTATTCATCATAGTCCTACAACTAAAAACATTCAATGTTCACTGCCACTTCTTTTGCCACAGTCAAAGAATAGGACTGATATTCTTTGAATTCCTTCATTTTCTATACTATTGGGTTGTCGGAAAAGTCATGAATCATTTTTGCAATGAAAAACAGAAAAAATATGTCATGACCTTTCTGACAGCCCATATATTTGTGCCTTTCATTAGTGTAGCCATTTGGCTGTGTATAAAACTTGGATACTTTCTTTCCTGGAGGATTGTGTAGGCGTTACTTCACAAACTTTAGCATTGAATATTGCTGTGTTCAAACTGGTTTTTTTTGCTAATAGGTAGCTTTTAAATTTTTCTGGCTAACCACATAATTTTTTGTCTTTTTAATCTAGTAGTAATACTAGTAGACTATAACCTTATATGGCCATTCTGTGTCAGTTTCCCAGGGACATAGTTTGCCTTTTCAATCTCTAGACTTATGTGTTTTTTACTTCAGGAAAATTTTCTTGAATTATATTTTTAAATATTTATATTTTATGATTTATATTTTCTACAAAATGAATGTATTAGTGCTTGTATGCCTATCTTTCATACCTTTCATTTTCATGCTATTTCATTTTATTTCTGTATTTCAATTTGATTATGCTTGCTTTTATTATTTATATTCCTTAGTGAGTTTCCACCAGTGTCTCCATTCTTTTTTCTCCATTCCAATTTCTTTTTAAAATTTTTTAATTAAATTTATTGAGGCGACATTGGTTAGTAAAATTATATTGGTTTCAAGTGTACGTTTCTATAATGTATCATCTATATAGTGCGTTAGGTGTTCACCACCCAGAGTCACTTGTCCTTCCATTATCATATATTTGACCCCCTTTTCCCTCTTCTAACTTCCCATCCCCTAAACTGTTGTCTGTGTCTGTGAGTTTTTGTTTCTCTGTCTTGTCTATTTGTTGCTTTCAGTTTATATCCCACATATGAGTGAAGTCATATGGTTCTTGACTTTTTCTGACTTATTTCGCTTAGCATGATAATCTCAGGATCCATCCATGTTGTTGCAAATGGCCCTATTTCATCTTTTCTTATAGCTGAGTAATATCCATGTATATATGTATAATATCTTCTTTATCCAGTCATCTATCGAAGAACACTGGTTGTTTCCATGCCTTGGCCACCATGAATAGCGCTGCAGTGGACATGGGGTACATACATCTTTTCTTTATTTCCAGAATTAAGCAAAGTTTATTAAGGGAATTTACAGACAGAAGCAGAGTCTTGGGTGGCAGCAAGCAGGTCGATCCCTGCACTCAAAAGGGGATGAGGACTTGATAGGGGTACATATATCTTTACAGATAAATGTTTTCAGGTTTTTGAAATAGATACCCAGAAGAGGAATTGCTAGGTCATATGGTAGTTCTGGTCGTAATTTTCTGAGGAAACTCCACACTGTTTTCCATAGTGGTTATACCAATCTGCATTCCCACCAGCAGTGTGTGAAGGTTCCTTTTTCTCCACAGCCTCTCCAACACTTCTTACTACGTGTCTTGTTGATAATAGCCATTCTAACAGGTGTAAGGTGGTATCTCATTATGGTTTTGATTTGCATTTCCCTAATAGCTAGTGAAGTTGGATATATTATTTGGTTTAACTTTTCTTTTTTCCTAATTTTTTATTGTGAAAATTTTAAATCTACAGAATTTTAGAAAGAATAATATAAGGAACACACATGTCTCCTCTTTTATTCACTAATTGCTAATTGTCAGTATATTGATGTATTTTCTATCATCTATGTATTTATATGTTATCTATCTGTCTATCATCTTACTTTCTCTTGGTAGCTAGCTACCTATGGATCCATATATATATATATATATATATATATATATATATATATATATATATATTAAAGGCAATTTTGTGCCCATTCTCCAGGAAACATATGACAATGTCTGGAGATATTTTTGATATGACTAGAAGAAGGGGATGCTACAGGCATCTAGGGGGTGGAGACCAGGGATGCTGCTAAACAGCCTTGGATGTAGAGGACAGCCCCATGGCAAAGAATTATCCAGTCCAAAAATGTCAACAGTGCTGAAGTTAAGGGGGGGGGGAATACATATATAGCTATATCTCTTAATAATCTTATCTACTAATGGCTCTTTGAGTTTTTTCCCCTATTCAGGCTTCAATCAAAGATCATGCATTGCATTTAGTTTCTTATCTCTTTAGTCTCATTTAATCTTAGAGGGTTCCCTTTCCCTTTGTCTTTCATGTCATTGACATTTTTGAAGAGTTCAGGCTAGTTATTTTGTGGAATGTCCTGAAATTTGGATTCATCATGTCTAGATTGAGATAAAACTTTTTGAGAGGAATTCTACATAGTTGAGGGTGTGTTCTTCCCAGTGCATTATATCAGGAGGCACAGGCTGTAGGTCTGCCCATTACTGATAATGTTATGTTTGGAGATTTGATTAAGTGGTTTCCACTAGATTTCTGCTTTGTAAAGGAAGATTTTCCTCCTTTGAAATTGAATCAGTATTCTGCAGCTTGGATCTTAGAGATTATGTGAGGCACTTGTCTCTTAATAATATTTTCAGCCAATAAGTTTAGCATCCATTGACTGCCTGAATCAGTTGTTAAGTTGGCTACAGATTATTTTCTAATTCTGTCATTACTTTTTACAACTGTTAGTTGACATTCTTTTCTGAAGAACTTTCTCTTCCGCTTCTTAACCACTATTAACTCATGTACTTTTTCTGACTATTCAAAATATGATTTATTCCTATAAATAAATATTTGTAAATAAAACGTGTATTAAATTTCCTTGAGGTTTCTGATCCAATGGAGTCCCAAACCGTGGCCAGTTCTGATGAATATGCGCATCAAATGCTGTGTGGATGCCTACCCTTTGCCTCTCCCCATCCACACTTCATCTTTCTCTCCCTGCTCTGTGTCGGGTAAGACTGATCTGTATCTGCTGCACCCTGGGGCTTCACTGCCCTCTGACTTCTTGTTGGGTTGGGCTAATTGGGGAAAAGACAAGAGACTGGAGGGAGGGAAAGAGGGAGGCAGGACAGTGATGGCGGGTATTTCTTCATTGCCTGCAGGATCAGTGTGGACTCATCCAGTTGACTTCTGATTCCACTTTCTAGCAGGCCGCCTTTTTTGCACATTCTTTGTCTCCAGGTTCTAGCAGCAGCAATCTCCTCGTCTCCTTTAGGCCTAGAGTTTGTCAGGAAGTTTGTCAGATCCCTGCGCTATCTTGGGATCTTACACTTTCCCTTGTGATTTCCACATGCCCTGCACATAACATTGTAAATAGTCCCTTTATTAAACTTTCTTCAAATTACCAAATTGGAATGGACCATCTGTTTCTGGTTGTGACTCTAGGTGATACATATGCCTTGCTCCCTTCCACCTCCCTCCACAGGACTGAGACCTGCATCAAATGGCCCACCAAGCCTTCCATGGGTCCCTCCTCATTTTTCCTCATGGTATTTCCTGTGCACATCTAATTTTGTCTTGACCTCAGTTCTTGGAGGACCAGACAAACACAGTAGCTTATTAACCCCAAGCGTTCCTCCACCTTGGGTCTTTGTTAAGGCTTACAGAAGAACTGAGAGAGTTGACTAATTTGGCATCAATTTGGTATCTATGTACTGAGAAAGATTCTGTTGTATTAGTGACAAGGAGATGGTGGAGTCAGACCTGGGGTTAATGGCAACGGGGACAGACATATGCTAGCAGCAGAGAATGTTAGTATTGGAATAATGTGAATCTGAAGAAGCTCTGGCTTGTATCCTTTTTCATCATGTGTTCAGTTTGCATTTCCCTTGTCTTCCTTGCTGTTGCCAAGGAAGACATATACAGGATGGTTGTTTGGGTGGCTGAACTAGAGACTCTGAGCAGGTCTAGAGAGAATGTGCTTGAGTTCCTGATGGACTCTATTGACAGGAAAATGGAAAAGGCTTTGGAGTCAGTTTTAAATTTGGGGCTGCCACTTATATGACCTTGGATAAGTTATTTAAATTGATTGAACTTGCTCCTTCTTTTATAAGCAGGAAGGCAATAAATATTCACTTTTGAATATTATTTTGATGATTGGCAATAATTCACGTAAAGTTCTTAGTAATATGTCTGGAATATACAGCAGTTTATTTGGTGTGTTATTCTCTTATCTAATTGTGTGGGTGGGAAAAGAGCTCAGTCCATTGAGAAGATGCTTGGAGCTTCAGCCTCCAAGGAGGGCGCCTCCTCACACCACTTACGCATTAACTGTGCGGCACCCTGATGAACCACCGGGACTCTTCCCCAGAAGGCCAAGTGCCCCATGGTCTTGTGAGCAGTTGCCTGCATGAGAGCCATCCTGCTGTGATTAATAGCGGCAAAGTTTTAATGAACTCCACAAGGAGGTTTTTTCTGACACTTACTTTTTTGATCCTGAAATAGTTTCTATTCCTTTGAGATCAATTAAAAACCTTTTTAAAAAAAAGGTCTTTGTCAATGTGCCCGAGGTAACTTTCCAGCTGTGTCTTTTTAATGAGTTCTGTAAATGGCTCCTGAGCCTTGAGGTTCTTTAGTGAACTCACTGAACTTGCAGTATCTCTCAGGGAGCTAGGGCAAGAAAACTTCTGAGAACCCCTGAAGGTGATTTCCCTGGGCAGGCTCTGAGGTGCACATACCTTTCAGCCTGGCCTCTCTCTAGATTCATTCACAGCCACTGAGGGCTGGAGGAAGGAAGGGAGGGAGGGAGGGAGAGGGAAGGAGGGAAAGAAGGAGAGTACTCCAAAGGGATCTAATAGGTCACTGATAGGTTGAGGCTCTTCCAGTTAGTTTCATATTTGAGTGCAGACTTTGGGCCTCTCAGCTGTGCCCTGTCGGCTAGCGAGAGGAAGTCTGGAGCACTGACCAGCTCTGCAGTGAGGAGCACACTCTCACTACGCATCCCAGACTCAGGCTACCTCCGACCTTTAACCTGATGGAGATGGCAGGTGTCCCCTCACCCCAGGAAATCAGCACACAAAGAATGTGTAGATATGCTTATACACAAACCACACTGGGCATTTAATTGAAGCGATTACTCAATTCAAGATGAAAAACATTGAATTCAAACCATTTTGTAGAAGTAAGCTTGAGTCTATAAGCTGAGTAGTGGAACAGACTGATTTTTATTGCTGAAGTGACCAATTCTTTTGAATTCCTTGACCTTCAGTTTACATTGGTTTTCATGCTCACCATCTATCAAATATGCCAGTGGAACAGTGTTGGGATTAAGGCAAATGGAATAAGAACCTGGGATGCATTAGATTTATTATAGACAGTTCAGGTAGAGAGATATTAACATGACATCTCTGATGGAATTTAATAAAGAATCTTCAGTTTATGACTTAAAGGTAAATAATTCCCCACCTCTCAAATCCCTCTTGAAAAAAATAAGCCAGCAGGTTACTAACAGTCAAAAGATTTTTCTGAATATGCTAGAGCAGTTTTTTTGTGTAAAAATTTAGATGAATTCAATTCAATTCACTTAAGAGAGAGAGAATTCTTAGAGCGAAGACTTGACAGAAATATACAATTTTAAGTGATAAGTATTCTCTTATCCAAGGAAAATGTATCGTACACATTTATTTCTTCTCCCTACCCAGATACCATTAAAATGGCAATAGAGCAAAAGGCATAACCCACTGGAACAAATAGCATGGCAGGGGAGGCATAGTGAACAAGAGAAATTGCAGCCTATTGTTAAATATGGAAAGCACACCGAGGAATGATAACTAACTTATTAGAGAAGAAGCTACCAACTAATGAGCATGCAGAAGGGGAAGCCAAGGGGAAGTAAGACAGTTACCTCCAAGAGCCTCTGACAGGCGGCAGACTTGAGGATGCTGGTAACAGCGGAGGGTGGAGTACGCAAAAGGGTGAGAAAGGGCGTAAGATGAACGTCTATATTACGGTGGTTGGATCTTCTGACTTCTGCAACACCTGCACACAGCTAGGCAACAACTCACTCTGGGCAGGAGCTTGGAAGCTCATTCTTTGTGAAACTGAAGATAAGAAGTCCTAGGGTCTGGGATCCCAGACAAAGCAGAAGTCAGTGAAATGCGGGTCTGAAAACAGAGGAATTAAATGAAAGCCTGAGCACTGAAGGATGAGAGTTTGAGCTCAGTTACTTTCCCTGTACTTTAATCTCTCAGGTGTGTTCTACCCCTCCTGCTCACAATTAGACAAGAGGATGAAGAACTCATTGGATAAACCATACAGTCCCAGAGACAGTCATATTTGAGGGCATCTCACAAAATGGCTAGATTGACCATCCAGTCCTATCTACCCTACATTAAACTCCATGTACAGACTTTTCAATGAGAGACAAAAACAAAAAAAAAAAGTCAGTGGAAACAGAAATGATAAAGAAAAGAGAATAAAACTATAAAGTGCAATAATTTAGCTCCATTTTCCCACCTTCTTTTCCTAGAAGAAGAAATGAGCAGTGAGCCAGTTGCTTGGATATGGGTGGAGTGGTGGTTCAGGAACCTGTGGACACGTACTAGAGGCACCCAGGATGCAGAGTATGGAGTTAACATGGTTGGGACATTGGATGCATTGAGCCAATAAGGAATCGATTGATCAATAAACAAATATTTTGAGGACGTTCTCCTAGTTGAGGGAGGTACTCACAACTATGGAATGGTGACAGGCTAGAAAGCACCCACACAGGTAGGATGGGAATTGCAGCAATCAGTATAAAATCACTCTGTTTTTTAGTCACCTTTTTGGAGGTATAATTTATACACAAGTATATCTATTTTAAGAGTATAGTCCAGTGAGCTACGACAAATCAATATGACCAGGATATAGATAATTTCCATCACTCAAAAAATTTCTTCTGGGCTGGCCGAGTGGCTCGTTGGTTAGGAGTTGGCTTGGGAGGCCAGCTCTGAGCAGATCCCACATATGGGCCAGTGACGCTGTGCCCTCTACAGCTAAGATGGTGAACAACAGCTCGACCTGGAGCTGGGCTGCCAAGAGTTGCCGGCAATGGCGTAGGCTGCAGCCCCTAGTGCAGTCGGCTGCTATAAGCTACCGTGAGTGGCTGGCAGCTGGTGTGAGCTTTCGTGAGCCGCTGTGAGCAGCCATCCAATGGCCGGCAAGCGACTGCCTCACCCAGGAAGAGCTCAATGATAATACCAACGTGGGCCAGTGAAGCGACATCCTCCACAACTAGACTGAAGAACAAAAGGACAGCAACTTGTCTGTTCCCCTTCCCTGACTCCCCAACGCTGTTCCCCTCCCCCAATTCCCAATTAAAGAAAAAACCAAACATTTCTTCTGGTGTCCTTTTACAGTGGATTTATACCTTTACACCTGGGCCCTATGGAGCCACTGATATGCCACTCCAGATTTCTGTCACTATAGATTTGTCCTTGCTGCTTCCACAATTTCATACGAATGCAATCATACAGATTATTCTCTTTCCTGTCTAGCTTCT
This sequence comes from Hipposideros armiger, assembly GCF_001890085.2. NCBI lineage: Eukaryota > Metazoa > Chordata > Mammalia > Chiroptera > Hipposideridae > Hipposideros > Hipposideros armiger. Next base: position 578,471 of record NW_017732175.1, on the reverse strand, counting down.
TGCACTTAACTGTTGGTATTTTTTAAAAAGCAGCTCTGAATATTTGTGTACATGTCTTTGTGTGAACAGACTACACTTTCATTTTCTTTGGGAAATACCTAAAAGTATTTCCTTGCTTTACTACATAGAAGCATGTGTGTTACTTTCTGTGGCGCTGAAAAATTATTCCATTTTACATTTCCACCGGCAATAAGTGAGAATTCCAGTTGACCAACATCTTCACTTCAGTTGGTTTTTAAAATTTTTAACCTTCATAGTGGGTGTATTGTGGTATCTCCTTGTTTAAATATGTATTCCTCTGATGACTATTGATTGTGAATATCTTTTAATGTGATTATTGACCCTTTATCTTCTTTCATGAAGTACCTGTTCAAACCATTTGCCCATTTATTTGGGTTATTTGTCTCTGTATTAAATTTAAGAGATCTTTATGTAGTCTGGATAGATGTCCTTTGTCAGAAATATGTGTTGTGAATATTTTATTTAATTCTGTGGTTTGCTTTTTTATTTTCTTAAAGGTGCTTTCAAAAAGCAGAAGTTTTTAATTTTAATGAAATGAAGTTATCATTTTTTAGTGAAATCATGTTTAAAAATATATATATAAATATAGAAATAGTTATAGATATATGTGTGCATGTTAAGTTTAAAAATCCCTTGCATAATTTAAGTTGACCTCTAATAAAATGTTCAATATAAGGAAGAGTTGCAAAGGATGATTTTGTTTTAAGGATGAAATCTCTTTGTAAAAATATTATTTTATTTTTCCAAATAATTTATCTTGAAATTATTTTAAACTTATAGAAAAAAGTATATGCTATAATATGTATAATATTAGTATAGTATTTTAAAATAGCATAATATTTTTAGTATATGGAAAAAAATCTCAATATCCCAAAAGTGATTAAGTAAATTATGATATGCTCATACAATGGGATATTATACAACTATTAACATTAAATTTTTTGATAGATTGCCTAGATTATTATGGTGAGTGATATAGCATATGAACTTTTATGAGCTTGACTATGTTAAAAATACATGACATCTGGAAAAAAATGTTGCAAATATTAACAAAATTTACCTCTGAATGGTGGCCTTGGTGAATTTCATTTTTCTCTACTTTTAGCATATACATTAATTTAAAATCAAAGAAGGAAGAAAGGAAGTATTTGAAAAGCTATTCTGTGTAACAAACACTAAGGCAGATGAAACTGGTGGGACAGCATGACCATCTTCCGATAGGGCATATGTATTCATATGTGTCTCCTGGACTTCCCAAGTACAGCATACAGACTAGGAAGAGGGCTGTGGTTAAGAGTAGGGAATTTGTAGCCAGACAGTTTTGGGTTTAAGGTTACTTAACTTCTTAGAGTCTCAATTTTCTCATTTACATGAAGTCAGTCAGTTTTCAGTGTATTTTTAACAACTGCCACATGAAAGTATATATGCAAAGTTCCTGGAACAGTTCCTGACATATACCAAGAATTGAACCAGTGTGTCAATTATCTTTACCAGTTGAGCTCTTAGAGATAAAGGATTATGTTTCTAGAGATTAATGTGAACTCAATTCAGGGTTTTTAGATATACTGAACAACAAAACGTTAAGTCCAGATAGAGAATACAACTAAGCTAAGTACACAAATTTAAACTCACAATTTTTATTTATTTGAAAATAATTTATTAAAAGGGGCACTGACTGATAAGGAATTCACTGGAATGGTTAATTCTCACTCATCTTTAGATGTTGTTCATATAATGAGAGTTGAGTAGGGTACACCAAATCTCAAATTTGTGAACTCCCCTGAATAATAGAGTTGAGATATCTCATGGTCTTGAGGCTTTGGGAATATTTAAGATTCTGTATATAGGACAATTCCATGTCAGTAATCATTAAATCATGTGAATTTCACTTGGATCTCAACCTAATAAACTTAAGGGAAAACTTGCTTTGAACTTCAGGTTCCAGGCACTCCTAATTTCTTTGTGACTTGTTCCCATTCTCATTATAAAAGCATGAAACCCCCTTATTCTCTTTATCAATAATGATAAATCAGTAGTCTTTGATTAATATACAAATATTTCATATTTTTTATATATTATGCAAGTTGTCATTGAGACAAGGAAAAATACATTTACATTGCTACTTTCAGTACTACAATGTGTCCAGGACAGGAAGAATGAAACGACTTAAAAAAAAAAGTTTCAAAAACCCTTGAGAGTTATGGCTGTTACTCCACACTAACCAATGGTCGATAGCATGGGCGCTCTTTCTATGATGTTAGCTCGTGGCTAGTCATAGCCAATGAGCAACATTGATATTATTGCAAGGAGCCCAGGATTAAACTTTGGGAAAAAAATCTTTTCTTTAGCTAACTATGTTATTAAAGATCCATGTATAAGCTATTTGTCAAGAAAGAAGGAAGAACAAATTTAAATTAAAATCAGATTTCTCTTAAAGTGAAGAACTAGGCTATTTGGAAGAGGAGGAATAGCTTAGTCCAGAGGGTTCCTAACCAGGGTTGCCTGTGCGTTATTTCATGTTTATGCCCTCTATAGACAGGTAGGCTGCGATAGTATGGGACATGACCCCTCTGAATTAGTGCAGGACCTTTAGGACCTGAGGCTGCTAAAAAGCTTTTTTGTTGTTGTTTTCTGTTTTGATCTTTGCTATTTGTTACCTTGTTATCTCAAATACTCTGTTTGAGATTCTTCATTAAATTATGATTCAAACTATGCCTGGAAACAATTTACATTTGGAAGAGCAGATGGCGTGTTGAGGGGAAAGGGCCCAAGAAAACATACAGGAAAAAGTGGCAACGAGGGAGGACAAGGTGCAAGGAAGAGAGGGAGGTAAGAAGGAAGGTTAGGAAAAGGGAAGAAGGAAGGAGAAAATAATGGAGAAGAAAGAAGTGAGAAGGATAGCAGAAGAAAAACACCAGGAATGATTGAAGTCAGGCAGAGGAAATTGTGTAACTGCGTATTTTATACGTCATGCTGTGTTGAATGACAGTGGCAATCCATGAGCAAACATATGAGGAAAATCTGCTTCTCTAAGGCCATAAAAATAGAATATTTTTCAATAAAAATGTATATTTCATGAAAAGCCTAAAGAAAATGACTAATATGGTATGTTATTAATCTTTTTTCGGTTAGTCATTTTGAAATAAACTGAAAACATACTCTTGGCACAAGGACCAGCAAGTGCCAAAACCCTGAGGCTGGAAAGGGTTGATGTGATGTACAGCTTGTTCTGGGTCCAGTGTGGCTTTGGCACACTGATCAAAGAGGAAGAAAACCAGAGATGTGGTGTAAGAGGGAGGAAGGGCCAGATTATTCAGCGCTTTCAAAGCCTTTGAAGGGAGTTTGGATTTATTTTTTTTTAAGATTTTTATTGGGGAATTGGGGGGATGGGAACAGACAAGTTTATCCTTTTGTTCTTCAGTCTAGTTGTGGAGGACGTTGCTTCACTGGCCCAAGTTGGCACCATCATTGCGCTCTTCCTGGGGGAGGCAGATCAGTCGCTGGCTTTCTGGACGGCCGCTCATGGCGGCTGCTGGCTGCTCACGTCGGCTGCTGACTACACACGGTAGCCCATGGCAACCCACTGCCACAGGGACTGCAGCCTACGCCGTCGCCGGCGACTCATGGCAGCCCAGCTCCAGGTTGAGCTGTTGTTCAGCATTTTAGCTGTAGAGGGCAGTGTCACTGGCCCTCATATGTGGGATCCGAACTGGGGTCCTCTGGTATCCCAAGCCAGCTCCCAACCATCGTGCCACTCGGCCGGCCCTATGCTTTGCATTTTAAAGGGACAGTCGTTACTGTGTAGAGAATGGCTTGTGTGGTGGCAGGAACGGAAGGCAAAAGCCAAATTTAGAGACTTTACAATAGTGGATTTTGTCAGCCCCGGACTAAAATAAAGCCTCACAAAGTTAAGAAAGGTGCAGATCAAGTATTTTAATTTAACTAGTTAATACTTTTAAGGCAAAAATAATAACACAATCTATCTTTGTTAGAGATATGAGATAATAAAATAATATTTATAGTATACTATAAGCAGTTTTGTCCAAAAATGGGACACATTTAAGATGATACAACACATTTTTAATTGATGTAGTGAATCTATTATTAAATATTAATATATTATTAAATTTGGAATTAATGCTCAACGTATATATTGAAGGCCCTTTTTAACTAGGAGACTCTCCCTCTGTTCTAATCCAGGCTCCCCTCATAGACTGTGGACTGTGGCAGCGCTGAAGATGGAGAGAAGTGAACAGAATTCACATGAACTCTGGAGAGGAAAAAGAATCGAGGATGACTCAGGTTCTCAGTGGAGAAACTCGGAGGGGCCTTACTGTGAGAGGTAAGACAAGGAAAAGGAAGCATTCCATTTTGAAGACACTGAATTTGCGATGCCTGGGTTCTTATCTTAAATCTGCCTTTCGTCTTGAAGAATCATAGCTTTTCTAGCTTCAGTATTCTCATCTTTATTTATTTATTTATTTTTTAAAAAAAGATTTTTATTGGGTAATTGGGGGGGGATGGGAACAGTGATGGGGAATTGGGGGAAGGGGAACAGACAAGTTGCTGTCGTTTTGTTCTTCAGTCTAGTTGTGGAGGACGCTGCTTCACTGGCCCAAGTTGGCACCATCATTGCGCTCTTCCCTGGCAAGGCAGATCAGTCGCCGGCTTCTGGACGGCCGCTCACTGCGGCTGCTGGCCGCTCACGCTGGCTGCTGGCTACATGTGGTAGCCCATGGCAACCCACTGCCACAGGGACTGCAGCCTACGCCGTCGCCAGCGACTCACGGCAGCCCAGCTCCAGGTTGAGCTGTTGTTCAGCATCTTAGCTGTAGAGGGCAGTGTCACTGGCCCTCATATGTGGGATCCGAACCGGGGCCCTCTGGCATCCCAAGCGATTTCTTAACCATCGCGCCACTCGGCCGGCCCTCAGTATTCTCATCTTTAAAACGGTGCCTTTGGTTAGAGTGGTCTCAAAGATTCTTTGCATGCATAAAAGCTGTTTTAAAAATAATACCTTACATTTACTTTGAGCTTTAGAGTTTGCAAAGTGCTTTTTGTTTCCTTATTGAGAGTGAAGTACCCTTTTCATGCTGGTGGTCCTTGGGCCATGCTTTGAGAAGCACTTCTTTGTCACTTACTGACCCTACCAAATGCTTGGCAGTTGAGAGATACAAGGTTTTCATGGTTTTCTAAAAAAACAACAACAAAAAACTTCCAACAAATTAACAGATGTACAGTTTGTCCTTAGACTCACATTGATTAATGCACTGAGTATGTAATACTGAGAGTCTTCTGTGTTTGAAGATTTTGTTGCTCCTTGTCCTTCGCCTTGAGCTTATACTGAGAGACTGTGTTGACTCTTGTCCCCTGTTGGAGAAAAAATGAGAAGGTGTGAAATCCATTACTTTCCCAATCACCAGCCCTTTCTGTTGAGGAATTAAGAATAATATTGATAGTTGCTGGAGGAGTGATGTGCCGCCAGGGTACTGACAGACGCTCCTTAATGTGATGGATTCCTGGCAGGGCACAGGATTGAGAAGTCTCATGTTGGGAATCTGGTCATCTGCCTCTCCATCGGCATCATGTTCTATCTTGAGTCCTGTGTCACGCAGGGGAATAATTGCTTTTCACTTTCACAATGAGGTCACTGCACATTTGTGTGGTATTTCTGGTTAACTGCTTAATAACAGGCTCTTCGGAAATTAAAATTTTCTAAACGTTGCATATTATTCACCCTTGAAACTTGTCAATGCAAATGGAAAAGGATGCAAAAAACTGCCTTATTTTTCGTGAAGGATAATAATGACTTTCAGTAATTTTGGTTTTATTTTGTTTTTCTATAAATGTTAACTTCATTGAGGCCCTGTGCAGAGTAATACTCTGGTATCTAAAAAATAGATGTAGAATTATTCATATGATTAAAGTGAGTGTCTTAGTCTGCATCCTGGCATAACATAGACCATAGCTCAAGCATTTCCTTCATTCGTATCTTCTGGTTTGCTGCCTGTCTCTCTGATTTTTCTTCTTGCTCTCTTTTGGAGATTTACCTTCCTCTGTCCATCTCTTAAATATTGGTCATTTTGAAGATGCAGTTCTTTTCCTTCCTTTCTTCTCACTGAACCTGCTCTCCTTAAGTGACCTTTCTAATCGCCATGAGTTAAGCTATCACCCAATGCATATGATTCCCAAATCCATATCTTTGTCCTGGATATCTCTAATGAACTCCAAAATATTTTAGTGTATTCCTTATTGAACACACCCACCATAGACACATCATGTTAAAAACTGTACTCCTTTTTATCCCTTGCCATAAATTCATTTCCCCCGGGTACTCTCTGTATAAGTGAAAGGAACCACTCTACACACAGCCACCTTTGCCATAAACCTGGGAAACAGCTGAGCTCTGCTTTTTTCCTCACCCAGAAGCATAAAGTCACTAAATACTGGTAACTGTGTTTCCTTTACATGCTTCCTAGTCATTCTCTCCAGCCCATCCCCAGGATGGGCTACCGCCTGAACCCCGGGCCTTGTCTGTCACCTGAACAGCTCCTCACAAAGCCTGGCCTCCGTCTCCAACCTTATTCTTTTAAAGAGCCCTGCACACTAAGCAAAAGGGAATCTCTGGAGCCACATACTTAGTCATCTCATTCTACTCTTTATTTAACGTGAAGTCCAGTATCGGTGACCTGGTGCCAAGGATTGCCTTTGAACCCGCTTTCCAATGTCACTCTTTTGCTGTGCACTCCTCACACCCCAAGTTACAGCTGGCCTGTCATATCTGTCACGTCTCCCTGCAGAGTGTTTAAGCATCCCATTCCTCATGATGACGGTCCCAACTCCCTTTCAGATAACCTAACACACCTTGCTTTGGTGCCACAGTATACTGTGTACACTTCTAAGACAGCCTCTAAGTTTTTTATTTGCACGGTTTACTCTGTAGGGAAACTGTAAGATCCTTGAAGATCAGGAAGTTTCTCATTAATGTTTGTTTCTCTAGTGTCCAGAACAATGCCCACATATAGCAGATACTCAATAAGCGTAAATTGAATCAGTGAATTAATAAGTGAATGACTCGAATGACTCAAATGATTAAGTATCTGCATATGGATAATTATGGATATAAAGTATCCATATGTGGATACTACATAGAAACTGAAATTCATCTTGGTAATATTTTATTTAATTATTCAGTTTTAAGTAGTCAGTACATTTATTTTTTATCTTGTTAAGTGCTTCAGTTAGTTTTTAACCACTATACATGGCTTCTAAACTTTTCTTATCAGTCCTTCGGAGGTTTCAGTACAGTTATTCCTTGAGCTTCTTTATTTTGTCCATGGAAATATATGTGTTTTGAATTGCTGATTAGGCTGTGAGCCAAAAACCATCGGCATATTTTCTTCCCTCCCTTGTTAACAGAATGACACTGCTCACACATTAGCAGTCTGCTTCTCCTCTCTCGAGTAAAGAACCAGATATGTCCTGATAAGTGAGTTTTGGATGTTTCTCTCCTAAACTTTGCCCAGTGAGAAAAGACACACACAAAAAATACAGACAGGGCTGACCAGGTGGCGCAGTTGGTTGGAGCATGAGCTCTGGGCAGCAGGGTTGCCAGTTCAATTCCCACATGGGCCAATGAGCTGCACCCGGGCTGGGCTGCTGCTGAGCTGCCAACAGGAGGCAGGATGGCTCAGCTGGTGGGAGCGTGTGCTCTTAGCAGCAAGGTTGCCGGTTTGACTCCCACCTGGGACAGTGGCCTGCGGCCCCACCCGTACAACTAGATTGAAAATGGTGACTAGACTTGGAGCTGATGGGTCCTGGAAAAACACAATGTTCCCCTCCCCAATTCCCCAATAAAACTTTTGAAAAACAAAAAAATACAGACACACACACACACACACACACACACACACACACACACACACGAGAGACAACCAGAAAAATTTTCAAGAAATCCTGTTTATATTTTATTATGAGAATGACACTTAAAGATGACACTTCCTTCCAAGGTCTCATCATATCAGAAGGTTCACTGAGCTTCATGAATCTATCACAGAAAGGGCGTGAATTCAACATTCCTGCCCTCTAAACCCAAGACGCCTCTTCAAGGCCAGCTTTGCACCAGTTTCTGTCTTCCTGTACTTCCAGTCCCCTACTTAAAACCTCAGATGCTACATGGAAAAGGCTCAGCATCTTTCTGTCCACAGTGTGGGAAGGTTGATAGAAGTGTTTTTCTACTCTACCATTATCCAACGTAGAATTACCTGAGGGGAAAAGGAGAAAGAAGTTAATGCCAATTTTTGAAGTCATTATCTCATAAGGACGAGTCTCCTCCTTCCTCCAAGTGCCACTAAATCTCCTGGCGGTGAGCCAGATCCAGGAGCCACCCCCTCCCAGGTTCTTGGGAACTCCAATGTGCAGTGTGCTCTCAGGAGGAAGTTTGTCCTTGTTGCTATACAGCTTTCATGTGTACGGAGCCAGCTGGGGATTAAGTTAATAATACCAGCTCCTCTTCTTCTGACCATCCATCCCTCGGGCCCAGAGAAATGGGGACAGAAAGACAAACAGTTTCTGGTTCTCCTGGTAGAGATGGTGTCTGTGTCTTCTGTGTCCTTATCCTGTGTCCCTCAGGGACACTCAGGAACATCCTGGGGAACAACCTTGAGTGGAGACGGCCTGACTATAAAACCTCTGCAGCTGGTGCTCACAGGAGCAGGCCCCCGTCCCTGCGCCAGCCTGCACCAAGAGAGCAGGACGACTCCTGCCCCTGCAAAGCCCGCTTTCAGAGACTGTGGAGGGGGCAAGATTCTCAGCTCTGATCATCAAAATCTCTCCTCATGCCTGTGCAATTCCTTCTCAATCTGGTATCTCTGAGATAAGACCAGGGCTGGAACCACAGTGAGTAAAGGGCTTTCACAAAGCGTGCTGGTTTAGAGAAGCTGGGGTCTGGAAGAGGGAAGGCTCCGAAATCAGCACATGGAATGGGAGGTATGGGGGTCACTCTGGGCAGGCAGCTTCTGGGCTTAAGACAGGGTTGGAATTGGCAGAACTGAGGACATAAGCTGCCCATTGGGACTGATCATGTATATCATGAATTATCACGTGCACTTCTTTGGAACATCTCAAGTTTTCCCTTTTTATCACTCCAATGGCCATATGGTTGGTGGAATGGCAGCCAGAGAAAATGATAAAAGAAACAAAAGACTTGATTAAATTCCAGGATATGCTCTTTGGATTCTATTCCTAATGTAATGCCTGCCATCCATCCATCCATCCATCCATCCATCCATCCATCCATCCATCCATCCAACAAATGTATTGGGTATTATTCAGATGCAGTGGGGCCCAGAAACAGCATCTACAGAGCTAGGGAAGAAGCTGTGCTAGAGGCTGGGGTAATATTATATTACAGGAGGGGTAATGTTATATTGCTGGCTCTTTACATGGATAACCACGTGCCCTGACCCTGTACCATCAGTTACTTCTATGGATGCTGACAGATTAATGATGTCACTCAGCTCATGCCCAGAGGGAAACAGCCAGATCTCCCTGCGTTGCATCCGCAAGTAAAAAACTTAGTGCCAACTTCCTGTGCTTAAGCCCTAAACCTAGTGAACACAGAGGACAATGGACCTCCTTGAAGTTGCATTTATAAATCTCATTTTCTAATTCATATATTAGTTTACATTAGTTTAATGGATTTATATATTTACTCTGTGATCATTTATTGAGCACCTGCTATGTACAATGTAATCTGAACATATTATAAAATAAGAGCAAATCCAATGATAAAGAGAAGTTGGGAAGAAAATTTGAAAACCAAATAGATTAGAAAGTAAAATTACATGAGAATATGGCTATCGGCCTTTCTCAAATACAAAGTGATCAGTCATTCTGGAAAGCAATTTATTCTGTGGCTGCCATACTGACGGTGAAAACACAGAATCAAAGTGAAATAAAATTCTGTAGAAATGGCAATAGCAAACGACACCCTGTGCCCACTTACACTAGTTACCTGAGCTGATGGTCTTTCTGCTTTACTGTGGATTAAAGGCTTTGCCATTATGACTCTGAAAAACATTGCTAGCTGAGTCGACACACAGTGTACTCCATAAACCCCATCTTTCTGTTTAATAGCTAATCCAGGTCGCGTTTGCTCCTTAGCACACAGCACATACAGGTACTGCTGCCAGGGCATGACGGGAAATCAGTCCTCTGTCACAGAGTTCCTCCTCCTGGGATTCCCGCTCAGCCCAAGGACCCAGCTGCTCCTCTTCGGGCTCTTCTCCCTGTGCTACGCCTTCACCCTGCTGGGGAACGGGGCTATCCTGGGGCTCATCTTGCTGGACTCCCGACTGCACACCCCCATGTACTTCTTCCTCTCACACCTGGCCATTGTGGATATTTCATATGCTTCGAACAATGTCCCAAAGATGCTGGCAAACCTTCTGAACAAGAAAACCACTATCTCCTTTGCGCCATGCATAATACAGACCTTTTTATACATGGCTTTTGCTCACACTGAGTGTCTCATCTTGGTAATGATGTGCTATGACCGGTATGTGGCCATCTGCCACCCCCTACGTTACTCTGTCATCATGAGCTGGAGAGTGTGCACTGCTCAGGCCGTCACTTCCTGGGCATGTGGCTCCCTCCTGGCCCTAGTCCACGTGGCTCTCATCCTGAGGCTGCCCTTCTGTGGGCCTCATGAAATCAACCACTTCTTCTGTGAAATCCTGTCTGTCCTCAAGCTGGCCTGTGCTGACACGAGGCTCAACCAAGTTGTCATCTTTGCTGCTTGTGTGTTTATTTTACTGGGGCCCCTCTGCCTGGTGCTGGTCTCCTACGCATGCATCCTCTCTGCCATCCTGAGGATCCAGTCAGGGGAGGGCCGCAGAAAGGCCTTCTCCACCTGCTCCTCCCACCTCTGTGTGGTCGGGCTCTTCTTTGGCAGTGCCATCGTCATGTACATGGCCCCCAAGTCCCGCCATCCCGAGGAGCAGCAGAAGATCCTGTCCCTGTTTTACAGCCTTTTCAACCCCATGCTGAACCCCCTGATCTACAGCCTGAGGAACGCAGAGGTGAAGGGTGCCCTGAGGAGAGTAAAGTGGGAACAGAGATCGATGTGAGGGAAGCCAGGGAGAGTCGTGAAGGTGGAAGATTTGTTCTCTGTGAGATCTGGGGAATGGTAGTGTAAATACCCTAAAACCTCATGTCTTAGATTTCTGATATCAAGAATATATATTGATCAGATTCTGTCCCTAAACATGGGGTAGTGACCAGTCGATAGAACACAAGCAGAGCCATGGAGCGCAGCCATGTAGTGGTGAAACCCAGGGCCCGAGAGCCATGGACTCCTACAGCCAGTTTCCAGCACCACCGAGGATCCGGTTTCTGTCTGTCGAGGATTTGTTCTCTCACATCTCCTTGTAAATCCCTCAGTCATTTTCATCTCCCTCAATGATGTGCATATATGCTAATAACCCCATAATATAAGCTGCTACAAGAGTGCACCTGTAAGAAGACAGAATACTACCTGGGAGATGCAGGGAGGCCTGTGGGGAGAGCCAGCTCCCTGGTCCAGGACTTAACATGTAAAGATGATGACATGCGTTCTGGAAAAGCATCTGAATCTGAGCCAAATGCCTTTATTTCTGTGAAAAGCAAAGTTGAATTTTCTGAGCTTTTTTATATGAGAGACAGAAATATCAGGATTTCTGTTTCATTTCATTTAATTCTGCACTATCTGATTAGAAAGAGTTTGTGTTTAGAATAAAAACGAGAGTCAGTTATTAGGAGAGTTACCTTTCCTGGAGTTCAGGTCACAGAGTTGGACGTAGGTGACAATTGACCTTTCGGCTGCTGATTACATAAAATGTTATAGGAGTAGGAAGCATTTTGAAGGGAAGAAAGCATCAAGAGTGGAGGCTAATGCCTTGACATGACACTTTAGCCCCACAGTTAGCACCAATGACACAACCCAGTCTGATAAGGACGTGTGGAAATCTCAACTGAATTCCAGAGAGCGCCTGCTCCAGGTGACATAAATCCCTGATTTTGGGCACAAATGGTCAGAATGATACAGAAGAGGAATTTGTTTTCTGTTAACACAAGTTTCGGACCTAAGGGGCCAGGACAGTATGAGAACAGTGATTTCTTTAACACAGTGACTATGGTATCGTTTGAATTCTCTTCCTCTCTACTCTCGTGGTACCATGTGCATTGAAGTGTATGATATGTATGATAGTATATTATTTGCTTTCTGTAGATTAACCTATTCTCTTATATACCATTATCAGTCCATATCTTCCTTCTCCCAGGAAATGAAGAAACAAAGGGGAAGCGTTTCCCTTCCACCCTCTGTCCTGTTTTTCTCTCAGTTTTCAAAAAGCCTCATTGCTGACTGTGCTACTCATTGACTACTCTGTTCATTAATTTGTTTGGGCAAAGCTTTTGTCTCTGCCATTATTGTAGTCGTCTTATCTTCACAGTATTAAGACATTTCCAGCTCCAGAAATCCACTAACCTTGATCCATTTCCCCCCAAATCCCAAATAACAGTTTGAATAAAGAAATAAATATTGGCTCTGAATGTAACAATAAGCAGTATGGAGTTATTGTGTGCCCTGCTTTAAAGGTTTCTAAATGAACAGACAACATTTTCATAAAGAAATGATGCTTTAACTATACCTAGAAAAAGTCTTGTATTCTCTGTAGTAGGTATACCTTCTGTTAAAGTTAAACCTAAAAGGGAAGAGGAAGAGGAAAATATAAGATACTTTCTCTCAGAGCAGAAGCTGAAGGTTTGAATTCAGAATTTTTCTACAGAGGCCCATTAAAAAAATTAGGGTCCGGTATTCACTCTTAGGTCAGTTCAACAGTACTTGAGAAAGAATAGGCCAAAAGGACCAAGCTTCTGTGAAGGTCACTGGTGTAGATGAATTATAAAGAGATGTCCTCTAGCAGTCTGAGAAGTGGCTCTGACTGAAAACAAAAACAAAAAGAAACCCCAACAAAACTATATTTTGTTAATAAATTGCAGAAAATGCCTGACTAAAGGAGAGATTTGTATACCTATTTCAGTGTTTGAGTTCTAGGATTCTAGTAAACAAATTATATTTTGGTGTTATGACCACTTTACATATATATTCTTTTAACATGAGTCACAGTTTTTGAAGGGCTGAGGGCACAGGAAAAGGGATGTATTTATAATACATTATGCTGAGGATTCTGCTGGTGCTTCCCAAGTATTAGCCTATTGACCTTTCACCAATAGCACTGTGAAGCAGAGATGACTCTCCTCCTTTCGTAGATAAGGAAACCAGGTTTCAGAGTGATTCAGTAACTTGCCCCACGCCACACAGCCAGTAACAGGACCAAGTTGGGAGTTTCACATGACTGTACTGGCTCCAAACCCACATGGCTAATTAGCTTTCTTCCCAAAATATCACAGATGTTAGCTCAGCGTGGGTTGGGGTTGGCATCTACATGATGGAACAGAGTGGGGACACCAACAAGAGTTTATATTGTTCTGGCCAAAGCATTAACAGCAGAAAGAACACATCTGTTAGCCCATCTTTGGGGATTTCTTCTTACCCTAAGGTGTAGAAACCCTCACCTCAGTAACCTAATCAGCCGCAGTAACAACTCCCTCTCCATGCCTCTCTGCAAAATAGCAGTAGCCCCAGAGGGCAGTGTCCCCAAGAGCAGAGGTCTGAGTAAGACGCCAAGCTGTTCTCAGCATCTCACTTGACCTGTGATGCTGGTCTTCTGCCCATCATCACACTTACCCATTTGTTTTTTCTTTTAATGATTGCTGTCCCAGGAAGCTTTCCTCCCTGTCTTGCGTATAGACTCGGGATGGACCTACCTCACCATTGCTCTTGGCTGATAGGACTGAAGAAAACAAGAACCCAGCAGGGGGTTAAATTGAGGGGCTTACTATTTGGATTCACATTCCAGCTGTGCCACAGCTTACTAAATAGGTCTGCTTCTAAACATAATGTAGCCTTCCCAATCCTGGGTTTTATCTTCGTTCAGATGTGGATAACAGTGTTTTAACTAGGTACCTCACCTAACATTTATCAATATTAAATGATATAAGTTGTGTGAATACAGCTTGACAATATGTATACACACACACACATATGTGTATACATAGGCACGTGTCGCACATGTGCACACACACAAATATATCTATACATACATAATTTTGATGAAATGGGTATACTGAGAATGAAAATGATCACACAGTAAGATTGAATTTGAGTGCTGGCAACGTTTACCATTAAAAAACTGTTGTTTTTGTTGGTTGTTTTAGAGAAAGCCTCAGTCAAAGAGGTTGAAAGAATGCACAGGAGGCTGGGTCTAAAATGGTTTTCATTGTTATTGCTGGGAGATAAAAGTGTAAGAATCCTACATAAACTTTTACAGTGTCTATATAGCTGAAGTGTAGAAGGATTCTTGAGATAGCACCTGGGAGAGGAAATAAATACAAAAATCATATTTTGTAGTCTATAGCTTGTTAACCATGGAGACAATAATGACAGCATTTAGCCCGTGCCTTAAATGCATAAGCACTCAGCGAATGTCATAAAAAACTTGAAGAAGGATAAGCCCACATAGAAGGAAATTAATGACCCTAAAAGAAAACACGCTGCTCTCTATCAATCTGTTAGATCAGCAACAAAATCGATCAGTGCAGCTTGTAGAGAAGATCAACCTAGAGAAGATGAAGACAATGGAAACCATGAGTTAAAATGCAAATCTTTGAAGGAATGAAAAAGCAAAGACTAAGGAAGAGAAAAAGTGAAAAGGAAAAGATAACCACGAAAAGTGGTCCTTGCCCTTGGCTGAACCTGGGGGCTTTAAAGAACCCTGATGCTTGGTCTCTCACAGATTAAGTCGGTCTCTGGAGCTGGGCTCCCGGTGTGTATGAGTATTTTTTAAGGCCTGGGATTTTATAGTGCTGCGAATGACTAGGCAGTAAATTCAATTCAGGGTAAGGAATTAGCAAACCTATTTGGGCATCACACCTAAACCTCATCCTCTACTTCGTCTTTTTTCAACAATTCTTGTGTGCATCCTTGAATTAGCTTTCAGTATGAGTAATGTAGATGTTATTCTGTATCGATAAACTTGGAAACCCCAGCATCTGGTATCCAGGCTTACAGTGTAGCTTCTCCCAGTTGGGCCATTTGGCTTGTTGATTTTAGCGGCTTGCAGTGGCTGAGGTTGTGCAGGTCGGGAGCTCTAAAGGAGAGCAGGGCCTGGGATGGGGCCAGGGGCCTTGAGCCTTCCTGTCTGCCTGCGGTTCTTGTCAGCATCGCCCCAACAACTCTTTGCCTTGGCAGTGGCAGCTGGTTAGCGCTGGTCTCCCCAGCTTTTAATTTCCAACTTCAGCCTCATTCCTACCCATTGGGGGCGACAGTGCGGCTGGGAGGCACCTTCTCCTCAGAGGTTTAAGTCTGAACCCCAACTCCTCTGACTTAGAGTCTCATCACCCCAACCTCTGCTCTGGGTCCCTGAACCTGCTCTCCAGGTAAAAACTAATCGCTTTATTATTTTCTTAGTTGGTTGGCATGTATGCTAAAATAACTTTAATTTAGGAAATTATCTTCTACCTCCTTTATATTTGAGTATATGACTAGATGTAGATAACAGCAAGAGAAATTTAAATTACAAAGACACCACCCGTTGTCTCCCTTGCCTCCCCTAGAACTGTATAGCGAGGAAAGTCTCCATTTCAGTAGTGGTTCCAGTCAGTCCTAGGGGAAACTGTCTTTCCGCCTTGGCTGAGAATCTGTGGAAATGATGAAATTGAGATTGTTTCCTGATGGGAGTTTTCCTTCCCTTTTGGCACTACTGCAAAACAGGGTTTAACAAGTCCCGTTGGGACGCCTTATCCTCTTTCTGACTCCTTCCCACCTTCCCCATCGCTTCCATAGGTCCTACTACCTGGCCTTACTTTCTGAATTGCATTCCTGGTGGCGACTTGATGGGAAGCATATATAGGATCCATGTTCGGGTCAGGTGTAACATAACAGTCAGCCGGCACTAGAGAGGATGGGAAAGTACATGGGCTCCACCACCCTTAATCTGTTTGGAGGGTTAATGGGTGGGGAAATGTTAGAGTTCTTGAAGCCGTAATAAATCCAAGCGTGTGCTAATTGTAATGTATGAAGCAGTCCTAGAAGTCATTCTAATGCGCCTAAGTTTATGATCGTGGAGCCTACGTGAGTGAAGGAATCATCATCATCAACATCACTGTCCTGTCATAAATGTCCCTCTAGAGAAAACCAGAGGCAAGTATTGCGAGAGCCGCTTTACCAGGAAGGAACGAGATGGCAGCGTGCTGCTGGATCCTTATCTTTCCCCTGCAGCACTCGGAAGATTGAGAGGCGGCTCAGCTAAGTAACAAATAAACCATCTCTTCTGAGAGGAATCCCGTCGCCTCTGTTGGGGCACCTTTTCTCCTAAGAGATCCTTGCAAGACAGGAATTTTCATAGTACCTCACAGATACTATTCACTTTATTGGAGTATTTTTGCTTAACCCAAGTCATGTTCAGCTTTTCTTCTTGTTTTTAGCTATCAGTCTGTGGTAAGTTTCTTACATTATTCACTATACAGTTTGTTCACTATGCAGTTATAGATCAGGTGGGATGAAAAAAATCACAATGCAAAAATGTAACCGTGGATGCCTGTCAATTCTAGATGTCCTCTCTTTATAGACTTAGGTAATAGGGTAATCTAAAAGTTAGCTCTTAGCTACAGCTGATATGGATCATTCACTTTCACGTATTTAGCTTTGAATTTCATGTTTAAATAATAAGATAAAACAGCTGTTTGAGAGATTGGCTTCAGAACTTTCTATTGCCTCATGAAATTAAGGCATATTTTCATGACATAATGGACCTAATTGACCACAAAATGAATTTACTACAGAAAAGTGTCCTGAAGTGTTTATTTTTGATGTGAACTTCCTTTTGGTGAGTTATTTAAATATGAGAATTATCTTTTGAGTCCTTTTAACAGCCTTGTCATTCCAAGCAGGTTATATACACCAGCAGACAGGAACTGTCTTGTATGTCCTCAGCCGAGACATGTAGTAAGACATAGAATATGTTTAGTAGATATCTGTGGATTTTAAGTTTAGCGTTTTAGTTATTTGCAGACAAGGAGGAAGATGAGGTGACCCTCACTTGGTCCTTCCATTTTACTTTATTGTGTACCTTTGTTATATGCCATTTTAGAAATAGCATTGCTGTCTTTGTCAGTCCCAAATGTTGTGGGACGGTTGAAATGAAAGTGGCTAACACTTCTTTATACATTTAGGGCCAATGAATTCTATAGTTGGCAGAGACCTTACCATTCTCCTAGTTAACTTCTCACATAACACAGGAGTCCCATCTTGAATAGGTGGTTAATCAATCTCTGATTTAAATTATTCATTGACATAGAGTTCATTCCTAATAAAACAACCAATTTTCTTCAAGGAAATGATTCCCATTGTGATGAAATTATTACTTGGAGTAAGATAAAATCATCTCCCAATAATTTTTATTGTGAATTTCAATTCTTCCTTTGAAGCAGGATAAAACCTTTGCACTTTTGCTTATAAAACCTTTCAAATATTAACTTATCAGAAAATGTGAATGGGGAACTGATAGATAGGAACTTAATTATGAATTTTCTGAGATTCTTATTTCAGAATTTAAGGTGGATTCTGGACTGAAAAAGGGTATAAAGTCAGACAGACAAGAAAAAAGAAGCAATGGTTCAAAAGTTAACAGTGATTCAAACCTCAGGATACCCACTCTGTGGTAGCAGTATTTTTTTTTAAATTGATAAGCCACAAAAACCTAAAGATGCATGATAAAGAATATTTTTTTACATTAGAGTAAAGCTATAAAATATGTTAAAGATTCTAGTGTATAAGTCTATAGTTAGAGCTTTAGCTCTAGCCTTGACTATAGATCAATGTTTTTTAAATCCCAGGCTATGACCCATCATGAAATCATCCAACTAGCATTTTTACTAATGAAATAGAGTAGAAAATACCAAGTACCTTGCACATGTGTGTGTTTATGCACACACACACACACACACACACACACACTCACACTCACATAGGGTGCCCCCAAAATGTATACACATTTTAAGAAAGGAAAAATGTATTAAAATTGTAATAATATATACCTATAACAAAAAATGAATACAAGTCACGTTTGACTTCTGCAATTACAAGAGGTGCTCAGAGTGGTTCCCATCAGCATCCAGACACTCCTGATTATGGCGAACTACTGCTTGAGCAAGGCTGACCAAAGTGTCCACTTGTACACATTTTTTTGGCACCCCTAGTGTGTGTGTGTGTGTGTGTGTGTGTGTGTGTGTGTGTGTGTGTGTGTGTGTATATATATATATATATATATGACAATAGCACACATTCACATATGTGGATATGTGTACAGTGCGGTATGGAAGACACACAGCAAACTGATGCGTCATCAAAAAGTGAGGCAAGTGCCCACTGCTATGAAGCCAATTTAAGTATTAACATATTTTGAACTATGGTGATAGTTGGTTTGGAAATAAAGGTAAGATTTGCTGAATATTATCATAGAAGACTAGCATTTAGTTTATCCCAGTGGAAAAAAAATTCCTTCTGTTTCATTTGGAATGCGTAGTTTTCACTTAGTAAGTGACTAAGACGACAGAAATATCATTAAAGATGTTTTCTGCAGAAATAAGCAATGACACAGATTCACCATGTTCAAACACTCCCCTCAGACATTCAGAATTGGTGAGCTCCATTGTCTCTCTCCCAGGAAATGGAGGAAAATCAGTCCTCTGTCACAGAGTTCCTCCTCCTGGGATTCCCGCTCAGCCCGAGGACCCAGCTGCTCCTCTTCGGGCTCTTCTCCCTGTGCTACGCCTTCACCCTGCTGGGGAACGGGGCCATCCTGGGGCTCATCTTGCTGGACTCCCGACTGCACACCCCCATGTACTTCTTCCTCTCACACCTGGCCACTGTGGACATCACCTATGCCTGCACCACGGTGCCGCAGATGCTGGTAAACCTCCTGAATCCAGCCCAGCCCATCTCCTTTGCGGGCTGCATGGCACAGACCTTTCTCTTTTTGACTTTTGCTCACACCGAATGTCTTCTCCTGGTGGTGATGTCCTATGACCGGTATGTGGCCATCTGCCACCCACTCCGATATTCTGTCATCATGAGCTGGAGAGCCTGCATCACCCTGGCGGTGACTTCCTGGGCATGTGGCTCCCTCCTGGCCCTGGTACATCTGGTGTTACTCCTACCCTTGCCTTTCTGTGGACCCCAGAAAGTTAATCACTTTTTCTGTGAAATTATAGCCGTTCTCAAGCTTGCCTGTGCAGACACCCACATTAATGAGATGATGGTTTTGGCTGGGGCAGTGTCTGTGCTGGTGGGACCATTCTCCTCAATCGTGGTATCTTACCTTCATATTCTACATGCCATCCTAAAGATGCAGTCAGGGGAGGGGCTCCAGAAAGCCTTCTCCACCTGCTCCTCCCACCTCTGTGTGGTCGGACTGTTTTACAGCACAGCCATTGTCATGTATGTCGGGCCCCGACATGGGGGCCCCAAGGAGCAGAAGAAATATCTCCTCCTGTTTCACAGCCTTTGCAACCCCATGCTCAATCCCCTGATCTATAGTCTGAGGAGCAAAGAAGTCAAAGCTGCCCTGAAGAGGATGCTTGAAAAGCAGAGGACTTCGTGAAAGCCTTATAGAAGAGTGAAATGGCAGAGTCCGAGGGACCTGCAAAGTCACCTCATCAGCATCTGCTCAGGATACGCAGACACGCGAGTGCATCCTTTTCATCGTCTTGAAATTTTCCTGTGACCGCTTTCCAAGACAGCCCATTCTGCTGTCCCCCTCAATCAGTGCTACACAAGAAATTGAAAAGGTCTTCCAACTATCTGCATAGTGTGCACACTTTTAACATGGTTATGTGAAATATTCTGAATAAGAGGAAGTATATTTGTATATTTTTTATTCCATAATCATGACTTGTAGACAAAATTTTGTGGAATAAAGCAAGGTACTGGCAGGATATTTAAGATATGGGAGTTGGGAAAGATGGATAACATAGTAGTTAGTTAAATATTTTAAACTTAGCAACTGTCATCTCCTTCAAAAATAAGTCTATATTGAAAGTATTTGATTATATGCCTACATATTTCTCTGATAGTGATGCTTTCTAAGGTATAATCAACTTAAATTACGATGAGCAGGAGCCGTGATGACTTCAAAGAAAAGAATTAAGGGCATAACTGTGATGCAACTAACAACAAGAAGAAAACTGCAAAGTATGTCTTGCTGATAAATATATAGACATATTGGAGCATTCTCTATGCCCCTCTTCTCTGCTTGGGGAGTGTAGGTGGAGATGCATGCATGGTGGCGCCTAGAGGAACAGGGCAGAATGGAAGTCACTGAGACTCCTTGAAAACATGATGTAATTTCTCTCCTTGGTGGTCTGTTGTCTCCTATGGAAAATGACCAAAACTTAGAACATTCTGGCAAATAAGAATAAACTGTAATTGTGATGACTAGTTGACCAATGATACTAATAAATTATCAGAAATAATTTACTTTTTAAATGAAGAAATTTGAGGTAAGCTAAAGAACCATTTTAATCAAACATGAAACTCCAACACTTAATTATGAAGCAATAGAAAACAGCTCAGCAGTAGTGGAAAAGGATATATAATGTTTTTGAATATTTTGTCCTTAAATTATATACCAAATTAAACCTCCTAAATATTTAAACTGTATCAAAAGGAAACATTCAACTTTTAAAATGATGTGCTTTTTGGTAAAAAGTGTTTTTAAAGAGGAAAATAAATGGACTTTTTTTTAGTAATACATCCCTTTTGTAAGGATATCTGTTATGTAGATGTTACTCCACAACAGAAAAAAGGGTAAAAACACATGATTTTGAGTTCAGATAGAGCTGGGTTTTATAAAGTACTGCCAACAGTTGCTTTGCAAACTTTGCAGTATACTTAAATTTTTTGGAATTTGGATTTATAATGTATAAAACAAATTCACTAATGCAAAGCTCACAGGTTTGCTGTGAAGAGGAAATACTATGTGCAAAATGCTTAGCAGAAGCCATGAGTTGTAGTAAGAGTACAATAAATGATAATTATTAATATTATTCTCTACACACATTCATCGCTTTTAAAGAACAAGGGCTGTGACTTAGAAAGGAGACAATGGGAAATGAGATTTCCTATTATACTAGACAAAAGCAGGAATATTGCAAAGTCTACCCTTTTATGCGATGCAAAATGCCAAGATTTCACATAATTTATGAAGTAAATGACTCATAGAGTCTTCCTTTGCAATCTCAATTCTCTGAAGAAATAATGAATATTTAAAAGTATGTGAATAAATACATTCAGAATTGCAAAATTTATATGTAGGCATGTGTACACACGCACACACACACACACACACAAAGTGTGCATCCCTTTCTATTTTCCTTCTTAGTTCATTACTGTGTTTGTGAGATTCACTCTGGTTGTTACATGTAGCTCTATTTCGTTAATTTTAATTGTTTCATATCATTACCTTGTATAAACCTATCATGATTTGTCCGTTATATTTCTGGTAGATATTTGAGTTGCCTGAAGTTTTGGCTATAATAAATAATTAGTCCATGAATGTTATTATACTCATCTTTAGGGGGTACATAGGCAGTCATTTCTGTTGGCTACTTACTCAGAGAAATGCTGGGTTATGAATGCCCTAGACTTGGATTTGCTTTGGCTAGAACTCGTGATAGGCTGCCTACATCATTATTATTATCCCTTACTCACGACCTACAATGTGCCTGACATTGAGCGAGATATTGGTGATACAGTGATGAGCCAAATACAGTTGACTGTGGCACAACATGTGTTTGAACTGCACGGGTCCACTTAGATGTGGATTTTTTTCAATAAATATAGTAAATGTATTTTTCTCTTCCTCATGATTTTCTTAATAACGTTGTTCTTTTCTCTGGCTTTCATTATTATAAGAGTACAGTCTATAATACATATAATATACAAAATATGTGTTAATCGACTGTTCATGTTATTGGTAAAGCTTCCGGTCAACAGTAGGCTGTTAGTAGTTAAGTTTTGGGGGAGTCAGAATTTATACATGGATTTTTGACTGTGCTGAAGGTCGATGCCTCTAACCTCCACGTTGTTCAAGGGTCAGCTGTACATGAAATTTCTACCTAGATGGATTTACAGTCTAATAAGGGAGACTGGCATTATTCTGATAATAGTATGCATAAATACATTACTGGGTCACAAGTCTATTTTTCTCCTAAACAGTTGAACCAAGAATAAGGAACTTATATATTATTTTATGATTAGCTTAATATTCTTAATTAGCAGCAATGAGAGACTCGGGTAGTGGGAAAGGTGAAGTTATATATGTATGTGAGGACTACATGAATCGAAATGTTTCCTTTGAAGATATTGTAGTCTTGCCTGGTTTAAAGAGCCTCTTTTTCATGTCCTCTCCTCCTGGGCCATGGGGCGGTCTCGCCTGTGAGACTTGCTGTGTCCTTGGTGAGGGCTGGCTGTTACCTGCTGAGATTTGGCCTCTCAGGAACTATTGCAGGACCTGTCTCGTCTTTGATCCTGAAGTAAGGGGCCGTGGAAAGCCTCTTCTCTCATTATATTTAGTCAGCATCAGTTATACATCTCTGGTATCTCGACCTCATCTAAACTAACCCTTCCTGGGGCTATGAACGTCTCTGGGATATGGCGGTATATTTCGTTTTGATCTCTGGCCTGGTTGGACTCCCAGAAGCCCTTAGGTTCCAGGCTGCACCAGTGATTCCCTGTGAAAGCTGTACCCTACTTTTCTAACCTTTGCATCCACTACCACCATCTAGGGGCATGTGGAATCATCTGTATCCCTTCCAGAAAACATGGAGGCAGAAAGGAGCACGAGAACTGCCTCAGGCTCGTCTGTTGTCGGGTCAACTCAGTTCTTCAACATGTGTTTCTCCTCGCCTCCCCTGCCGTGATGTTTTATGCACGTGTCCACATTGGTCTCCAGCCAGAGATACTAATGGGCAATGTGGAGAAATAATCCTGTGCTTTCAGATTTATTCTCATCAGACCTAACAACCCCCTACTCAGGATTTCAGACCAGAATGGAAGAGTCAGGGTATACATGCATCTGACCATCTACTTTTCTTACCTGTCTTCCTTTCCCTTACACTTTATGGGGACCAGAGGAACAGAATTTCTACCTTTCCAAAGTGGCGGGGAATGCCTTTACATCATAGGCTGAGAGCTCTCTACTACTTGCTTTTAGCAACTTCACTGGTTTCATTAGCCTGGGTTAAATGTGCCAACATTTAATTATAAATGAGGAAAAAGAGGTGTGAAACAAAAACTTAAGGAGATCAAGTTCAAGGGCACCTGACTGATGCTGGTCACTGCTTGGCGTTAGAAACAACTGATTGCTCTACCTTGTGGGATTATCTTATGAGAGGCCTTAAGAAGCATGTATCTGAAGACAGTCCCTCCAGGAAGAGTTAAAGCGAAGAATTTAATTTCTTACTCCTCTCTCCCATTGGTAAAAGGTGTGTCTCACTCCATGGGGTGTTAATTGTACCACATTTCAAGTTGTATGTACATCAGGGCTACCAAGTGATCTACAGTGACTTTCCCCAGCCGCAGAAGGAAAGCCTTGGGTCAGGAAGCAAGAAGCATGTGAAGTGACATGAAATGAGGTGCTCTTAGGTTACCCCAGGATGAAGTCAAACAGGTCAGAGCCCAGAGCTGGTCACAGTGGTGGCTGAGATGGGATAAGTAGGTGAGGATCCCAGAGAGCTGAGGCCGAGAGGCCAGTGGGGGTGAGAGAGGTGTGTGCTACCAGGCTTAAGTCCCGGAAAACCAGATCTTGATTTACTTATGAAACATGGTGAATTTAGCAATCTGTCTCTTAGACAGAGCCTAACTTTTATGACTATTGTATTGGTATGGACTCAAAAATTCTATTTCAGCTGTCAAAAGCAGAATATAGGATAACTGAGGAAGTTTGCCTCAAGCTGGTCAGTTACAGTTTTATATATATTTTAAATAGAACACAGTTGGTATTTAAATGTGAAATTATAGTGACTCAGTATTAATGATTTCGATTGATTTATCAACTTTAGGACTTCTTAGAGGAATTTATGTTCATTTTCCAAATCGGTTGCTAAACCACAGAGACAGTCAACACCGTCTCTAGCAGCACATTAACTCTGCAAGACCACCTGATAATGTATTCACAGTGGTAAAAAGAAAAAGAGAACTTTCTTGGAAAAGAACTGCTTGCCCAAATAACATTTCAATATTCTGTATTAAGCCTCCAATTTTTAACTGGATTTCTCCTCTTAATGAAGTTTTTTAACAACTAACTTTCTTTTCCAAAGTGTTTCAAGAGTTTAAAGTAAAAAAAAAAAAAAAAGACAAAAACTTGATTAGAACATAAAATTTAAATTTCTTTTTAAGGATTTTCAGAACACTTTAAAAATAATTTCCCAAATTTTCCGTATTCATTGGACAAATGTCATTAGTAGTAAATGTTAAAGTAAAAAGACACTATGATCTGTAATTAATATTGATAACTTTTCCAATTGCCCTGCTTTTCCCCTCCGAGTTCTTTGTGTCTATTGCCAAGGCTTTCTACACCTGTGAGTCCCTCTTGGTCATCTCAGATAACATGTCCATCCCTCGGAGTATTCCATTCTCCTTCCATCTGGACTGGTTGCTTCCTAGCAGCTTTATGTGCCTTTATCCTGTGTTGGACTCCTTAGTTCATTAATGTCATGCCTGCCTCTTTGTTGGTTTACTCCCTTGTTTTACTGGAGCACATCCTACAATAGCATCATACAGCTGAAAAGGTGTACCATGACAGAAGTTACAGTGAAAACAGTCATGAACGCCTCTAATTTCTCAGCATTGCTTATTTTTTTCAAATACCCGTTTGAAATTCTATATGCTAAGTGGATTTTAAAAAAAGCTAAGAAAGAACTCAAGCCCTATGTAGGAGGAATTTCTGTCTCAGAGATGGAAAAATATTAAAATGATATTTAGATGCTGCTGTAGGTATTATATTTAATTGTGATATGCAAACATTTTAATCTCTAAATGGACCTTCATTTAATAAAGGTCCATCACTAATGATGAAGCCAAGTATGCTTTGTGATATTTATTTTTACTGAAGTATGAAATATTCATCAATATAAATATTAATAACACTCACAAGAAGCCTAAGACTTTTGAGAGTAATTGTTTTTGCTCTAGCGTTTGATAGATTAGAAGCAAAAAAACAGACATGAATCATGACACCTCTTTGTATTTACAATAAGCTGTGTTAAATGCCATCATATTGTCCTCTTAAAAAGAATTAAAAGTGGTAATTATGCATATCTGAACAACCATGCACCAAATTATTATCCTTAGCTCTATCTGAGTGTTGGTGATTGAAATTTATCTTTCACTAATAATCTTGTTTTACTTGTAAAATATACAAAAGATGAACAATAAAAGAATACTAAAAGTAAAAAAAAAAACAACCACCTATATATTTAAGCACAACCTTAGGATGTTAATAGTAAGTGCTTTTAGTCTACCAGAGAAGGGTGTCCGGTTTGGGTTGAGATAAATGTAGAGGGCTCCATGAGTGCTTTGAAGAATAGGTATCGTGTTTGAAGACAATTGAGTAATACGAGGATAAAACTGACTTGAAACAAGGAATAAGAATTTCAAGAGTGAGGGTAGGGAGCAGTACCTGAATGGAGCACGGAGTGTGTGTGACAGAACAAGGACGTGAGTGGAGCAAGGCTCCACTGGACACAGGTTAGTTTAAGGAAAGAACCCCAACTGACCTCCTCTTCAATATATTTTTTCTGCTCTCCAGTAGGTTAAATATACGAGTATTTTGTTTTGAAGTGATCCTTCCACCATAGTTTAAAAACTGGGATATTTAGAGAGGTAGATTAAGATACCCTTCGGAAGTTACAACTGGAAGGGCTTTATAATAATCAAACGTTATTACAGAGAGAGAGAGAGAGAGAGAGAGCGAGAGAGAGATTGATTCAGTTTCCTTTTAACTGCGGGCTTTAACCCCGGACGAGGAAAAAAAAACTGTGGTTCAGAAATCTGGAGACTTTTGAAATGGAGGGCAAACTAAAGAAAATTAAAGGAGTGGTATAGCTCAACTGCCAAGTCACAGATATCTGTGAGAAATGTGCAGTGATTATTTGGCAGTAACGTTTCTCCATTGGGAGATACCTATTTCTCTGAGATGAGGTCTTAACAGGGTCCATGGGGCCCCCACCATGAGAGATGAAGAAATCACAGCCTCTCCTCTGCATCAATCAGGAGGAATTAGAGAGTGGAGCAGTTTCAAGACTGGTAAATAACTATTGGGAGAAATGAATTTATGACACAATCTTGACTTTTTAATTTTTTGTGCCAGGGTCTTGTATAGTTTAGAGACATGCTGGCCTCACCCAATCCCAAGCCTTCTCCTCCCTGTCCCCGCCCCCGACCCCCCACTCCCAGCAACTCCCAGACAAACAAAAAACATCCCATGGGATACTGAAAGAACAAAATGAATAAACTTGGGAAATGCATTCACTGGTTTACTTGCCCATAGGAACATGGCAAAGTCTCAGTCGTCTGGGGAGAGTGTGAGTCGATGTAATTCCACGTGGTCTGAGCACTGAATCATTATTTGTGTCTGTGGGGAAGGAGGTGGGTTCAAATGACGCCAGAAAAAGCCTCTGCGCCCAGAAGCAAGTCTGTCCTAAAGGTTTGTGACGAGAGCTGTGTACCTGGGCTTCACCTCCTGATAAGGCCCCTTTAGGGAGGAGAATCAATCTTCTTTCTTCTCTGTGAGGTCTCTTCTAAGCCCAAGGCCGTGTTTGAAGGACAGAACACCGATTACACCACTGTAAGGAAAAGGGGTTCATAAACCCTGAGGCGGGGTCTGCAGGTGGGGAATGGGAAAAGGGGGAGTGATGAAATCTCTGTCTCAGAGCATTAGTGACAAAATGCCGTCCAGTCCACGTGTGGTCCTAAGCCTATTTTCCTAATTAGGATTCTGAAGGGATCTCTAGGGGACACACGACAATCTCCATGGTGTGGCCATGATGTTGACGCTCTAGGACCCTCCTTGTCATCCTCACGTGTCAGGTCTTGACTTTGTTGTGATTGTGTCAGAGAGGAGGAATCACCTAACCGCCCACAGAGGGTATGAGCTGGCAAAGGCTCCAAAGAACGCCAGGGCCCACGTGGCCCAGGTCCCTGTTCCTACACTAAGAAAACCCTCCAGACAGAGAGCTAAGTGGTCTGCTTGTCCTGAAGCTGATCTTCCTTCCCCACCCTGCCAACTGCCTGTCCCTGCAGATTCGCTGGACTTTGGCCAAACAGGCCCCACTTCTCACTTGTCCAGGAGAGAGATGGCGTGCTCTTGCAGGTAAAACCCAGTGTTCATTGGTGTGAAGATTCTCTTTTTGGTCCTTATTTTAGCAGAGGAATATTACGCATGTAACGTTTCCTTATCATTACTGAAGAGTCACCCTCCAATGATGGTTTCTAAATCCCCAATAATATATCTTTAAGCACTTATTCAGTGTCTTATATAAGTTAATTCATTTAATTCTCTCAGTCATCCTTTGAGGTAGGGTTTATTATTCACCTGATTTTGCACATGAAGAAACTGAGGAACAGAGAGGCCACAAAGCTTGTCTGTGGCAAAGCCAGGATTTACATCCAGCCAGCTGTGCACAGAATCTGTGTGTGTTTGTTTTTTAAACTGTGGTGCTTGTTAGAATCAAGCTGGGTGTCAAAGTAATGACTGGAGATGGTAAATAATTTGTAAGAGTGAAAATCTAACAAATCTGTGCTGCCCCTGAATGCCAGTGCTCTCACCCTGAGCGATCAATGTAAACTTTTACTGTAGATCAGTGTGAAATATATTCCTTTCATAAGGTGTCTCTCTCTCTCTCTCTCTCTCTCTCTCTCTCTCTCTCATCTCTATCTCTATCTCTATCTCTGCCTCCCTCCCTCCTTCTCTGTCTCCCTCTCCTTTCGCTTTCTCTCATTGGGGGATTTGGCATAGAAGAACTGCCTTTTGAGTTTTAAATCCTGTATTTTCTTTTTCAATCCAGGAGTGAAGTTACTTTAAAAGATTCCTCCATTTCTTTAAATTCTTTTTTAAACTTAATTTTAAAAATCAGCATATAAAAACATCAGTAGAAATGAATGTAAAATGGTGTGTTTTTAAATTTAATCTCAAAAATAAACAAAAAGAAAAGCAAGATAAATATGAAGGAATTTACTATACCATGATTTTGTTGGCTGTCTAAGCCCAATGATTTGGATTCTTCCTTGAATTTTGTGGTCTCTTTAATCCTACTAATAACAGCTAACAGTTAACTCCTAATATCTACTAGTTTAATGGTATCTATTCTTTACGTCAGCCCTTTGGATATGTTTTCACTGTTTTACATATGAAAACAGTGAGGTTTAGCAAAAGTGATTCAAGGTCATAAAGTTCACCTTGGAGAATCAGATTGGAATGATGGCCTGACCAACACTGTGAACTATGCTGCTTTCATCCTTATTCAGGGATCTTGCTTTTTTTTCAGGCCCTGCTGCTAATTTTCATGCTATGCAAGATCAGAGAAATGGATTCATGAAACTTTCTCCCTCATTCTGTGCACTGAAGCTCTTTCCTTAACGTGTAGCTAAAGTAGACACTTAAATCTTCATTTCAGGTGTCTGTCTCTTTATTGTAACAGCACCAAGCCCTTTCTTGTATGGAAAAACAAAAGAAAACAAAAAACTGTCTTCTTGAACTGGGAAATTCAAAATGCAAAAGCATGCCAATAGAAAAAAATTGCTTTAGTCTTATCCTTTGTTTTTTCTACTTTCCATGTCATCACAAATGAGCTGATCAACAATTAGTGTGTGTAGATAGCTGCCGTTACAGAGTGTCTCCTTATGTCCTTCCTACAAAACTGTAAGAAAGTGCAGTTTCCATCCACCTATTGTTTGTCTGTAGTTTGCATCAGATGAAACGAGTTGTTTCACTGAGAATTCTGTTTGCCTCTTTATTTATTCTTGCCATTTAGAAATAGTTTATTTTCTAGGCTACTGGTTTCTTTTAGAAATACCTTACCAAAAAGTATTACATGTAAACCTCTATAATTCCAGATTGTGTTAATTATGAGCTTTCATTAGTCAGTTCTAATCATTTGGGAAAAGGAGCTAATGACTTGCATATTTGCTAGCTGAAGCCTCCATGGGCCTGCTGCCCTGGGTCACTGGCCTGGGTGCAGCAGGAACACAGAGGCACACATCACAGGTGAGCCCACTGTGCGTTCTTAGGATTCCATCTCAGGCCCAGACAGGCTCTGCTGCCCACGGGCCCTGGACTCAGCCTGCCCGCCCTTCCTCTGCAGGCTCTTGCCCACACCTCACCTCTTGAAGGTCTTCTATGACTCATTCATGTGCTATCCTTGGAAAAAGATTTAGTCTTTCCAGCTTCCTGTGTCTTTATTACCTCCAAAGACATGCATACAGTACTTTTTTTTTAAGTCAATATCTAATTGTCTGTCATTACTTTTATTCCCCAAAATAGGTGGGTAGAAAAGCATGTGAGAAGGTAGGTGGATAAATAAGCAACATATAAAGAACAGAGGACCCTACTCACTTCATATCTTGGACCAAGAAGCAGGGAAGCCTAGGAAATGAAATGACCTCTCCTTGCAGACATTTTCTCAGGGTCATTTCTCGTCTAACTACATTAATAATTAAGACTCAGCCTCGAAGGGAAGCCAGAACACCTGAATTCTGCAAAACAACATATGTGTATATGTGTGTGCATCCTATTAGGTAGAGTATATAAGAATGTTATAATAGACTTTATTATCTATCTATATGTACACATATATGTTGTATTTCATTGATAAAGGGGAATTTTTTTCTGATTAATAGGACTATACCGTTAGTTTTTACTACATACCTAAAAATAAATTATAGAGAATCCATTCAAAGTAATACATTTCTAAATGTCCACACTGTAACATTCAGTAAATATTTTGGGTCTCGATTGCCCTGTAGCTCTGACCTTCCTGTCCTGGCCGTGGACTTGTCAATCTCTGTCTCAGAAGCATGGGACGCAACCAGACATGGATCACAGAAGTCACTCTGCTGGGATTCCAGGTTGATCCAGCATTGGAGTTGTTCCTCTTTGGAGTTTTCTCTCTCCTCTATGCCCTCACCCTTCTGGGGAATGGAATCATTGTGGGGCTTATCTGCTTAGATTCTAGACTGCACACCCCCATGTACTTCTTCCTCTCACACCTGGCCGTCATTGACATGTCCTATGCTTCCAACAACGTCCCCAAGATGCTGGCAACTCTTGTGAGTCAGAACAGAACCATATCCTTTGTCCCTTGCATTATGCAAACATTTTTGTTTTTGGCCTTTGCTCACGCAGAGTGCCTGATTTTGATGGTGATGTCCTATGACCGGTATGTGGCCATCTGCCACCCTCTACGTTACTCTGTCATCATGAGCTGGAGAGTGTGCACAGTCCTGGCCATCACTTCCTGGGTGTTTAGCTTCCTCCTGGCCCTAGTCCACCTGGTTCTCATCCTGAGGCTGCCCTTCTGTGGGCCTCATGAAATCAACCACTTCTTCTGTGAAATCCTGTCTGTCCTCAAGCTGGCCTGTGCTGACACGAGGCTCAACCAAGTTGTCATCTTTGCTGCCTGTGTGTTTATTTTACTGGGGCCCCTCTGCCTGGTGCTGGTCTCCTACGCATGCATCCTCTCTGCCATCCTGAGGATCCAGTCAGGGGAGGGCCGCAGAAAGGCCTTCTCCACCTGCTCCTCCCACCTCTGTGTGGTCGGGCTCTTCTTTGGCAGTGCCATCGTCATGTACATGGCCCCCAAGTCCCGCCATCCCGAGGAGCAGCAGAAGATCCTGTCCCTGTTTTACAGCCTTTTCAACCCCATGCTGAACCCCCTGATCTACAGCCTGAGGAACGCAGAGGTGAAGGGTGCCCTGAGGAGAGTGAAGTGGGAACAGAGATCGATGTGAGGGAAGCCAGGGAACATCACGGGGCGAGGGCTTTGCTCCCTCTGAAGTGTGACAGGGGCACTTTTGCCTTATGCTGTAATAAGTAATACACTAAAATGACTATTATAGGCCTCAGTCAATAACCTGAAACCATGTAGGCTTTAGAACGTAAACTAGATGACTATCTCCATGACCTTGGGTAGGCAAAGATTCTTAGAGATGATCGAAAAGCACAAGACAATAAATATTGGACCTTTTCAAAATGAATCATTCTGCTCATCAAAGTCACTATTCAGAAACAAGAAATGCAAGTAACAGACCATGTGTGTTATATGTTTTTAAAAATTGTGATGATCAGTCAGGTGCAGCCGTAAGAGGAGAAAAAGGAGAGGCTTAGCGACAAAACAGAGTCATCACACTCACAAGTTCTGGAGACAGCAGGTGTGGAGCACGGCGCAGGCCACGTGGGCGGGCAGACGCCATGCTGGTCCGGAGACCTGAGCCGAGCGCAGGCAAGGAGGGAGCCGCAGGGAACGCCCAATGCAGGGGAGGGCAAGAGCCACTGGGGGCTCTGAGAACAGATAGATCTTTACCAGGTAAAGAAAGGGCACCGTGTGGATTGATAGCGCAGGAGAATTCTGCAGCAGAGAAGTCCTCTAATACTCGGAGCCCAAGTTATCT
Source organism: Hipposideros armiger (assembly GCF_001890085.2). Lineage (NCBI taxonomy): Eukaryota > Metazoa > Chordata > Mammalia > Chiroptera > Hipposideridae > Hipposideros > Hipposideros armiger. Next base: position 546,622 of record NW_017732175.1, on the reverse strand, counting down.
TACTTTTAATAATCGCATTTTAAATCTATCTGGCCTCTCTTCTCCGTTGACAGGTAAAATGCTTTATAATAGTATGTGGTATTGTTTTCTTCTTTCTTTCTTGGGCCTCCTCAGTCAATTTGAAAATCAACATGCCCTTTTCTGACCTTCAGACAACTGGGCATGCGTTTCCTCTCAGTTTCTGCCAGTTCCCTGGTATTTAAATATTCCCCTGACAAATTGCTCTGTGATTTGCTTAGAAATATTTTTTTTACCATCTTTTCACAAGAAGATTTGGACATTTCTGGCTTCCATCTAATTTAATCAAAACATCTATTAAAAAAGAAATATAGCAAAGTAATTTGAAAAGACTGCACAGTGTGCATTCGTAAACTTCAAGCCCATGAAATGATGAATCCCTGACCTCTAAAAGCAATATGAAATGAAAATAAATAAATTCTATCATTTTTGCTTATCAAACCTTACAAAATTACAATAGATAATAGCTTCAAATCCTAAAGCAGATTTCTCAAACATACTGCTTCCATTGTAAGAATAAAGTAAAAAAAACAAAAAAACCTTTCTCTCACCAAATTGTAGTTACTAAATAAGGTTAAAACACGAATGGGGCTTCTCGGTGCAGCTGCTGAAAAAGAAGGTGCTTGAGGCACCACCAGCCATGCAGGCAGGGTGGCAGCGGTGGGGACTGCAGGCTCCGTGGACAGTCTCCTCAAGGTGCAACAAAGCCCAGGAGTTTGGAAGATGTAGGAAGGTCATCAAGATAAATGTTCCCAAAAACTTATAGAAGATAGCTGTGAAATAACTCCTGGGACCACAACTGTATGTAAGAAGTGGTCCCCAAATTTACATCCTGCAGATGGATATTCCAGTCCTTAGCCATGGTGGTTAAAAATCCTGTACAGCCCCAAGTGCGGCATGCAACAGTTTGGGAAGGAAAACTGCAGAACTGATTAAGAAGACAGATGAATAGAAACAAATGATGAAAATTAATGTTTTATTTGACATTGATAACCTTATCTCACAATAAATTGTATAGAAAAAAACACGAATGGGGAATTCTCCTTCTGGTATGACAGTGTGACAAGCTCTGTGGACGTGTTCCCCAGTGAGACTCGTGAAAATTGTTTTTAAACAACCAGTTGCAGTTTCTGGAAATGGCCCTACGGGTATACAGCTAATGAAACATTTATTCAAGAAAATCTACTAAAATTCAGTAAGAAGAGCAAGTCTGTGATATCTGAACCAAAATCAGCTGCCTCCCTCCCCCTACTAAACTCATGGAGAATGAAATTCCACTCTAACACAAGCAGCCCAGACCACAGGGTTCCCCCTCAGTCCCTAACTCCCCATCTGAGGGCTATCTCCAAGGAGGGGTGGGACATCAGCATCCTATCCTGCCCCCAAGCTACATGCGACTGAGGCTAAATTCTGGGTGATAGAGGCAGCCACATGGGGAATCCCTTCTGCCCAGCCCCCACTCATGGGGCAGTGACTCTTTCTTGGGCACAGCACCACTCTAATGTGGTGCTCCCACCCCAGAAAAGGCTAGTCAAGAAGACCTGTGACTACTGCCCTTCTCCCCATTCCAGACTGAGAGCCCAATTCCTAAAATGGACTATCACTCAGGGAGAAGTATGCCATTGTCCCCACCCTGAGCCATAAAACTGACTCAGATTTTGCCTGGAGGTAAAAGCGGGCCCAGCTATCAAATAGCTAGTAATCTCTCCTAAAGGAGCTGACTTCGTTTGCAACCCAGCATGGAGAAACCCAAGCCTAAGGGCTCACTCACAAACATCTGGAAGCTATGGTAGAAAACACTTGGAAAGAGAGTGTTAGATTCATTGGAGATATAGGCTAAACTCTAGGCTGGCTAGTTGACAGGGAAGCACTGGAGAAAGAAGTGCTGAAGTGACTCTATAGGGGCCGGAAGGAATCTTCAACACTGAAGTCTCCATCTGATGGAGCCCTTCAGTGGAGCCAAAATTTGATTGGCTCTTTCTCTCAAGTAATTTATGCCCTGGAGCACTGTTGAAAACAATAACAAACAGCCCACAGTTAGTGGAGTTGAACAGCTGGGTATGGTTAAGGAAATAGGCAAAGAGCTTTGTCAAAACCATCTCATCCCAGGGTGACTAGGCTTAAGCCAAGGTTGCCCTCCAAGAAAAGCAACATCCTCTGATGTTAGCACTTAACACTGAAGTATGGGTGGAAGGGCGAATAGAAGTCACTAGAATAATCCAGCCAGTTAACAAACAAACAAGTAAGCAAGCAGATAAGAATAAAAAGCCCCAGAGAAGAGTGGGGAAGGTACCAACAACATCCAGAGTTTTATCTAAAATGTCCAGTTTCCAACAAAAGAATTATGAGACATGTAAAGAAATGAAGTATGACCTACACTCCAGAAAAAAAGCAGGGAACAGAAACTGCCTGTAAGAGTGACCAGATGTTGGGTTTAATAGACAAAGACATCAAAGTAGCCATTATAAATGTGTTGGATGAACTAAAGGAAACTGATTAAAGAAGTAAAGGACTGTACCAATTTGGACCACCATGTTACATTTCGTTAAACCAAAGAATACATGTTTTAGCTCCTGTTGGCCAAGAATGGGCAAAGAGGTACCCTATCACATAGATATATTATGCTGCATATCATTCTCTGAGTAGTGGTTTGATAGAGAATTAGAATGGGCAATTAGACATCTGTTATCTAAAATGGAAGGAGATTAAGGTATAAAGGATTTGCTTACATACCTTCATGAGTGTGTGCTTACACTGAACATGAGTGGGACCAAGGGAGAGTCGCCTCTCAACAGCTGCCTCCACTTTCCTGGGGATTTGAGGAAAAGGGGGTGGGAAGGACCCCGGTACCACTGTACAGTTCTTCCCCACACTATCTCAGTTTCCCGTTTTCCTGCTTTAAGGACAGTTGTCCCCAAACCAGGGCTGCAACCATGGTTGCCAGAGCAGTGATAATCCCTAAGCAAGAAACTATAGCTTAGCTATACCTTTAAACATTTATGCCAGAATTCCCAAAGGCTGCTGGATGCATGTGTTTTTATCCCATCTTGCAAAACGGGGGTTGACAGTGAAGGTAGCTATATTGCCTAGTGGTTGAGATCAATCGCCCAATAGTTCTGTACCTATAGAACCCTACCCTACAGGAATGGGGTGGACTTGTCAGCAATGTGTAACAACAGCACAGTGGCTGAACCTCATATTCCTTCTAAAGGTGGAAAACTGGGTTAAAATCAATGATAAATGGAGAAAAGGAGAAATAGTAGCTGAGAATAAACAAGTGAATAATTCGATTGCATAATAAGGGAAATCTAATATTACCTTTGTGCCTCAAGAAAGGCTCAGAGCTAGAGACTGATATTGTTTCTTAACACAATTATACCAGATGCAGAAAATGGTGAGGTCATCTGTTTGCCTGAACCAGCCTTGCTTTTGGAACCTGACAAGGTCAAATGGAAGTATGCAATCCTGAGTGCATTGTACCAGGATGCATTTTGGTCATATGTTATGATGATAAACTGGATCAATTATTGGTGACTGAGTGGAATTCTAATGTAGCAGTAATATTTGACTCTTATTTTTTAGGTTGCTTCTAAAAAGGATCTCATTTGGGAAGAAATTTCCAGAAGCCACTCTCCACATGGCCATGTAAAACAGACCATTTGTTTTACAATTCTCAGCTGACTGATCACTATGCAACTATAAACCTTGATGATCAAATGCTTAGAAAGGTCCCTGGTTGTAACGGACAGAATATAGCAACTGCGTTTCTAGCATGCCATGGTGTGCTGTGCACAGGTACACATTTGTTTTTGTGGGTGGAAAGCTATTAGACAGAATAGTAGGAGACAGTGGGTTTCTGATGGGAATAAAATGTAGACTTCACATGGTAGGTATGAATTCCTTTAGAAATGGCCCCACTCTGACATGAGGAAGTTTCTAGACGGCCTTAATGGCATACCCAGACTAAATTATATCTAGGTGGGACTACCACTTATACTAACTCTAATATTGGAGACCCTATATTTTAGAGGGTAACATACATCATAACTGCACTTACTCCATTAGTACACAGTGGAAATAACAAGCATGGTGGATTGTCCCACAAAACAAAACAAAAATGGTTTTAGGGGAGATAAGCCATTTAGGTATCACTGGACATGCTGACTTTACGTTTATGAGGAGTGACAGTCAGTGGGAAAAGATTTGTTCACAAGAATGAGCCGATTAGAGAGAATTCTCTTCTGGGAAGAAGGCAAAAGAGGTAGGAGTCAGCCTGGAAATATGACGAGACTTCAGTGGAGTCGGCCAGGCAAACCCAGCCAATACTGCTGGGTACTGCTACGCGCAGTCCTGACCCAGGAGCAGGACCCGTTGACCGTTTCGATACAACTGGAGGCCAAACTACCTGGGGCAATGGTCCTCCATTCTAGCTGCTGAGGCCCAAGGGGTACACGAATGGGGATCTTACAGACCTTGGAATTTATCCAAGTTCTCTGACTTGTAATGTTCACTTATGCATCATGACTGCCCTCTCCCTAAGAATAGATCGGAAGAAGACATCATCTGTAGTACAGAGAGGAGGAAAAGGAACTATTCTGAATAGCAGAGTGTCCTTACCATGCATTGGGGCGGGAGGCAGAAGTGGGTCCCACTAGTGACAACACAATTGAAACTCGTTTCAGTACAAGCCTTTAAACTGAAGTAGGGTAACTGGCTCTGTCCCCAACTGACTTGTAGCCCAGAAATAAGTGAATCGTGGCTAATTAAAATAAAACCTGTCCATAATAATAATCTCGTATATGGACAAGGGCCAAATCTGTTGGAAAGATATAGCAAATATGTTTGTAATTCTTACCAATTTGTTCTGTAATGAAACTGAATGTACCATGACCGTACTGTGATATGATGTAATATTGGCGTTGTTGCTAAGATCCAACTACCTTATGTAAATAAGTCATCTGATAATCCTGATCAAATCTGATGATCAAATACATTGAGAGATTGAGTTAAAGCCTCCTCAGCATGTAAAAGCAATGGAAAATGGTGGCCCGAGGAAGAACTTGATTTGGCTCACCAGCAGCTCATTTCTATGCTAAATAGTTGTGCACAAGACTATTACAAGGTAGGAATAACATAGCTGAAAAGGGAACAACTACTCATCAAATTAGTACAAAAATATGAAAATGTATGTTACGGTTTTATAGGCTAGAGCTGTTTCTTTGAGCCTATCCCTACCCTACACTGATCCTTCAGATGTTAGGCATAGTCACGCTATTGCCATGTCTATTATATTAAAAAAAGAATTACCGTACCTGTTATATAAATGCTCTTCTAAAGGTTGATGCTCAGAAAATGTGATGGTTTTGCTGTAAGAGAGCTTAGGCTAGGGGCCAGGTGTGTGAACTAGGCAAGCAAGGGTTTACTCAGGTCAATTTCCATAAATTAGAAATGAAAAGAAACTTTGAAATATTGTAATCCTGTCATTTAAGAGTGAGCCCCAGAAGTGGAAATTGTTGCCTTCTGAGTTAGGATTCAGAATTTTTTTAATTATTTGGGGTGGGTGTTCTGGAGGCATACGCGGCTGATAATAAAGATAGTGGTGATAGGATGGCATCTTTCTAAGGAAAAATACAGGGTCTAGAAAATGAAAACACTGCACAGCGGTTAAGAAAAAAAGACTGTGGGGTAGGCGGAATTCTAAAGATGGCCTCCTAAGATACCTGTCCCCTCATTATTTAATGAAGTGCAAATCTGGGTACTGCAGTGAAGGGATTTTGCAGATCAACTGATTTTAAAATATGGAGGTTAACCCGGTGGGCCTAACCCAATCAGTGAGACTTCAAAAAGCAGAGCATTTTTTCTATCTAGTGCCAGAGAAGGAAGTCAGAGAGATTGAAGTGTGATGAGGAGCCTGCATGCAAAGACCTCAGATGAGCATCACAGACCCAGCCAAAACCTTAGTTTCGACCCAACAGACCTGTGCGTGGTGTTGCTGACTGGCACCAGGACTTCTGACCAGCAGAAACCGTGAGATAATAGATGTGTGTTGTTCTAAGCTGTTAAGTTTGTGTTAATTTGTCGCAGCAAATAGAAAACTAAAACACTTTTGGTATCAGATAAAATTCATTTGTTTCCAACTCTGGCCCTTGCTAGATTAGTAGTCTATCATTTAGATCAATAGTATTAACTTTTTGGTCTCAGAACCCCTTTGAATTCTTAAAAGTTACTAAGGACCCAAAGACATGTTATTTATGTGGTTATGTTTGTTGATATGTATTCTATTAGAAATTAAAACTGAGAATTTATTAAATATTTACTTTTAATTCACTTAGAAATATTTCCATTATATGTTAATATAAAGATATATTTTTATGATAAATATTGGGTTGTCGGGAAAGTCATGACACATTTTTGCATTGGAAAACATAGAAAAATACGTCATGACTTTCCCGATGACCCAATAACTATCATTTATAAAACATAAAAATTGGGAAAAGAGTAGCTATGTTTTACATTTTTAAAAGATTTTAGGTGTTTGGCTTAAGAGAAGATTCTATAACTTCTGCATTATGTCTGTTGAAATATCACATTGCTCCAGAGTGTTGCCTCCAGAAAATTCCACTGTGCACTCTTGAGAGAGTGAGAATGAAAAAGGCAAAAAGTGTCTAATTATTATTGTGAAAATAGTTTTGATCCCATAGACCCTTTGAAAGGTTCTCAGAGATTCCCAGTGGCCCCTGGAACACACTGAAAGAATCAATAACAGTCTACTTAAACTTTAGTGTCCACATCCATAGAGTGAAGATAATGATGGGCTTAAACTATGGGGTGAATAGAAAGCATTTTCTGAAACCTAAGAAGGGCTCAATAATTGTTGCTTATGGTTATTATCCTCCTTCCCCTTGTGTATCTCTCAGCCTTTACTGCAGATAGAGGCACATCTCCGCTTGGGGGATGTTCCCACTCAGGGTTACCATAATAGATTCCATGGGAGCGCTCTCCCCACCATCGAAATCCCAGCCGCATATACCTTCATGGGGATTGTAGAGAAGCATGACTTCATAGGACTAATAATTTTAAGACTTTGGGTACTGTAATTTGTGACGTCTGTCTCAGGTTTAAAACCCTTGAGATATCTGGAAGTTTGTGTAGAGACAGTAAAATGACACTATCTGCCCTGCCTGTTTTTTAGAATTTTTCCTCCAAGGCCAATCAGACCCAATCTCTAGAGAGAACATTCACCATCCCCACCCCTCACTCCTGTCCCCCAGGGAGAAGATAACTAGGCAGGATATCTTATGATCTTTCTGGGAATTTGAATTCTTAATAGAAACTCAAGAATGTTTTTAATTCACCTGATTCTAAAATCAAAGCCGTGCTCCTGGGGATTTTGGAGAGCCCTCAGCAAGTCCTGTGGGTCCTCCTGTATCTGGATTTAGCCCTCCGCAAGCTGCTAAGGGAGCAGGACACTACCCCATTTTAGAGGTACGTCTCTCACCTCTGTGGGGTTATTCTAGGTCAAAGCAGATACTTGTGAGAAAATCCAGTGTGAGCAGAAGAGATGGATTCATGCTGGGAGGTAGTTTCTAGCATGGGGAGTTGATATAGGACAGGACAGCTGCAGAAACTGCCATGGCTGTGTGGACAGGAATGCCATTCCTGGGTGACCTTTCCTCCTGATTGATACTGTGCATTGCAGGTAGATATAAAAGGCCCCTAATTTCTTCCCGCCCCACCTTAGGGAACATCTGCCTGTGGTGCTGTGGGCAGGGGCCCTCAGCATCTCTCTCATCATCACCAGTGTAACTGAGTGGTGGGGCCAGAGCTAGCGCAGGTGTGGCTATAAGAAGGGGCGCCGAGGATGAGAGGCTAGATATCCAGGCACTGTCTCTGAGCAAGGCTCTGATATAGCCAACTTAGTGACTTAATATGTTACCTTGCCTAAATGAAGATCGCAATCCAGAGAAAGTTCTCTCAATGGAAAAGAAAATTCTGGTAACATTATAGTAAATCATTTCTTTGCTGAAACAGTGTAAGATGTAAGTTTGTCATATGGTTATTCCTTTTCTTAACCAGCCCAGGTTATCAACTAATTGTGATGATTATCAGACTTGTGATTACAGTAGTTTATATCAAAATCTTTCCTGTCACAAAATAGGATACAATGAGTACCAAGACTCCTGACAAGAGTTGGAGACATAGAACAAAGTTCTATAGAGCAGGAAACACCCTGAGTTACCTGCAGGACTGCCCAGGTAAAGCATCGCTCAGACTGACCATGCAAAGTGAAATTTTAGGTATCACTAATGCAGTATTTTCTTCTGTATTCCAGTACTGCCTCTGCTTTAGAATCTTAATCTATCTTTAATTGTATTTTTATGCTGTTTATTTTTTAACAGCAAAATGATAATGGTAATGAAAATGAAAAGAAGATAATATATCTATTAACTCAGTCACAAAAAGTACTAGACTAAAAAGTTAATAAATGTTCTTACTGAAGAAGAATAGATTGAGTTACCCTCAACAATATTATTATTCTTTATGTTCAAATGTGTTTCAGACATTGCTTATTGTGTCCCACTGTGTCTGTGTAGAATTTTTCAATTCCGATGTTGCTATCTCTCATGTTATATAATATAGGAATATTCTTTAAGCGTAGCCAAAATTAATGTCACAAACTTAATGCACATTTTCATAGAAATGAAATGCACTTATTTATGGAGGTGAAAATCTATGATTTTGTCTCTGTTTTATTTTCCAGTGGTCAGATTCTAACTGCAAACTTTTCTAATGAAATAGAAACCATGTCTTGGCCAATAGAAGGTGCTTAGCATAGACATTTTTTGAATTAAAAATGACAATCATCTATTTCACAAACATTTCCTGAGTACTTGTTTCATCTAAAACTGTACTAGTAACTATGAAACATAAAGATGTGTAAGACATATCAACCATCTGTAAGACTTATTTGGTGAAAGGGAATCTTAGCTCAAATAAATGACATTTGGTATAAACCCCTTTTTATCTTTAATTTTATCTTAAGGGTTATCCATATCTTCCCAGTGAGGAGATAACTCTTTTAATTGTTATTCTTGACCAGCCTATACATTTAATAGGCACCTGAAGAGCGCCCCCCTCTTCCCCGTCAATACGAATCTATTCTATCTCCCAAGAGTAGAAAAGACCCTCTTTATAAGCTCTCTGACAAACAGCCTTTTAAGGAGTCCTCGAGAGGATACAGAGGCTGCCCCATTCCCTTTTGCAGTACCTGGTTGTGCACTGCGGTAAGAGGACTCAAATGAGGAGGACTGTGCCTGCCCTGCACACCCTTCAGCCTTAGACAGTGAGGGCTGTAAGAGGCACAGTTTGTAACCACGCTCGTAGTTTTGAATGACCCATTTGCATTTTCCAACTCCATATATACCAGCCTGAGAATTCACGTTTACCTAAGCCTGATACCGTCCACAGGGGTATACGTACAGCAGTCCTCAGCAGTGTGAAAATTACTGAATTCATCTTACACTCATACGCATTAAAACAATGTGTGAACTAAAGTTATATCCATTATCTGAAGAGATTTCACTCATAATTAGTTGGGACTGCATTGCCTGCCCTATTGAAACCTTACTGTGGGCCGTGTGTGTGATACAACGTCATTATATTTATGCAACATGTTTAAGGGATATGGCATTAATTATATATTAGAATATTGTTTACCTTATAATTCCTGCATAGGTTACCGCCCTCCTCCCCTTTTTGTTAATATATATAGTGAAGAGTCATGTAATCACGGATGCTATTCACCCGGAAAATAGGAGTTCCTCTCAAGCCAGAAACTGGAACTGAGAGGAAAACAATAGATTAGATACAACATGAGAAAATCTGTATCTCTTGTTCTTAATAATATAGATATAAGGATGTCTAGGGGGGAAATCTGAATAGGGTGTTAGGATAGTTCTTTTCACCTGGAACCACATGGAACCTGGAGAATAAGAAACACAGACATACATCACAGGAGACAAGAGCAAGGAAGAGATAAGAAAACCCTGAGCTAGAAGTCATGACAGCCAAACCCAAGCTCTGCTACTTTCGTGGTAGGGGCAGGATGGATTCGATCCACTGGTTGCTGGCTGCAGCTGGAGCGGAGTTTGAAGAAGAATTTATTGAAACAAGACAGCAGTATGAGAAGTTAATGACAGATGGACGCCTGCTTTTTAACCAGGTGCCCCTGGTTGAAATTGATGGAATGAGGCTGACACAGACTAAAGCCATCCTCGGCTATCTTGGTGCCAAGTACAACTTGTACAGGAGGGACCTGAACGAGACCGCCAGGATCCACATGTACACTGATGGCACTCAGGACCTCATGATGATCATCATCCAAGCTGTGTTCAAACCTCCACGAGAAAAAGAGGAGGGCTTTGCTTTAGCCGTGACAAAAGCAAAAACGCATTACTTCCCCATCTTTGAAAAGATTTTGAAGCAGTGTGGAGGTGATTTTCTCGTTGGAAACAAATTCAGTTGGGCATACATACAACTGTTAGAAGCTATTTTAATGACCGAAGAAATCAATGCTTCTGTTCTTTCTGACTCCCTCTGCTAAAGGCATTTAAAACAAGAATCAGCAACATCCCTACAATTAAGAAGTTCCTGCAACCTGGGAGTCAGAGGAAGCCACCCCCGGATAGCCACGATGTGGAAGTAGTCAGGAATGTTCTGCAGTTCTAATGGCAGCGGGTCTTAACGTTGGCCAACAGGCACCATCCAATCGCAGCATCAGCACGTGCTGATCAAGGCCAACCATCGCTTCTAGATGTAAAGTGCCTGCAAATCACAAAACCATACTACCATGCACAGCAAATGCCAATAAATGCTATATAAAACAAAAAAAACAACAAGACAAACAAAAAAAAGAAACACAAATGTCGCATAAAATTGTATCTATTCCTTCAAATTAAAGGGCAGATAGTTCAGGTAGCAGGTAGAATGATAAGGATAAGGAGAAGGATAAGAGGATTTTAGCCTGGTAACTGAATAGCTACACACATTGTAAGTCAGGTTGTACTTAATCTTTGGGGACTATTAATTTCCATTTGACATTTTTCTTCTTTCTCAGTATTCAATATCAATCTGTGATAAGAACGAACTAAAGGAAGTTGGTGTTCGGCCGGCCTTCACCAGAGCATTAAAGGAGAATCCATGTACCTTTGGCAGCCAGCACTGGAGGAGCAGACATCAAAGTAGGACCACATAGCAAAGGTGAATTTAAGATTATGGAGTCGTGACTGTCAAGTTAGACACCTGTCCCACTGGGTGGTTTCTGACAGAAATAAGTCTTCAGATACTTAGGTTTTGGCTTGTTTGATTTTTAGATGACTAGAGGTAGAGAAATACATAAACATAGATGCATAAATTGTATGATTGATTAGACTGAGCACTTTCAAATCTCAGAATTTACTATAAGGATTCATGAAAAACCCACAAAAATACACATGTATAAGATTTAATCAGGGGTGACCAGTAAGCTCAGTTGGCTAGAGCTTGGTGCTCATAACACCAAGGTTGCCAGTTCGATCCCTGCATGGGCCACTGTGAGCTGCGCTCTCCTTAAAAGAGTCAACTGTGCCATTGTAGCATGAAAGCAATGTGTAACCAATGACCATGGCTGTTCCCCAATAAAGTTTAAAAACAAAAGATTTAATCAATGAAGCATTATATTGTACAAACCTAGTGAGGTAATACATTAAATGCATTAAAATATTTATATTCAAGGAAATCATATGCAGCTGTTCAAAGCATGTTGCATAGAAATATTTTAACATGGAAAATAATTCCTGATATGTTTCTAAATGAACAAAAGGTAAACTAGCATCATGTCTACATTTTAATCTCAAATGGTTCAGAAAATACACTAATATATAATATAGAGGAAAAGAGAATGATAAGGCAAATATGAAAGAAACATTAAAATTTGTTGAATCTGGTGTATGGGTATATGGGAGTTCTTTGCATAATTCTCAACGCTTTTCTATAAGTTTAAATTTATTTCATATTGAGTTAAAAACAGGTAACCAATTTTGGGCAGTGGGAAAAGCTTTCAAGTAGGACAAGGATACATACAAGCTTTCTTTGAGCTCATTTTGAGATAACTCCAATTTTTATTGATTCTTAGTTCTGATCTTTCTGTCACCTTTCTGCCCTTGAGAGACTGTCATTAAGGAATGGGTGGGAACCAGTCCTGGGTCAGAGAATTCACCCTGATCGGATTCCAGCTCAGTGCAGAGATGGAGGGACTACTCTTCTGGATCTTCTTACTGTTCTATATCTTCAGTCTGTTGGCAAACGGCACGATCCTGGGACTCATCTGTCTGGATCCCAGACTGCACACCCCCATGTACTTCTTCCTCTCACACCTGGCCGTCATTGACATGTCCTATGCTTCCAACAACGTCCCCAAGATGCTGGCAACCTTAGTGAGCCAGAATAGAACCATCTCCTTTGTCCTGTGCATAATGCAGACGTTTTTGTATATGGTTTTTGCTCACACAGAGTGCCTGATTTTGGTGGCGATGTCCTATGATAGGTTTGTGGCCATCTGCCACCCCCTCCATTACACTGTCATCATGAGCTGGAGAGTGTGCACGGTCCTGGCCGTCACTTCCTGGTCATGTGGATTTATCATCTCTCTGGTACATGTGACTCTCCTTCTAAGGCTGCCCTTCTGTGGGCCCCAGGAAGTGAACCACCTCTTCTGTGAAATCCTGTCTGTCCTCAAGCTGGCCTGTGCTGACACTAGGCTCAACCAAGTTGTCATCTTCGTTGCCTGTGTGTTTGTCTTAGTGGGGCCCCTCTGCCTGGTGCTGGTCTCCTACACACACATCCTTTCTGCCATCCTGACGATCCAGTCAGGGGAGGGCCGCAGAAAGGCCTTCTCCACCTGCTCCTCGCACCTCTGTGTGGTCGGGCTCTTCTTTGGCATAGCCGTGGTGGTGTATGTGGTCCCAGACTCCAGTCAGCGAGAGGAGCAGGAGAAAATGCTGTCCCTGTTTCACAGTCTCTTTAACCCCATGCTGAACCCCGTCATCTACAGCCTGAGGAATGCTCAGGTGAAGGACGCCATGTGGAGGGCCCTGCGGAAGAATGGGCCCAGGTGAGGGGAAATGGATGCTGTTGGACTGGGGATTTCCTTTTAAAATATGTGGTTTGATGAAGGAAATACTCATAAAAATTTCCCAATTAGAAATTTGATAGAAAAATCATAATTGTTCAAATTATAGCTCTGAAAACAAGCAAAATTTCATGGAAAAGCATATCTTCTAAAGTTGAGATTCTACATTAGAATGTGGGACAACTAAATTATCAGAATACTTAGTCTACTTTTTAAAAAATAGTGAATTCTCTTTTACTTTTTAAGGCCAGGAATATTAATGTATGGAGAAAAAAATTAAATGTAAGAAAATTATATCAATATTCTTCTCTAGCTTATGTATTTAGACATATTTGACTTCTTATCACCTTTTGGTAACTGGAAGCAAATATTGGTACAGTAGAATTAATACCATAAGAGAGAACTTCCAAAGTTCACTGAGATTTAAATGCAGAAAATATCACAGAATATATGAATCTGCCTCACCAATTGTGTTTGGAGAGTTTAGAGAAACTCTAAATTCCAAACTGGAATAATTTAGGAGTAAAAGGAAAAAAGTTAGGGAAAGCTTTAGCCCAATAAGAAACTATGTAAAAATTCTAAAATATATTAAAGCTTTAGGATTTGGTCAAATGAAGGAAATTTATTAGTAAATGTTTAAATGGTTCTAGAGGTTGGGGTTTTGAGCATTATTCAAATTTTACATTTATTCTTGGGTCATGATAATTTCTAATAAAGCAAGATTTAATCACCTGTTGAAGTTCTTGAATATTTCCCCATCAATAATTTTGTAATATTTGAACCAACTTATTTGAAGGTGGTTTGGGGTAGCACCAAGTGGCATGAGACAACTATGATATATTGTAGCTGAGTATATAAGGGGTTAAAAGGACATGGTGGTAGAGGAGGCAGGGGAAGTTTTCAGACTATTTCAGTGGGACGTTCCCTGTGGGGATTCCGTCCTCACCCTGAGAAGCCATGTCTGAATCTCTGCCATCCAGCAGGTTTTGGGGAGGGTTGGATTGTATCAGTTTAAACTGAATAAAAGAACTGGTTGCTTCATATTCTGTTGCAAAACTGTCAGCAGTGGTAGTAAATGCTGCTGAACCTGTGATTTATCTTCCGAAGCCTGTTACAGCATCTTATAGTGTGTAACTCACCTCTGCAGGGTCTTTTCTTGGTGAAAGTGGATTTCTGAGGAATATCCAGTACTTACGTCTGCTTATGTAGAAGAGTTTTGTTTGCACTGTGAGACGATTTTCAGTACAGTTAGCTGCAGGAGAACAGGGCGGCAGCAGAGAGAAACATGGCTATACGGAGAGGAATGTCCACACCAGTGATGTCGATGTTACAGGTAGACGCCTAGACCCCCACATTCCACTCCCACGCCAGCTCTGGGAGCTTCTGCCTGCTAATCAGGGGCCTTCTGATCCCCCATCTGCTTTCTCATCGTCACTTTCCAATATGGCTGAATGGTAGGCATCCAAATTAACTCTGTTGTTGGAGAGGAATCGGGAAATGTGAGAGGTTTCATATGCAGGCATTTCCTCTAGATAAGGCTCTGACATGGCAAAAAGAATAAAAGGACTTATATTACCTAACAGACAAAGATACTGATAGAGTCACCTCTGTTATTAGAAAACATATTTCTTGGAACAGTTACAGGAATCTTTTCCTTGCTGAAACAGAAGAGGTAAGTTTGCAATATAATTATTATAGAAACTTTCCTAGGCTATCACCTAATCTTGATCATTATTAGACTCAGAAATTACTATATTTGATGCAAATATTTGCCCTGCCACAAAATAGGATAGAATGAGTGCCAATACTACTGACTAGAGTTGAAAAATAGCATAAAGCTCCCCAGCTCAGGTGCAGGGCTGCCCAGATGAATTGCACACACTGACCACACAGACCTTTGACTCCGTTGGGAAAGTGAAATTGTACTTAGGTTGTCTTAGAGCTTCCTTCTCTATTTCAATGCTGCATTACTTAAGAGATTTGATCTACCTTTACTATTCTGTTTTGGGGTATTTTTAAGTGAAATGAAAATACGGCAATGGAGATGAAAAGAAGAGTTTTCAATTCAGACACAAAAATACCTAATCTAAAAAGTCAAGGTGTTACCCTACCCATTTTGCATAGTATATGTTCTGTAGTTGTAGCAAAACTTAATAATGTTACAAACTTAATGCACATTTATGGAGACCCTTGCAAATGCAGTTATATTTATAGAAACCCAGGGATCGAGATCTGACTCTCCATTTTATCTGAGCCATTGTTCAGAAAGGGCCACTGCCTTCATAGTTGATGTCCCTTTAAGTTGCTAATTTGCCAAAGTTCAAAATGCTGCCACGTATGTTTTCAAGTTTCCTTTTTAGGTTATTTTACTTTTCTGTAAACTAATTTTTCAATAAATTTTTTCTGAAACTTTCTTATAAGAATCACTTCAAAGCAGGAATAAGATATGAATTCATTTAGGTATTGCCATTCTCTCTACAGTTATAATATGATTGGTATCTTCAAGCTTATTCAAGAATACCCTATAGACACACTGTATTTAAATTACATGAATTATGCATAGCATTTTGAATTCATAGCAATTTTCAAGTGATTAAATTCTAATTGTGAACTTTTTTCCTAGTAAAGTAGAATTCATATTTTGTTCAAAAGGTAGAAACTGATGGTAGAAGATGCTTATAGAGACTAGAGAAGCATGAATTCATAAAACTGGAATGATTTTAATAGTTTGGATACTGTAAGTTTTGAAATCTCTTTCAGGTTTATGACCCTTGAGATATTTGAAAATCTTTGTGGATATAGTGTAATGCAGTATGTGACCCAATATATATGCACACATGGCAGTGGGGGAGATGAGAGAGAGAGAGTGAATTACAAATTACTTTCTTCCATTTAATACATACTTGTTGGGTGCCTGTTTCATCTGGAATTATATTAGCTCTGCTGAACACAAGACATAAATACAATATATATTACCCACTCACAGGATTATTTTAACCAGTTAAAGGAATCATGTCAGTTAATATAAATGATAATTGGTATCAAACCCCACTTCATCTTTGATTTTACCTTGAACATTATACAGATTTTCATGGTAAGAATGTAACTCTTTTTTATTGTTATCATTGTCCAAGCCTATACATTTAATGGGTGACTAAAAGGCCTCCTAATATTAAATTGCTCTAGCTCCCTAGAGTAGAAAAAGACCTTCTCCACAAGAGCTTTTGAGGCAATGGATATATATGCTTATGGCATAGATTATGGTGATGGTTTCACAGGTGTATACTTAGCTCCAAACTCATCAAGTTTTATACATTAAATATGTAAGCTTTTTATATGTTTCATACCTGAATACATGTTTTTGTTTGTTTGTTTGTTTGTTTGTTTTAAGAAAAAGACCCTCTTTATAGGCAGCTTGTCACCTAGACTTTTAATGGTGTCTAGAGAGGAGTAAGTGGCGTGTCACCTTCCTTTTTATTTTAACTGGTTGTGAGCTTCAAGAAAACCCCTCAGATGGGGAGCTCTACGACCTGCTGCTCTCTGAGCACCCCTTTGCATTCATACAATGACACTAGTGAATAAGTACACAGCGTGTAACCACACTAGTATTTGGCAGGACTCATATGCGCTGCAGCTCAGTATGTGCCTGCTTCAGAATTTATATGTACCTAAACCTGATATTCTCCACAGTGACATATATAATAATTTCTAGAATATTTTTATTACTAATTACTTCCACAAGCATAAAAGAAAGTAAAAAAGTACAAATTAAAACTATATCATTTTAAGAGATGTATCTCGTATTATCTAGAAATACATTAGCTGTGTAGAAAACATGTTTTGGCCATGAGTGATAAAAGTCACATCAGTGACACACCATTTTGTCCTTAGCAGCTGTGGTGTTGATTATATTAAACCAGTGTGTACTTGAACGACTATGTGCGTAAAGACACCTCTTAGTGATGGACGGTGCAGGCCGTAAGTGTCAAGTCATTTCTCTAGGAAACAGGAATACTTCTTGGGCCACAAACTGGAATTAAGAAGAAAATGATAGACTTAGAAGCAAAGTGAGAAATTTGTATCTTTGGGTCTTAATATGTAAAAAGATGTTTAGGAAGGAAATCCTGAATAGTGGGTGTTGAGATAGCTACTTCCACACGGAACCATTTTGATTCTGGGTAATAAGAAACACAGACAAGTGTCCCATAGAGTTGTCATCAGTTCCTATAGATTAGAAGGTGGATAGCTCAAGGTCATAAGTGGACTAAGAGAGACAGATTTAACCCAGTGAACATACATTGCAGTCAGATTATACTTAAGCTTCATGAAGCCTCACTTTCCATGAACTCTTCTTATTCTTTCTTGGTATTTAATATGAAGTTGAGGTAAGGATGAACCTAAGGAAGTACATTTGACACAAGTTTGACTAAATTATATTAAAATAGGAGGGTCAGCATGATCGAAGCTGAAAAGCTAACGTGGAACAACTTGATAAGTAATGTGAACTTGCGATTGCATCGTCATGATTGCTAAATTAGAGACTCCCATTGAATAATTTCTTCTAATGATGATATATCTTGATTTTTTTTTGCCTATTTGCTTTTTAAAGATAGATGATGATGATGGAGATAGAGATAGATAGGTAAATGATAGATTTCACTGAGAACTAGAAATTTCTGATCACTGAGAACTAGACCCATGTCTAGAAATTTACTATAAGAAAATAATAAAAGATACACATACACACTATAGATATATATATGGTACATGCGATGCTCCTTCTAAGGCTGCCCTTCTGTGGACCCTGGGAGGTGGACCGCCTCTTCTGTGAAATCCTGTCTGTCCTCAAGCTGGCCTGTGCTGACACTCGGCTCAACCAAGTTGTCATCTTTGCTGCCTGTGTGTTTATTTTACTGGGGCCCCTCTGCCTGGTGCTGGTCTCCTACGCACGCATCCTTTCTGCCATCCTGACGATCCAGTCAGGGGAGGGCCGCAGAAAGGCCTTCTCCACCTGCTCCTCGCACCTCTGTGTGGTCGGGCTCTTCTTTGGCATAGCCGTGGTGGTGTATGTGGTCCCAGACTCCAGTCAGCGAGAGGAGCAGGAGAAAATGCCGTCCCTGTTTCACAGTCTCTCACGCAATGCTGAGTTATTGCAATTAAGAGCTGACTGTGTTGTGCACGTCATTTTCTTTTGTATATATTTGTTTTGTATATGTGTATGTTTTACTCTGGCCATTTTTAGAAGATGTCCACAAGTTACTGCAATGGCACCTTGACATGCAATGGAAGACACGCCATTTTGAGATGATGCATCTCCCTAGGTTAAAGTTTGTTTGGTATCATAAACATTTGTATTTAATGTTTTATTGCCTGTTCAAATTTTTTACTTTTTATAACTGATGGTCATGTAGTGATGAGCATAAAAACTACATCCTAAACTGTTGTTTTCTCAAGATTTCAGTTTCCTAGTAATTTTGTCACTGATACGTCAGTTTCCAGATTTCTAGATTTTCTGCAGATCACCTGTAACAGAAAAAGAAAAGGAAAGAAGAAAAGTCCCAATATTTTTAGATTGCCTAGAATGCACCAGACTTTTCATATGATCAGGAGCCATTTTTGGTGTCCATAAATGTGTATTTCTTCTCACAGTGGATATGTGGAGTAGGAGTCCAGGTGGACATGTTTTCAAAATTTGATTAACAGTACTCAGTTTTTCCCAAGTTTATATCATAATCCCAGCAAGTCAGGAATCACACCATAATGAGCTAATTTGTCTCTACAATAAATTGCATGATTGATTGATATGAGATTTCCACAGAAACATTTTGACTCCCTTATGCCCAGTATAAGAGTGAAGTAGAGTACAAATAAATATGACAGTGTCTCAGGTAACAAACCTTCTCCCAGTCCCTGAGGACATGAAACTTCTAGTGCAAGCTGCTTTGAAGAGAGTCCTTTTCTCCCCTCCCCTGAGGGACTGGACTCAGATCTCCCACTTCAGACTAGAGATTAGAGGGTAACCTTCATGGGTTTGAACCCTGGAAAACCCTCCCTCAGGCAGGTTCTAATAAGCCCCCTGGGACACATTGTCGTCTCTCCGGAGTCCCCTGCCGCCATAACCAGCTCCTCACCTTGCGTTGTTACTTGGGGTCACCGGGCTTGTCTGGGACCTTCCATCCCACCTCTGCGGCAACACAAGGGACCCAGATCACAGTGGGCGTCGCTGAACGACAGAGGTTAATGCCGGGAGCTTGTTCACAGTCACACTGGGTCTGCCTCTCTACATCCAGGACTGCCAGGAGTGACGTCGTGTCGGAGGGGTGCCCTGCGGCTGGCTGTGTTTCCTAACTGTGCGTCCTGCTAGGGTGAGAGCAGAACAGAGAGAGTGGCTTTGCGTCTCCTTCGGGGTGGAGGAGGGCACACGCTACATCTCCCAGCCCACCCCTCCAGGCAGCCCTCGGCAGCTGCCAACTAGGTGGAGCCCCTCAGGGAAAGAACCTCGTTTTCTGGGGATTCTGCCCCATTTTCAATCAGGAACAAGAGGGGGCTCTGCAGCCCCCACAGGAGCTCCCAGAAAGCAGGTCCGTATCCAGCCTTCGGGCACTTTCCCTTCTGAGGTCCTTAGTCCAAATGTGGCTGCTAACCAGGCTGCCTTATGTTACTCGACTGTCAGCTCCTCTTCGATGTGTTGTAGCATCCAGTCTTTTGTTGACTATCACTCTGGTACTGCCTATCTTTACTTAAATATTGGGCAAAAACACTTTCCATTAATGTTAAACAAATATGCTCATCATTCATAATCTATGTGAATAGTTTTGGGGAAACGTAATTTTATAGACAAATTATGTAGAGGTATTTAGGATTTTGTTAATTTTCATTGGTGAAGAAATATCCATGTGATATTTACTTATAAAAGATGACAATAAAAAAAGAAATTTCTGTATTATAGATTTAGATGGAACACGTGGAATAATTTTTCTAGCGAAAGGAAATTATAGTGGGGTATATTCTAGAGTGATGTTACATTTCAGGAGAATAAACATGCTGGTTATTGTATAAATTTTGCACTTATTGTCATTACAGTCACAATTTATCCTAAATATATGAGAATATGTTTATTGCAATGGGATATGAAGCCATATCTATGTCTTCTACTTATCTCACGTTAAGCATAGCGTTAAGGACAATATCTAGCAGCTAGAATGTGCTGAATAAATGTTAGATTCTCTGTCACTTGGTGGATAAGTTTTTGTGATGGGATGAAAAGGGTACAGAAAAGAGACCAAGGTGTTAGGTGCTGGTGTAGTGAGGTGGGAGAAGCATGAGAATCAATAGTACTTTAAATTTTCCTTTGATAGGATGTTTATGTTTAATGTACTTCTTTTTATTTATCCTGCTCTTTCTCCTGAGGCACAATTTCACAATAAAATCTTCACAGAGCTTAGTACCATCAACCTGCTTCTGTGTTCTGGTCACATATTAGAAATGTTTACTATATTATTTTGATTATGTTAGGTCCCGGTGGTTTGACAATTTATCCATAATGCTTATTAAAAAGCAGACATCTCATCTCGTAGGAAAGGATCTGTTTCTTTCCCTGAGTCTTGCTTCTTAGATCCAGCTTTGGAAATTTTGTTTAGCATCTGCATCATGCTATCCAAAGGTGATAGGACAATGCATAAGCCAAAGCACCTAAATGTTCATGTATTTAAAATGTGAACTGCAGCTGCATAATGAGCAAAGAACTTTGCTGATCAACACATTCCTTCTTTGTAGAAGTATCTGCTCAGGAAGATAATTTATTACCTAACGGTTGAGTGGTGAACATAAAATCAGAGCCAGAGGGGCTGGTCAGAGCTCTTCCTGACCAGGGTTACTGGTTACTAATCACTGAAGCCATCCATCTAGGTGTGGATGGAGGTCAGCAGGTGATGAGAATCCTGTGCCAACTGGTCAGGCTTCTCTTCCCTGAGGGTCAATAAGGGCGCACAGACAGACGCTGCCCAGTTGGCATTCTGCCTGCTCCATATTGATCATCTCCCTCCTTTCCTCACAGTCTTTGTCCAGACGGGTGGCCCACAGGACCGACTACCTTTGAGTTCACTGTCAGAGCCTCATGCCACCCTGAGATTGTATTAAAGCACCCAGAGGGGATTTTTGGAGGCTCCCAAAACTCTCAAGTCACGTATTTCCTGATATTACATTATTTATGAAGTCTGTGATAGAATTCATAGAGTTAAGTATCTTACCACTAACTTGCTGATGCTGCCATTTGTGAAGAGACAAACTGAGTTACCAATTTGCCAATAACTTGTTTCGATTAGCTACTTATAAAGTATATGTTAATTCTTGTTGCTGAGATCAGCGACTATTTTTTGGTTTAAATAGTAATTTCTTGTGTTTTGGATTTCAGGTATAATAAACGTTATAAATATATGAAGGATTGGATTGACAGCAAGATGAGTCTTTTTTCCTTCTTATTTTCATTCTAGGCTGTGACATTTCTTATTATCTTTTTAGAAAAAAATTTTACAGTTGTATTGAGATTGTAACTGACATACAGCACTGTCTAAGTTTGAGGTATACAGCATAATGGTTTGACTTGCAAGCAATGTGACATGATCACCACATGTTTGTTAACATCCATCATCTCTTACAGAAACAAAAAAAGACAAAACAATGTTATTTTCCTCGTGATATGAACTCTAAGGATTTCCACTCTTAACAACTTTCAAACATACCATACAGCAGTGTTGACTACAGTCATTATGTTGTACCTTACGTCCCTGGTAATTATTTATCTCATAATTGGAAGTTTGTACCTTTTCACCACCTCCATTCAATTCCCCCTCCACCCACCCTCCTCCTCTGGTAACTTCAAATCTGATCTCTCTTTCTGTGAATTTGCTTTAGTTTACTTTCATTAGATCCCCATATATAAGTGAGATCATAGAGTATTAATCTTTCTCTGAGTTTTTCACTGAGCATAATGCTATCAAGGTCCATTCGTGTTGTCGCAACTGGCAGGATTTCCTTCTTGTTATGGCTAAATAATATTCCATTGTACGTATACCAGGGGTGCCAAAATAATGTATACACGTGGACACTGGTCAACGTTGCTCAAGCAGTAGTTCGCCGTAATCAGAAGTGCCTGGATGCTGATGGGAACCACTTTGAGCACCTCTTGTCATTGCTGAAGTCAAATGTGACTTGTATTCATCTTTTGTTATCGGTATATTTTGAGTATTACAATAGTTTTTTCCTTTCTTAAAATGTGTGTACTTTTTTTTGGCACCCTCTGTATATATATACCATGACTTCTTTATCCATTTGTCCATTGATGGACACTTAGGTTGTTTTCATGTCTTGGCTATTGTGAATAGTGCTGCAATGACCATGGGGGTGCAGATATCTTTTAGACACAGTGTTTTTGTTCCTTCAGGTATATTCCCAGAAATGAAATAGCTGGGTCATATGGTAGTTTTATTTTTATGAGCATCTTCCATCCTGTTTTCCATTGTGGCAATATCAATTTACATTCCAACCAACAGTGCACAAGGGTTCTCTTTTCTCATATCCTCGCCTGCATTTATCTTTTTGATGACACCCATTCTAAAAGGCATGAGTGATAGCTCATTGTGATCTTAGTTTGCATTTCCTGATGATTGGTGATATTGAGCACCTTCTCATGTACCTTTGGCCTTATGTTTGTCTTCTCTGAAAAAAAAAAAAAGAAGTGTCATTGGCCCATTTTGATTGGAGTATTTGATTTTTTTTTTTTTGCTATTGAATTACGTGAATTCTTTACATATTTTGGATATTAAACCTTTATGAGATACATACATGATTTGAAAATATTTTTCCCATTCCATAGGTTCCATGGGTTGTCTTCATTTTGTTGACATTTCTTTTGCTGTGCTGAAGCTTCTAGGTTTGATGTAATTCCACCTGTTTATTTTTTATTTCGTTGCTTGTGCTTTAGGTGTCATATAGAAAAAAAATCATTGACAAGACCCATTTCAAGGAACTTTTTTCCTGTGTTTTCTTCTAGGGGTTTTGTGGTTTCCAGTCTTCTATTTGAGTCTTTAATCCATTTTGAGTTAGTTTTTGTGGTAAAAAATAGGAGTCAAGTTTCATTCTTTTACATGAGAATATTCAATTTTCCCAGCACTGTTTATTGAAGAGACTGTCTTTACTCCATTGAGTATTCTTGGCTCCCTTGTTAAATATTAGTGGACTGTATGAGTTTATTTCTGGGCACTGGATTCTGTTCCATTGCTCTATGCATCTGTTTTTATGCAATACTTTACTGTTTTAAAGTTTATTGGGATGATAATGGTAAAATTACATAGGTTTCAGGTGTACAAACTGTAATGCATCATCTACATATCATGTTGTGTGTTCACCACCCAGAGTCAGTTCTTCTTCCATCACCATATATTTGATCCCATTTACCCTCATCTACGAGTACCATACTGTTTTGATTACAGTAGCTTTATAATAGAGCTTGACATCAGGAAATGTGATACCTTCTGCTTCCTTCTTATTCAGGATTGCTTTAACTATTCTAGGTCCTTGTGGTTGCTTCAAATTTGGGGATTTTTTTCTACTTCTGTAAAAAATGTCATTGGAATCTTGATGGGGATTGCACTGACTCTATACATGGCTTTGGGTATTTGGATATTTTTTAAAATATGATTTCTTCCACTCCATGAACATGGAATTTAGATACTGATAGTAACTCAATCATGATTTCTGCTTAAGTAAGTAAAATTGTTTTCTTTTCCAGGACCATTCTCCTTTAAAGCTCTTTTGTTACTGATTAATTCTATTCTCCAGTAATTCTTTTACAGAGTTGGACATATGTAGCTCTGAGACAATCTAGATTTCATGATTACTTTCTTTGTAATCTGACTTAATGTTTCTTCAACCATCACAGTGTCAGTGGCTCTAGATAGGCAATCGCTGGTGACATATTTCCCTTCTGTAAAATTGGATGTCAGATTGAGAATTAGCTTAAGGGACAGACGCTTAATTTAAATTTGATCAATTAAGTCTGACTTTTTTTTTCTTCATTTATTTTTTCCTTTTCTCTCTTTCTCTTTCTCTTTCTCATTCAGTGAGTTCTTTTTTTTAAAGATTTTATTGGGGGATTGGGGAAGGGGAACAGTGTTGGGGAATTGGAGAGGGGAACAGACAAGTTGTTGTTCTTCAGTCTTCGTTGTGGGGGGCACCAGTCGCCATCTGGCTTCCCGTTGGCAGCTCGTGGCCTCTAAGCTCAAGGTGCTCTGTTACAATCTTAGTTGCGGGTGGGTGTAGCCCACCATTGAACAGGCAATCTTGTTGTTACACCAGCTGAGCCATCCTGCCACCTGTTGGCAGCTCAGCGACAGCTCAGCACGGGTGCAGCATCATGGCCCATGTGGGAATCGAACTGGCGGCCCTGTTGCTCAGAGCTCGCGCTCTTAAGCCAACTCTTAACCAACTTAGCCACTTGGCCAGCCCATCAATGAGTTCTTAAAGGTGTTTACTAATAATTTTCCACACACTAAATATTTATGAAATAGTAAAGGAAATAGATGTCACATAGTTATCTGGTTCTCTCTTTAATAGTGAAATGGAGGAAAATCAGTCCTCTGTCACAGAGTTCCTCCTCCTGGGATTCCCGCTCAGCCCGAGGACCCAGCTGCTCCTCTTCGGGCTCTTCTCCCTGTGCTACGCCTTCACCCTGCTGGGGAATGGGGCTATCCTGGGCCTCATCTTGCTGGACTCCCGACTGCACACCCCCATGTACTTCTTCCTCTCACACCTGGCCATTGTGGATATTTCATATGCTTCGAACAATGTCCCAAAGATGCTGGCAAACCTTCTGAACAAGAAAACCACTATCTCCTTTGCGCCATGCATAATACAGACCTTTTTATACATGGCTTTTGCTCACACTGAGTGTCTCATCTTGGTAATGATGTGCTATGACCGGTATGTGGCCATCTGCCACCCCCTACGTTACTCTGTCATCATGAGCTGGAGAGTGTGCACTGCTCAGGCCGTCACTTCCTGGGCATGTGGCTCCCTCCTGGCCCTAGTCCACGTGGCTCTCATCCTGAGGCTGCCCTTCTGTGGGCCTCATGAAATCAACCACTTCTTCTGTGAAATCCTGTCTGTCCTCAAGCTGGCCTGTGCTGACACGAGGCTCAACCAAGTTGTCATCTTTGCTGCCTCTGTGTTTATTTTACTGGGGCCCCTCTGCCTGGTGCTGGTCTCCTACGCATGCATCCTCTCTGCCATCCTGAGGATCCAGTCAGGGGAGGGCCGCAGAAAGGCCTTCTCCACCTGCTCCTCCCACCTCTGTGTGGTCGGGCTCTTCTTTGGCAGTGCCATCGTCATGTACATGGCCCCCAAGTCCCGCCATCCCGAGGAGCAGCAGAAGATCCTGTCGCTGTTTTACAGCCTTTTCAACCCCATGCTGAACCCCCTGATCTACAGCCTGAGGAACGCAGAGGTAAAGGGTGCCCTGAGGAGAGTATTGGACAAGGAAAGTCACCCCTAACTGGAGTTACACTTGAATCACCTGCCTCAGCGCACCATGTGACCCAAATCCAGGAAGCCCACTACTCTTCTTACGTGTGCCTGAATGACAAAAGAGCTGACCTTCCCTCTTCCTTTGAAGGAAAAGTTTTAGACAGGTTATATTCTTTGATTTTCTATCAGATGGGATTTTATCAGATAAAAGTTTTTCTTTCATTGCACATTGAATTCAATATCTGTGAAATTAAAAATTCTTTTAGTTCATATCTGGGTCCCCAAAGTTAAATACAGTTTATCTACCTCTCTAACTTAACTATGTAAACTCACTACCTGTGTATGTCATAAGATTTGGAAGGGGTAGAAAAGCTGCAATGACAGGAAGGGCTCCCCAAATTGTGTTTACCCTGTTAAAGAATCACTCAGGGATTTTTAGTTGGTTGTGTTGCATGGTGTTGAAACATGTCATATAAAAATTATTAATTCACATTAGGGAGTTAAGAGGCAGACTGAGTGAAGGAACCAAGTTAATGCAAGGTATATAGGACAAAAGAGAGAAGAGGATAAATCTGCAGACAGTGGAGGCCAGTGGTCATTGTTTACAACTTTGGGGGTTAATTCATTAGCTAGTAGGTGGCAAAAGGGCAAAGCTGGGTATTCTGTCCTTGGATAGGCCTATACTGGGTCCGAAAGAAACAGTTTGGGTTGTCTATGGATTCTCCAGAGAATTTCACATGCTGAGCTATAAATTATGGAGATGTGCAGACTGCCTGTATAGATGGTTCTCCAGTGTCTGTCATCAGCACTTTCACCTTGGTTAGTCGATGTCATCATTTTCCTCATTAGAACTCCTGATCCTGAAACAGGAAATTTCACCCGATAGTATACCGTATTTGCCGGCGTATAAGACGATTTTTTGGCCCTGAAAAATATGCCTCCAAGTGGGGGGTCGTCTTATACACCAGGTACACTTCAGATAGACTGCCCATAGTGCTTGCCCCGTGCCATAGTGGCCTCCCGATGCCCTCCCACTTCATTCCACATACCGTTCAGGCATCAGCAGCGCTGCTGGGTGTATGCTCGGCTGTGTGCGATTTTGCAAGTGTGGTAAATTCAGGTTACCGTATATTTCTTTACATATGCATTGAAGATTCGTGATTTTGCGCTATCATGGTGCCTGTTAGAATGTTGAAGAGCTCGCACTTGCGCACTAGCGAGGTCCCAGGGAGATGCTGATGCAAGGGTGGACCAGACTGCTATAGTGACAGGGCGGGCAAACAGGGAGCAGGGACCAATCAAATCAGGCTTTGTATACAGCCAACAGCCAACCACAATACTGCACCATTGTACAGTACAGCATAGAAAATGTCGACCAGTCAAACCCCTATCATCCCTATCATGGCACCAGCCAAAAGAAAGAAGTATGATGCAAATTTTAAACTGAAAGTTATAAACTTTGCTAAGGAAAATAATAATTGTGCTGCTGCAAGACAATATGGAGTAACAGAAAAGATGGTTCGGGACTGGAAATCAAATGAGAAAGCATTAAAGAGTATGCCAAGGGGTAAGTGTGCATTAAGAAGAGGCACCCCACACTGGCCAGAACTCGAAAAACATGTAGCAGACATGGTGGCTCAACATCGCCAAAACGGTTATGTGGTGACACGAAATACAATACGCTTGTTTGCACTTCAGTGGGTCAAATCAAATCTGATATTGTTTTACTTTTTATTTGGTGTGTGGAAGGTGTGCGGAAGAGGGGGTAGTCTTATACGGCGAGTATATAACAAACTCTGTATTTTGAGTGGAAATGTTAGGGGGTCGTCTTATACGCCCAGTCGTCTTATACGCCGGCAAATACGGTAAGTGGCTAGTACACTGTAGTAGTTGGCTGTTCTTCCTTGGTGGGGGATTGATTTTTAGTGATTAATTCTACTTTATAAATCCAGTGTTCAGGGGTGCACCCCACCCATTGTAGGGTGTTACCTCTAAACTCCACTTTCTAACCTGAGACTAGGTTGGCCACCTGCTTCCAGGGTCTTTCTTAACTTCACAATAAGAGTGAACAGAGGACTTGTTCACAAGGATAAGTGTGTGGCTGCCACTTTGGGATTAATAATTAGTCAGCCCAACTCTTAATGCCAGTGTGTGGGCACCAGAGCTCACGGACTATAAAAAGAAAACGGGCTTTTATAATAACAGCGGACATTGTGATCAGTGACTTACCCAGTGCTGTGCGCTACGTATTGACTGCATTTTACAGGGATCATCTCATTCAGTCATCATAACGAATCCATGAAGAAGGTCCTGTTTTCACTCGAGTCCGTGTATGCACACACCAGCAAATGCCAGACACTGACACAGGCAGTCTGGCTCCTTCCTGAGCGCTGTGACTTAACTACAGTCATGTAGTGTGTCAACATCAGTGCTATCGACAAGTGGTAAGGCTGCGTTATCCCGGGGAAGGATGTGTTGGCTGAGGGAGGGTCTCCTTACAGCCTCATGTGCCACAGGGATCTGACCTGTGCTCCGTGAGGCTGGACGACCAGAGGTCATTTATGAGAGGCTGGTTGTCCTGGACAGTGAGTCCTAGTGGGACATTTGCAAAAATCATTGGACTTTTAGAAGTAAGATAAGAATAAAGGCCATTCTCATTGAAACTGATGATTTAGTTCAGCAGAGACCCAGCACCAGCACCAGTACACCAAGGCACCAACAGCATTCTCTCTCTCTTTCTCTCTCTGTCTCTGTCTCTGTCTGTCTGATTTTATCTCTCTGTCTCTCTTACTATAGGCCAGTTGCTTACTTTATATGTATTTTCTCATATAATCCTCAAGTTATTGAATGACTTGCCCAGTATCACAGCTAATGACTGTCCGGTCCAGGATGAAAGGAAGGCAGCCTGATTCCTTATCCTGTAGGCATGACCATCGGGTCCCAGGGTCTCTTTAGAGCATATCTGTGCGTAAGAGAAGGGTCATTAGGCTTTGGGCGGAAAAGGACTTACATTCACTAAAGAAAGCAGCTTGCCTCTAAACCGCTAGGTGGAAAAGTGGGTGTGGTAACAAGAAAGAACCGGGACTTCCAGGGTCAGAGAGAGAGGAGGACTCTGGGACAAGCTGGGCGCTGAAACAGAAATGATAGAGGCGAGGGGTCCACAGTTTCACCCTGGTGCCTCACAAGGCAGGAAATTAGAGTGGATGTTTGCTATATTTCATCTATAAAGAGCCCTTTCCCAAGACCAGGGAATTCAGATTTCGTTTTTCGTGTTCAAAATTAGTATAATCTTTCAGGTGGTATATACAGAATATTGCTCAGATAGGTATCAAGTTTCACATATCAGATGGGCGCTCCCAGCAGCCATGAACTGTACTCTGTCCATCACGTTTTCACCAAAAAGCACACTGCCTGGCACATAGGAAATACTCAACAAGCACTTGTGTGCATTTATGAGCCTTTAGCTTTCAGTTAACTAATTACACACCATTTGCAGTGTTAAACTCTCTTCTGATTTCTGCATTTGAAAACTTGTTTTATTTGTGGGACATATTATAGTATAGGAGAAAATAGTTGTCGCGAAAATTCAGTTAGTACTGGCTGTGTACCAGACGCTGTGTTAATTTCTTTAGATGTAATCCTTACATCAAAGCTGTGAAGTAAGTACTAATAGTATTTTTTTATAGAAGGGAAATTGAGGTTCAGAGAATTGACTAACATATTCACTGTCATAAACACATCAAGTAGTGGAATCAGAACTTAGATCAAATCAGTGTAACCTAGATGAACTGTGAACCGTTCTTTTGAAAAGAACCTTCTGATATTTACACCTTCAGTGGCTATACCTGGCCTGTTTCATAGCAGTCACTCAAAAAATGCTGACTAAATAAATGAACGAAAGGTTTCTTAGCCCAAACTCCCCCCAAAAGTGTAACTTCATAAAATATGTAACTTCACTATGGCAGCCATTCTTTTTTCAAAGTTAGACATCTATTGTCCACTGGTCACTTTTAGTTCCAGATGGACTCAGTTCTTGCAAAAGTTTGTTAGGGGGTGAATATTAATAATCAGTTACACCCCATTTGGCAGTGACCACAGAGGCATTGCAAACATATTAGAAGGTATTTGAAGTTTAATATAAATAAAGAGAGCTATGTATGTTCATTCCTACCACGTAGAACAGAGGCTGTGGCCTTTCGGTGGGTATGATGTGCCAGGATGCAGCTTATGCTCGCAGAGTAGCCATGTAGAGGGTGTTAACCCTCCTATGTCTTACAAGGTGGTGGAGAATTAGGGGCTGTAACTACTGAAAATGGTAGGGCTGGGCACTGTGGGTGGGAGCCAGTTTACAAGTTACTTGAAATTGGACCCCACAGTGTCTTCGGCATGTGGAGTGGGCACTGGCAACCCCTGACCTGTAGGATGGTTTTTTCTCTCCCAGTGTGGACCAGTGCTTCTCTGATGTTAATGTGCATACAAATCATCCGACTCTTGCAAAACTATAGGTTCTGACTCAGCACATCTGAATAGGATGGCAAGAGGTTTGCATGTCTAACAATCACTCCTATCTGACCATGACTCTGATCCACAGACCACACTTTGAATATTCATAGATGAGAGTCTGGGTGTGCCACTCACCCCTCGAGGGATCCTTAACATCTCTGTGCCTTGATTTTTTTTATGTATAAATTGAATATAATAGTAAAACTCAGCTCTGGCAATCATTGTGAACATTAGATTGAGGGTAACGGATGTGTCCTCATAGAACAGAATTTCTGTGTAGCGTAGAATTTACTACTGAATTGTATCGAGTGTTACTTTGAAAATATCCGTTTTGTGTCTATTTACTTTTATTCAATATGATGCTTTAATGTTTAAGGTAACCTATTAATAAAATAATTTGTATGAGAAACCAAATAACACACAAAATAAACCAGACTTTCCAGACTCTAAGGCAACTGCATGACCTAAACAGAAAGCCAGCATACTGTGCAGAAATTTGATACTGTTTACAATGTGAGTTGATCATGGGGACTTTTAATACTTTAGTTATAGTGTTACTAGCCCTTTCTCATCCGTTTATCTCCATAATAATGTTAAGTAATGTATTAGTGGGTAAAACTGGAACAGATAAACCCCCAAATCACAGTGATTTTACCAAATAAAAGTTTACTTCTTGCTCTGTAGAGTCCTATGCGGGTGTGCAGGACACTCTTCCATGTGGTGTCTCAGGGACCCAGGAACCTTCCATCTCATGGTCCCACCATCCTCCAGGGCCTCAGAGACATTGACTCCCAGCCAATGATGCGAAGAGAAGTCAGGCAGGAGATGTACCCACGTCACACCTACTGCAGCCCTGGAAGTGGCACAAATCTCTTCTACTTATATTCCTTTGCTAAGAATATGACCCCAACCCCCAAATGTAAGAGGGTTGAGAAATGCAGCTCCATGCTGGCAGTTACGTCCCCGAGACAATAGTGTATAAGGAAGAGAAGCTCACATCTCCCGAGAAGCTGTGTCTTCCTTAAGGTAACACCAGCAACTGAAATAAATGATCCCTAAAAATAGCCCTCATAAATTCTGCCTTTTCCTTCTCTGTTGTAAAGGATCCCAAAGTTCTGCCCTTTTAAAGTATCATTACTTAAGAAATACATTTAAAAACATTGTCCTTTCATTCTCTACCAATTCATGTCTGTCACGACACCTGAAGATACATTTACTCATGTCTGAGATGTGTCTTACAATCCTATTTCTGCTCTTTACAAAATATCCCTTATGATAATTACTTTGAGAGACTATTGAATCCACCATTTTTATGCTGACTTTGTGTTAGTCTCAAGTGAACATTATGGTCAAATTCTAGCAGAACTTGAACTCTAAGCATAAAAGTTATAAATGTGCAGCCAAAAATGCCCAATGCTAGCAGATCATGTAAATGTGTTTATTTCAATTAATCCTCACCATGTCTGTGTGCCGAGTTCCTCAATAAGTTGTTAAAAAATGATGTATAATATATGTATATGTCATTTTTATTCTTTAAATAGTAAAGGCTATCAAGATAAGTTCTTTCAGTTTAATTTTAACAAACTATGGACAATTTTGAGTTATAGATATTGATGTTTATGTTCTTAAAGGATTTTCCTAAGTTTTAGTTTGTGTGATTATCCCAAATATTACACTTAACTACTGATTATGTTCCTTCTAAATTTTCATGTGTATGAAAATATCTGCTTATAACCAATATTCCTAAGGTGTTGACAGTAGAAATAGATTCTCTAAAACCTTTCTCTACACCGGTTTTCAGTTTACTTACTACTTGCTCACAAGAGGCAGTTTCCTGATTTTCACATGCTGGCATAGAATGTGAACATTTGAGAGCATATTTATATCAAATACGATCTTATTTTATTTTGTATATATTTGTATTTTGTATATGTTCGTGTTTCACTCTGACCACTTTTAGAAGCTGTCTGAAGGTTAAAAATTTCATCAACTTGATGTGAAATAGAAAACATGTTATTTTGAGGTGATACAGTCCCTAAATTTCAGTTTATTGGCACCATAAAATTTTACATTTCACTCCTGATTGTCTTAGTTCACACTTTCTATTTTTATACCCTAAAATGACTTTTTATGACTGATGATGTTGACTATAGAAAAACATGTCCTAAAACTGTTTGGATTTCACAGGATTTTTGCCATTTACCTCAGTTTCCAAATTTCTATCTTTTCTGCAGTTTACCTGGGCATGAAAAGAGAAGTAAAGAAGAGAATTTCTAACATGTATGGGTTACTTACTATGCACCAGCCCTTTTTATACAGTCGGGAGCACTTTTCTGCATTCCCATATAAATACGTGGTTCTTCTCACAGTGGACATGTGCAGCCGGAGCGCAGGTAAGCCCATTTTTCAAATGTGATACCTGTGCAAGGTTTTCAGGTTCATGCCATAACCCCAGCAGGCTGCGGATCACACTATAACGAACTAATTCGTTTGTAAAAATGCACAGTTGCTTGATATGAAATTCTGAATCCTCCTATGTCCAGTATAAGAAAGAAATATCAATCAATGTTAGAACACCTTAGTCGGCAAATATCTCCACCCTCCTGGGAGAGGCTGGCTTCCCAGGATAGAAGACAGATGAGAGAATACCTCCAACAGTCCACCTGCATTGGTTGTTTGTGCCCTGGAAATCCCTCCCTCAGGCAGGTTCTAATAAGCCCCCTGGGACACATTGTCGTCTCTCCGGAGTCCCCTGCCGCCATAACCAGCTCCTCACCTTGTGTAGTTACTTGGGGTCACCGGGCTTGTCTGGGACCTTCCATCCCACCTCTGCGGCAACACAAGGGACCCAGATCACAGTGGGCATCGCTGAACGACAGAGGTTAATGCCGGGAGCTTATTCACAGTCACACTGGGTCTGCTTCTCTACATCCAGGACTGCCAGGAGTGACGTTGTGTCGGAGGGGTGCCCTGCGGCTGGCTGTGTTTCCTAACTGTGCGTCCTGCTAGGGTGAGAGCAGAACAGAGAGAGTGGCTTTGCGTCTCCTTCGGGGTGGAGGAGGGCACGCGCTACATCTCCCAGCCCACCCCTCCAGGCAGCCCTCGGCAGCTGCCAACTAGGTGGAGCCCCTCAGGGAAAGAACCTCGTTTTCTGGGGATTCTGCCCCATTTTCAATCAGGAACAAGAGGGGGCTCTGCAGCCCCCACAGGAGCTCCCAGAAAGAAGGTCCCTATCCAGCCTTCAGGCGCTTTCCTTTCTGAGGTCCTTAGTCCAAATGTGGCTGCTAACCAGGCTGCCTTATGTTACTCGACTGTCAGCTCCTCTTCGATGTGTTGTAGCATCCAGTCTTGTTGACTCTCTCTTATACTGCTATTCGTTTCAAGCATAAGAAAGGGAATTCAGTCTTCTCTAAATTTGTGCTGATTATTCTGCTATGGGGGTAGTTTAAGGAAAAAGTAATGCTAACTTAGTTGAACATATTGCTGGCAAGTAATGTAAGTATGTATAGAACTTGATCAATTCATTTTATATAGCAGAGAAATAGCTGCATGAAAGCAATAACTTGTGAACACTGATGCTGGATAAAAGAATTTTCTGTGTCATGGATTTAGGTTAAATATATGGAATACTTTTCTTAAGCCAGAGAAAATGACACTGGGATATATATTATGGAGTAAACTTACATTTCAGGAAACTGTTATTAGTTCAGTCCCTGTGTTTATGTCTCATCCACAAAGCCCCCCATAAGCATCTCATGCCTTATCCATAACCAGGGGAACAGAGCCAGGCACATAGAAAGTACTCAGTACTTTTCAATGTTAAACTTTCCAGACCCTAGAGTGAAAAGGGGTGTGTGTGGTTGAGGTGGTAGAGGGAGTGCAGAAAAAGGAAGGGGTTGCTACCTACAGGATAATCCCTTCAGCTTTTAATAGAATTGTCACAGTTTTGTGCTCCTTTGAATCCCTAATATCTCTTTAACTGATTGCACACTTTCCCAATAAAGACATCAAAAAATCAGAAGCCAAAACCTGCTTCACTAATCCTTCAACATGATATCCACAAAGTCCCATTGTTGATTACATTGTTATAATAAGACTTTGCAAAGCTGGCTTTCAGAGGATAATGACCAATGAGGGGATCGATTTCCAGGGACCACTGTAAACCGAGAAGAGGCCATGCCATGCCTGTGAGATCCACTCAGGCACCGGCTATCCAAGAAGCTGTTAGCGATTGACAGTGATTAATCCTAGCTATGGAGTGTTTACTGGGTACCAGGAGTAGGCTCCATGTATAACATGTATTATCTCAAATGATTTCCACAGCTTCATAAAATGGGTACTACCACCTTTGTCCTTTTAAAAAATAGGAAATTGGGGTTTGGAGAAGTTAAATATACTCAAAGTCATACAAGTAGTGAACGCGTGTCTGCTCCCTTAATACATGCCCTTTAATTTTTATTTTTTTTTTAAGAATCTGGCTCAAGAAAGAATGTGGAGAGGTCATTAATGTTTGGTTATCTCAAATTTAAGAAAATTGATATCCAATCAGTCTACAAGTATTTATTGAACACCTACTATGTCCCAGGCAAAATGCATGGTCAAATATATGATCTTTTTATGACTGACTAGATAAAAAATATTTCTTCAGTCTTAGAGTAAATTTTAAAAACAACTTATGGTTAAATTAATTCTGAAGTACAATGAGATCGTTAT
The DNA here is from genome assembly GCF_001890085.2 of Hipposideros armiger. NCBI lineage: Eukaryota > Metazoa > Chordata > Mammalia > Chiroptera > Hipposideridae > Hipposideros > Hipposideros armiger. The sequence goes on along the minus strand of NW_017732175.1, from coordinate 511,698 downwards.
TGGCCATTATGGTATCAAGAGAGACTATTTCAATATCCCAGATAAGTGGATTGACAGATGTTATTGCTATTCTGAATTATTAGATAGTATTTTCCAAGGTTGTCTATAAGACAGTTAACCCGAATGCAGACTTCCCATGTAACCAAAACCCTCACAGAAAGCACTCAAATATTGGAACTGTTGATAAGTCTCTAGAAATACTGTGCGATACATATTGGGGAGGTAAGGAAGAGAGACTGTGAGAATGGGGATTGTGGAAGAGCAGTAAGGAAAATTGAAGACAGGGGGAGAATATCATAAAGGGGACCAGAGAAGGAAAGGGGTCAGGGCAAGACAGGATACAGGGAGGGGAGGACACAGCCATCCAGAGACACAGACATTCAGAGCCAGGAAAGTCACCAGGGAACAGAGGGACGATACACAACGAAGAGGGGCAGCTCTTCAAGAAGACGTAGCGATTATTCACGTCTATATGCCTAACAACAGAGAAAAAATACACACGAGGCAAAACCTGATAGAACTAAAAGGAGAGAATGATCAATCCACTGTTATCGATGGAGACTTCAACATCTCTCTATTGGAAATGGACAAGACCCCGCAGGCAGAAAGTCAGTAAGGACATAGCTGAACTCAACACACCATCAGTCAACTGGATACCACGGACCTCTGTAGACTACTTCATCCAACAGCAGCAGATTACACATTCTTCTCAAGCTCACATGCAACATTCGTCAAGATAAACCACTTTCTGGGTCATAAAACGCACCCGAACAAATTTAGAAATCATACGATGTCTTCTCTTAGACCACAGTGGAATTAGAGTAGAAATCAATAGCAGAGAGATAGCTGGGAAATCCCAAAGCATTTGAGATTAAGCAACACCCTTCTAAATAACACGTGGGTCAAAGAATAAATAAGAGAAACTTAAAATTATTTTGAACTGAAGAGAGTGGAGGGCTCTACTGAGCACATTAGTTGTACCAAATACTTCTCATTACTAGTAAACCACCCAATACTTCAGTTGAACTGAGGGTTTAAAAATAGCTTTTGTTTTAGAAATGCTGCATGACTCATGCCCACAACATTAGAAGAGAGTTTGTCAGCTCATCAGATTTTAAATTTTATTTTTTGAAACATAGACTCTGTTTAGTACTGACAGGTTTGTTCATGTGTAAAGAAGTTATTTCAATCTTAGATATTTACTTTCAAACCGTGGGGTTACGGGATAGTTTATTAGTCATCAAACAATTTGCCAATTTTTAAATTACTGACTTGTACATACATGTAATATGTATCACTTGCAGCATAAAACAATGTATGAAATTACATTTGGAACTGGAATAGTATATTTAATTTTTATCAAAACTTTAGTCTGTTCTTTTTAGCCTTGGAAAGAATGTCCTTAACTGGTGTGATTATGGTAGGCAAGATTTAAGAAAGCCAGAAATTCCATATCTAGTCCAAGGATGGGCCAAAAATTTATTTATATTCATTCATTCATTCATTCACTCAGTAAACATTTGCTAAGTGCCAGAATTACCAAAATGGGTACACAAAGAGTGCATTAGGACCCAGTCCTGTAAAAGAAATCACTTTCAGCCCATACGGCAAAAATATTCTTAAAGAACCTTCATGTTCTCCTTAGGACCTCCTCTCTCGCCTGTCCCTTTAGGTTTCAGAGAGATTCATACTTTGTAGTAAGGTTTCTTTTTTCTTTATGCAGCCATTTTGGAAGTTACAAATGAAAATAAAGGAGGACTGAATTACAACGAAATATTTTCCTATGCTTTGTAGGTTTTCCAAATAAATTTAAAAGGTCTGGGAACAGTAAATTTTTATATAATCCTGAAAAAAATAACTCTGGCCATGGGAGTTCATAGTGCAGTAGTTAGATTCATTACAGAAGGCATTGTGTTACCCTTAGGATGAGGCTCACAAGGATCAGGCCAGGAGGGAGCCACATGCCCAGGAAGTCACCACCAGAGTGACATAGACACTCCAGCTCACGATGAGAGAATACCGGAGGGGTATCTGATACCAAGGCTACCCTTTAGTCAGGAAGAACATCGGCACTGATAAGTCACGGAAACCCGCCCTTCATGGCTTCCAAATGTCCCGTCTAGCAGTACAGGAGGCCACTCAGCTTTGGACAGAGCAGCCTTAACAGAAGTCCCGGCCTTAACCCAGACTCAGTGACCCCTTTGTGATTCAATTGGCAAAGGTCTCAGGGGAACCCCTCTCCCTTTCAACCTGTCCTAGCCCTTCCAGTAAGAAAACATGGGGGACCTGTGATAAGGCAAAAGAATTCAGATTTTATTTTTGACATCCAACATTTTATCATCTGAAATGTGGGGTTTACAGTACATTTCTCTCCACAAGGGGAAGAACAAGAATTGGTTTATTTTTTCATCCCCCACACATTAATATTCCTAACACGTAGTGCTCACCAAACACTTGGTAAATAAAGAAAGGACCCTTTAACTACCTGTTAGCCTCATTTCCAAATTTTCAGACTTGAGCTATCTTCTGATTTCTAACCTCCTTCAAATCCCTCTAATTATGGGTTATAGTATAGTGGAACTTCAATTGCAGCTGATAATTATTGAGCACTTACTGTGTGCTAGATCCTACATAAAATGCTTTAATATAATCTTCACATTAAATCTGTAGATGGGTGCTATTCCTAACCTTATATAATGATGAGGAAAATTAAGTTTAGAGAAGTTAATCTACCCACAGTCACAACATTATTCACAGATAGATACATAATTCAAGACCAGGCAGTCTGGCTTTAAGTGAACTCTGAGCTGCTCTGCTGTAGAAGAGCCACTGATATTCATAACCCGAATGGCTGGTCAGGACAGTTCGCAGTACGCACTCAATGAACTTTGAGTGAATGTATACATGAATCATCATTGTGTCCAAATTTCTACCCATAATTTATAGGCCTGGGGACGTGTTAACCTTCATTCTTTTAAGTTAGATTTATCCAATTCTGGCTTTTACTATATTCTTAGGTAGTGGATATTAATCGTCAAGAATATGTTATTGCTCTATGATCCCAGAGAAGAAAGGAAACCAATACAGTGGAAATATAACAATTACTATACAAATGCTGGGGATATTTATTCCTATCCATCCCAGGGCAGTGGTCACTGGCTTCTCAAAGGAGGGTGCCCCACTGCTGTGCCTGTGATTCTGGAAGGCCGGGATGGTGCTGGTGTCTGGTGGGAAGATGTGTTCGGGTGTGGTCCTTGAAAAATGCTGGCAAGAGGGTGGGGACCACTATGGACAGTAAACACTGGAAATGATAGGGGTGGGAACGTGTATGTGGTAGCTGGCTCACTTGCCGCCTGAAATTGGCACCTGAAGCATCTTCAGCATGTGGACCAGGAATTGCCAACCACCGACCTGTGAGATTGTTGTTTACTGTTTGCTGTGAGTGTGGAGTCTCCTTGTTAATTAATTGCTGAGACAGAAACAGAAGGGGAGTTGGAATGCCGTCCCTCTGGGTGAAAACATGACCATGTTCTCCAACCTGCAGGGGAAGATCTTACACTCCTTGCTTTCTTGACTAATACTGAGTAGCACTGGTTCACTTTTGATCTTTTTTAAACCTGTGCTTCCCTCTTTCTTTGCTTTTAATTTTTGAAATCATGTTGGGCCCCAAAAAGGGAAGGATCCTTAAGCACAGGATGATTTAGTCCATAGAGTGCTGGCTCAGAGTCCAGATGTCTGAGTTCTCATCCCAGTTCCCCCACTAATTCACTGTGTGACCTTAGAAAAGTTGCTCAACTTCTCTGGCCTTCGGTGTCCTCATCTCTGAAATGAAAAGTTGGCAATCTTTAAGGTTCTTTCTTGTTTTCCAATTTTCTGTCTCTCTGTTGGTTTCCTCACATTGCATTGTAATTTGGATTTTCAGTTTTTCAAAGGACTATAGAATAAGCTTTATGCAGAAAAAAGGAAATGGACCCTTAAAGATAATTGAATATCTTGGGCCTTAAACACAGTAGGAATTCAGGAGTAACTGCTGAATTAATAAATGAGTTGAATATTTTAGTGCTCTAGGAAATAGGGATTGCAGCTGACTGAAACATGAGGTGCAGTGCCCACCCTAAGAAAAACAAGTGTTGTTAGCCTTCTTAGATCTTCTTAGGAGTAACTTTCACTAAGAAAGAAAGTTCTAGCACCTGGATTAAAACTTAAATGTCTAATTCTGTGCCCCTGTTGCCATCATTGTAATAATAATTTTAATATCCAGTGTCATTGTGGTGAGATACCTGCATTATCATCTTGTCTAAATTTCATGAACATTCTCTTAGTATTTTTGTTGCGGTCATTGTACAAACAAAACGAAAAGGAGGCAGAGGCACAGAGACGTAAGAGCCTCCCTATGGTTATAGGCAAGTGTGTGACGCAACCGGGGCTCTAATCCAGGGCGGCCTGATTCCAGAAACCACACCCATGGCCACTAAGCACACTAGTCTTTTTTCTGTCTATAGTTAAGTACGGCTCAGGAAAATCAACCCAAATATTTGGAAAATCCATTTTAAGCAAAAGATAAAAATGTAGCCAACAGAGTTTCATTGATTGATGAATGGATGGATGGATAGATAGATAGATAGATAGATAGAGTGTATATGTTGTGTATATGAACTAATGCACTAATGAACAAATTAGTAACATATAAGTCAGCTTTTTAATTGGCAAAAATTACCTAGATCTAAGTAGAGACAAATGAACCATGCACAGTACAACAAGGGAAAACCACTAAAGAATATGATGAGAGATGTACAGCCCTTGGGTAATTAGAGAAATGAATTGTAAAGCACGAGATATCATTTTTTCCCCCAGATGGATAAAAATAAAAAGACGGATACTTTCTAGTGTTGTTGAGCATATTTCCCCATAGCCTTTAGGATTTTGTTAGACTGTTTCAGATTGTACCAGGGCGCACATTTCTTTTCTTGTTCAGAGCTGGCATTCCTGAGCAGCAGGCAGTTAGCCATCAATTGGTGACTTGGATCTAGTGTCCTTACTTCTTGTGGATCTGTCATCATCTCCATGTGGTTCCCAAGGTTGTCATGTGTGTAGAAAGGAGAAAAAGAATGGAAGCGTTTGTGGGCCTAGCCTAAAATTGGAGGCAGCACTTCTGCTCACGTCCCATTGGCTAAAAGTTAGTCATGTGGTCAAACAAAAAAATGCAAGGAAGTCTGGGAAATGTGGTTTCTCTGTGTTCCCAAGAATAAGAAGAAATAGTTTGAGTAAACATCTAGCAGTATCTGCCGCAAGGAATCAGAGGCTCCGCGCTTTTAGCTCTCGGGCACTTCAGGACAGCCGTGAAGCGCCAGAGAAGTGGTGGTGCTGAGCGGAGGAAGAGAGAAACTAGGTCCTCCTTCCCAGAGCTCCGTCAGCAGCACTTGCCTTAATACACACAACAGGGTTTTGTTCAAGTTTATGTGAAGCACAATCCAAATAAAGTTTCAAGACAAATCCCTTAGTCCCCACTGCATTAGAGAGGCTCTGAATTGACACTGCTCCCCAGATCACTTTCTGAGGGACCCAGTCAGTGTCAGCCCTGAACCATCAAATCTCTAGATAGTGGGGAATTCTGCAGCCCTGGGGTCAGGTACGCCATGGTCAGCTGTATCCTTGTTTTGCTTCCACGCGTGTAGGACGGTGGTAAGATACTTCCCACCCTATCTTTGCCGAGGGGATGTCATGGGTTCCTAAAAAGGTAAAATGAATGTCAACGCTTTTTAAGTTGAAGTGAAGTGCAAGGCATGACTCATAGTCCTACAGCATAGAGATTCATCCACTCTCTTCTCTCACCTTCTTTTTTTTCTTCTCCCCTATTTTCCCTATGTATTATTTTCTTAACCCCTTGTGAAAAAGATAGAGGACTTGAAATGTGAATGCTTTCACTAAAACCCACTACAGTTCAGTTCTAGGGATGGTATCAGGGGAGAGCCAAAGGACAGTGAACAAAAGGCATACCTGAGAAAAAGGGTTAGATTTAGGGTAATGTAATTAGACAGGTATGTGATCCCTTCTTCCCAAAACGTAGGCTGTGAAGGTAGATTGGACAGATGATACTCTAACAAGATGTGAAGAGTGGAAAGGTTGCACTTCCAGGTATCCAAAATGGCACCCCTGTGGTGTTTGCACTGAACTGGAGAGCAGGAAGGAAGTAGTGACTGAAGTTGGTAAAGAGTCCAAGCTAAGTGCAGAAGGCATCCAGCACTCCATGCCTGGGCTGTGGACCTTTCTCCACCGGACAGAGCAGCAGGATGGTTAGTGCGTGTGCAGTGGGAATCTGTTTCTGGGCTGGAGCAATGCTGCTGATAGAGTCATATGACCTGTGGTCAAACCCCCACCGAGTCAGGGTGATTTTAGAGGCAGCCTAGGCTTACAATGATGTCTCCCTCCTGCCTTCTGATTCTCAGAATTTCTTTAGCAAGATGTTTTGTTTCACAATCAAAGATAAACTTAACATGCAGATGCACATATTTATGCTAGGCTGTGAATAGCAGGTCAGGGGACCTGTTTTGATGACCATTAAGAGTCTTAGATACCAAAGACGGTGGGGACTAAGGGGGGCTGAGACCCTCCCCCCCCTGCTATTTCACCTGTTGTAATCCTTACCTCTTCAGAAACCTGTGGCCACCCCAGATTTCTAGCTACCACTGAAGTCTCTGAAACCTGCCAGGAGACTTAAGAAAATGGCAAAAACAAAACAATTATAACTAAGTTCCCGCAATAGGGGTTGATTAAGTAAAGAGCAGCGCCTCCATGCAACAGAATGTCATGCAGTTATCAACAAACAAAAAACAATATGGGTGTTCTCCATATCTTACATAGAAAAGTCTCTGAGATGCACTGAGAAAAGCAAGTGAAATAGTAAGAGGGTGGATAATCTATAGGTGTGCGCACTCACAGTACATAAAATAATTCTGGAAGGATACGTAAGAAGCCAAGGAGAGAGGCTGGAAGCTGGGGCGACGGTGACAAGCAGGAGAATAACCAGGTCCGAAGCTTATAACATTTTGGCCAGCTTCTTTAAGGAAGAGAATGTGAATTTATGACTACAAAATTACTAGTCATACTAATGACTGGTAGGGAGGGGCTCTTGGGAGGGACTCGGAAGCTTAAACTTTGCTAGTGTCATGGCAAATCCACCGCTGGGGATCAGCAGGGAGGGAGAACTTTTGAAAGCTGCCAGAGATTTGAGCCATTTTACCTATTCAAAAGCAATGTATTTGCCATGGTAGCTTTGGAGAAAGAGAATTGAGTAGGTGACCACGCCTCATGAGAAATCTGAGTTCAGATCATCAAATTTATAACAAGAAAATTGCAAAAACTGCAACAACAGTAACTCACTAGCACACCATTATTTTACTATCAGATTGACAGAGATTAAAAAGTTTTAAAAACACAGTTAGTGAGAACATGGGGTGTAGAACGTTGCTGCAATTTGGTATAAATGACCTCCTGGGAGAACAATTCATCAGTGTCTCCCACAATTATAAATGCACATAGCACTTGACCTAGCAATTCCACCTCCAGAAATACATACATCCTACAGGTAGGCTGGCCCATGTGCAAAGAAACATACAGAGGTCATTCATTGCAGCGCTGTTTAGACTGCCAGACTACTAGAAACCTCAGTAGGAGACTGGTGAGCTAAATTATGCTACATCCATTCAACAGAATATTGTACAGCTGAAAAACAAACAAGGAAGCTCTTTATGTGCTAGTTTTTTGGTTTTTTTTTTTTAAAGATTTTTATTGGGAAATTGGGGGGATGGGGACAGTGCTGGGGAATTGGGGAAGGGGAACAGACAAGTTGCTGTCGTTTTGTTCTTCAGTCTAGTTGTGGAGGACGTTGCTTTACTGGCCCAAGTTGGCACCATCATTGCGCTCTTCCCGGGCGAGGCAGATCAGTCGCCAGCTTCTGGATGCCGCTCACTGCGGCTGCTGGCCGCTCCCGCTGACTGCTGGCTACATACGGTAGCCCATGGCAACCCACTGCCACAGGGGCTGCAGCCTACGCTGTCGCCGGCGACTCACGGCAGCCCAGCTCCAGGTTGAACTGTTGTTCAGCATCTTAGCTGTGGAGGGCAGTGTCACTGGCCCTCATATGTAGGATCCGAACTGGGGCCCTCTGGCGTCCCAGGCCAGTTCTTAACCATCGCGCCACTCAGCCGGCCCTTTATGTGCTGGTTTTATAGAGCAATCTTCAATCTATATTTTTAAGTGGAAAATGGCAGTATCAAAATATATTGTGGGCTATCATTGGTGTAATATGTTCCTATAAGCACAGACTATGTTTGGAAGCATTCCCCAAGCAGCTTGGAGTAATATTGGCGTGTCCAGGAAAGGGAACTAGATAGCTGAGGGACACGTGTGAAAGGAAAAATGCATCCTTTTGTACTTTTAAATTTTGGAAAATGCCCATGTGTAACTTTTTCAAAACACGATTTTTGAAAAAGTTAAAACAGATTTTTAAAATTCTGCCAAATGTGCACTAACCTTAACCTCTAAGGAAGCCCGAGACTGTGTAGAGGGCAGCCCAGTTAAGCCCCAAACCTTCACAGGGACAGCAGTGCCTCATTTGATGTAGAGGAAAACAAGGTTAAGAACAGCTGGGAAGATTGGGCATTTTCCCTCCACTGGAGGGCAGAGAATTTAAAAGTCTCATTCACTGTTCAACGATTCAGTGAATTTATGATTCTAAATGAAACGTTTTCCCAGGGATTATTATTTTTTTTAGTGGACTCAATAAAATTTCTAGGAAATGATTCTGTAAGTTCCTGGCAGCTATGAATTCCTCTCTGAGCTCCCCATTACAGTGTTTTAGCTTCTTAAAAATTAAGGGACCCCCTTTGCCCAACTCCTATGAAGGAGACAGAAAGGAGCCATGGCACCCAGTAGGTTTCTCTCTTTATTGTCCTTTATTTTCATTGGGGATTTAGAGTTACTTTGCTCAGTTCAAAGAAGACAGGATCTTTTCAAACATGGTCACAGTCCAAACCTGAGAACACACAGTTTAAAAGAAACAAGTCAGACGGAGAGAATATGGATCCTGAATATGTGTGATTATTCTGAAAATAAGATCTGTCACAGAGAGAGCTGCTAACTCAGCCATCAAAGGTTTATAATATATGAGAAACCTTTTGTTACTCACAAATTGTATATTGCAAGAATGATTTAGAGCCAAGAATACATTTCAAGGTTGATTTTTTTAAAAAGACAGCTAATATTTTCAGAACGAAAAGGCTTGTGATCAAAACCATGTATTTCCACAAGGTGGTGCTATAACTTCTGCCAAGCAGGAAACTCACATTTCCTTTAGGAACTAGAAATCCAAAACATACTTCTGACTGGGGACCAGATCTGCTTGTGCTTTGGGGAATCTATCAAAGGAGCACATGGTACAAAAAACGTTTTGGTGGAGGTTCATTTGGGCCCACGGGTGAAGGCCGTTTCAGGTAGTGGCGCCTTCCACTACCTCCACACATACCCGAGTTGATGTCTCAAGGCTTCGTGCTCACCTTCCAGCCCAGTCGTTTTCCAAAATGCTGCTCTTAACCACTGTCAGGTGTATGTGTGTCAGGAATGGAACCTGGGTGTTTAGGAGTGGCACAGAGTATCAATTACCCTGGGAATGTATCTCCCACACCTACCCACACTTTCTACCCAGGGACAGCTGAAGACTCAGCCCTTTAGTAAGGCCTTTCTTACCACCTGGCCCACATGAATCATACTTTCCTTGAATTTCCCTGGCGTTATTATTTTTACCTCTCTTTGGGCCTATCAGAGGCTGCTTTACAATGTTATTTCACCATTTCCAGCTAAATTTTCCAAGTTCTTTTGCAACAAAATCCATGTCACCACTGCCCTTGTATTATTTCTCACGAGCGTCCTAACTTGAACATATGCATAGTGATAATACCACGAAGGCAGACAATCTGAAGTAAGTGCTCACTAACCTTAGTTGGTGGCCTGAGTACTCAGGAGGATGCTAACCTCACTTGGCCACTGCCTAGGAGCTGGGATGCAATCTCGTAAGTCACACCCTCTCTAGAGCTGTTTGATCATCTCTGAAAGGATAGGACTTGAACTGTCCTCCTGACTCTGTTTTTCTTCTTAATGTTTGCTTCTCTGACTTTAATGTCTTTATTATCCCTGTCATGAGGGAGCCATGGAGGCAAGAATATTTGTATCGTAAGGGAAACAGAAGGATGTTTCTATGGAAGGGAATGGCATCTCCCTGTCTATTCATCCTTAGTCTCATTTCCATTTGTGTGTCTTCCATCTTTGGCAGTCAAAACTGTGATACAAAAAAACCCAAAAAAACCCTGTGATATACGTGGCTGGTCATTCCCTCTCTCTTGTCACCACAACCTCTCTACTCCCACAGGGAATAAGGCTGGTCAGTGGAAGCCTCCGGGCACAGTGACAGCAGGATACTCTGGGCCACTGTTAGGGGTAGGACAGGAAACCTGGGCAGCTCCGCGAGCCTTGGCTGGATAATGTGGATACAAGTGGGAGAGGGATACTTGGACCTAAGGACAATCACTGGGGACTTGGATGGCTAGAACAGGACACGTCCAGAAATAGACATCAAGCACTTGAGATTAGGGATAAGTCCAATGAACTTCTGTTGGCAAAAGTAAAAGACAGTGTTTGACCAATAGGGCATTTCTATATTCAAAATAATCAGCATGTTGTTATCAGTTTTCCCCTTTTATTATGTCCATCAGGAGGAGAGGCACTACACAAAGACCCAGCTCATGCTTTCAATAATAAGAGATTTTAGTCTAGAAAGTACAAAAAGAAAAGATATAATGCATGTTTTTCAGCTTCTCCCAAGTAGGAGGAAAAATAAAATATATATGTAGAAAAATAGTAGCAGAAACATTTGGCTTTAAGCACCCATTCAGAAGAATTCTTGGGATCCCAACTCCTCTTCCTACCAGTGTGAGATATAAATTTCATGTATATATCAGTATGTATCTGTGTGTGTGTATTTGTCATTTTATACCCAAAAGAATATAATATGGCTTATAAACATATATACACACAGAGAATATAAAATTAAAGATGGATAAAAGAAGAAAATAGGACAAAAGGAAAATAAAAGGAGAAAGAATAAGAGTTCACAAAGAAAAGTGACTAAGTCTTTAAAATTCACTCTGATTGGAGAAATAAAAAACACAATAGCCCAACAGCATTTATGTAAGTTAAAAATGCATGCACACAAACAATATAGGTTTTTTTAAATTCTTTTTTTAAAAAGGAGTAAACACAGGAGGAACCTTGAACAAACCAAAGGAACCAAAGATAACAGTGTGACAGTGAAGATTGTAATTCACCATTCTGCACCTGCCTTCCCCAAATAAAAATTAAACAGGCAAATTATAATAAATCTAAGAAGTGCCATTATTAAATAAATAAATATATAAATATATATATTTATATATTTTTTCCCTATGACATATGTACTCAACTTAAAAACATACCTATAGGAGAAATTTCCAGAACTATGAGCCTCCCAAGACCCAGAGAAAGTGTTGTCAGGCAGCCAGATCATGAAGGGGCTTGTAGGCCATGCATGCTACTGAGATTGGACTTCATACTCCCAGAGGCGAGGCTCCTCGAAATGTTTTCCTTCCATTTTATTGAGGTATAATTGACAAATAAAAATTGCATCTACGGTGTACAACTTGATGTTTTGATACACATACGCACATATATGACTGTGAACCAATCACCATAGTCAAGCTAATTAACATGTCTGTCACCTTACAGAGTCACTATTTATTCCCCTTTCCTTCTCCGCCTTGTCTTCACCGCACCTCATGTCAAGCCCACACGATTTGCCCCGCCCTCAACAGTGTATTCAGGCTTCTATTTTGCATGTCCCATTTCTTCTGCTGGTATGTCCTCCTCTCCACCAGGTAACAGAGTCCCTAAGACAAATCAGCTCAGCTATCACCTAATCCTTCAAGCCTTCTCTTACTCCCCAGGTAGTGTTCTGTCCTTTGTGTCACCATGGCACTTTGTGTACATCTCAACACAATACATCACACTCTGCTATCACTATTTGCTACTTGTGTCTCTCCTCAATTAGATTGCGAGCTCCTTGGGGGCAGAGACTTCATTTTTGTATATCTGGTTTCAAAAGGAGCATATTGAGTAAATGAATAAAAGAAAAAAAAATGAAGCAATTAGTATGTGTACCTTGCACAGCACTACCTTTAGGCTAGCGCTAATGTGCAAAGGCTGAGAAAAGAAGTTAAGGGGAAACCAAGGATGAGAAAAGAAAAATATGTTCATTGGAAAGGGACTGGGTAGCTAAGAACTCCAACAGCCAAGTCAGGGTGGACTTAAAGGAGAAAGATGGAGAGACCATGGTCAGTCGAGTTAAGGAAAGAACTGAATTCAAAATGAGTTCAAAAAGTTCAAAGGTGGGTCATGGGATCAGACAAAAAGCAGAGTTAGAAAGGCCAGAGCGGTTTTCAAAGAACTGGCACCGGATCCGCTGAGAGTCAGAGCTAACCAACTGAGGGACCACGCGGAATGGTGTCACCAGGAGGATGTCTGGTTAGGGCAGTGACAACCCCAAGGATAACTCTGATGAAGTCCTGCTTTAAAAGAGATCACCGTAATTCCTTTATCAAAATATGGGGATGGGATGACAGGCCTGATGAAGACGCCCAGGCACCAAGAGCAAGCATCAAGAAATGGAAACGCAAGAAAAACAGAGAGAACCATAGTTTGCAAAGTGAAGGGAAGAGGAGCCTAGAGCTAGACTGGTCCCCATGCGCACCCGCCCTGCAGACGAGGATGCCCCACGGGAAGGGCCGGCTCCCTACGTGATAAGTTTGAATGTTCCTGCATTTCACTACTCCTTGAAAAGTCAGCCAAGCCTTGTATGCTTAGCTCTCTGGACAACAGCCCAGAGGTCACTGATCAAGGGTGGTGACTTAACAAAACAAAAATGCTGATAGGTCAGAGCTGGTAGAACAAGAGGAGGTCAAGTCTATGAGACCTGAGAGAGAAAACAAAGAGATAGAGAGCTGTAGTCAAGGAGAACCAAGTGGAGCCAGAGTGGGAGGCAGGCCCGCACCTCTGGCCTCAGTGCCCGCTGCCGGTAGGCGGTGTGCAGCCTGGCAGGCATCGGCCACCGGTGCCCAGGGGTCAGGCGTTTGCCAACTCTGCTCACCCGTACCCTGGACTGTTTGCTCTCCCAGCCTAGAAATACACTTCTAGCTTAAACTTCTTATTACTGTATTTACAAAAGTTTCAAAGTATTGCTTGTATACAATACTATATTAGTTTCAAGTGTACAATATAGGGATTCAGCATTTTTATACCTTACAACGTGATCACCCCATTAATTCTAGGAATCATCTGTCACTGTGCAAACTTATCACAATATTATTGACTATATTTCCCTTCCCCTTTTCACCCATTCCCCCATTCTCTTCCCTCTGGCAACCATCCCTTTGGCCTCTGTTTCTATGAGTCTGTTTTTGTTTTGTGTGTTCATTTTTAATTTCTTTCTTCTTCCCTTCTTTCTTCTTTCTTTTAGATTCCATATGTAAATGAAATCATATGGTATTTGTCTTTCTCTGACTTATTTCACCTAGCATAATACCCTCTAGATCCTTCCACATTGTTGCAAATGGCAAGATTTCTTTCTTTTTCATTGCTCCTAATATTCCGTTGTATGTATGTACCACCCCTTCTTTATCCATTCATCTATTGATGGACACCTAGGTTGCTTCCATAGCTTGGCCACTGTAAATAACGCTACAATGAGCTTTTTGACTTCCTGCACTCCCAACAGTGCTAGGCCTGCTGTCACCTCCCTGAACTCCTAGTCCTGGCCTTCCCTGGGTGTTGCCCACACCTACATAGTAGCTTAGGATAGGCTGAAGGCTGCTAACTGTTTAGGGCTTCACCCCTCCGAGTATAGCATGGCTGAAGTAGCACATTCTGTGAACACAGAAATGCTTCAGGGCTTTATTGGAGCAGACACCATTCTGCTTTAATTACGTTCTACCCTAAAGCTCCCTTCAAAAAGCTCATAGGCATGGCAGGCCTGCATCAGCACAGCAGCCAGTGGGCGCAGTAATCTGGGAGTGGTCTAACCCACTAGCCCTTTGGGCTGATAGATCAGGGCATCCCCAAGAACAAAAGAGCCAGGGAGCCCAGGAAGACTCTGCTTGACCTGTGCGAGCGCGTGGCACCCCGTGGAGTGATGAGTGGGGCTGGTGGTGTCTGACTACAGTGGACCTCCCTAGACTTTCTGTGCCTGGGTTTGTTTGAAGTCTGTGGAGAGGAATAGAGATAGAAGACCCTCAGGTTTGCACTCGAGACCAACAGAGCACAAGCCTTCCCTGAAAGAATCTGGAAGAAAATATATAGGCATGAAGAAACACATGGGACTGAGACAAACACAGAGGTCCTGGGAAGAATACAGAAGGAAAGCACCCGAGATAGATAATTATCCTAAAATGAACTCAGAGAATACACGGAGGAAAGACATGGCATGCTGTTTTAGAGATGCTTATTCCTCCGTCCCAGAGATGGCCTTCTAGGGGAAGGCGAGGAGAGGGGAGGCGGGAGGGGGAGCGCGGGGGGCGGGGGGGGGAGCTTAGGAAGAGAAGTTAACCTCGAGGCCTGCAGATAACGATGCCTACACAAGCACAGTCACTCACACCCTCAGAGCCGCAGGCAGGCCAAGGCGCGGCACCGTCGGAAGGCAGAAGGTCAGCATGGTGCAGGCAGGCTCAGGTGAAGACCTGGGGAAATGCAGGGGAGAAGACGCACTCAGGCAGATGTCACAGACGCGCAAGGGCACAGCGGAGGCCCCTCTCTCGCCCCTCTGTGTCCTGCACCCTCTCCTCTCTGTCCCGTCCTTTCTGGTCACTCCTGCCGGCCCCGGCCCCTGGCCCCCGGCCCCTGCCCTCCCGGCCGGGCGCCACTTCCCCGCGCTGACGCGGGAGCCTGTTGCACGCCAATGGGGCCGCGGCGCACACAGGCCCTGCCCCTCCCCCGGGAAGGTGTGTCCCTGGTTTCCTCACCTGAAACTTCCTAGGAGAGCCAGATCCCTCCCTCCCGGCCGGGCGGGGAAGGGCAGGCGCGGGTGGGGCGGCCGAGGCAACCCAGGCCTGCGCTGGGCACCGGCAGGCCGGCGCCCGGGACTCGGAGGGGACTTTGGGGCCGAGACAGCATGTGACACTGGCCAGGTGGGCGCCCGGCTCCCTCGCAGCTCCCGGCTCGGCGGGCGGCAGGCGGCTGCAGAGACCCGGCGGAGGTAAGGGAGGCGCAGGAAGGGCCAGGAAACTAGGCCTTCGCTCTGGGACCAGCCCCAGCTGGGTCCCGGGGCGCAGGCTCCGGAAATGGGGGGCTGGGCGCCGGCAGAGTTCGGGGCGTGTGACTGAGGATCCCAGTCGGGAAGAGGAGAGAAGCCGGAGGAAATGGCCTTCCTGAAAAATTTGCTTCCGGCCTGGTCCCCGCCTCGGGAATGGGCACCCTGCCCCCAGATGTTCCCCAGGCCAATAAGAGGCCTCTTCAAAGGCAAGGTCCGGGGCGGGGGGCGGGGAAGCAAACCCCTAGAATAAGGAGCCGCTGAGAGCCCCTGTGCGGACCTGCTCCCTGCTGGGAGATGTTCCCCGTCTGCTCTTGCTCAGCTAGGCCCCGGCCGCCCGTCCCGTCCCGTCCCTTCCCGTGGGCTTCCACCCTGTGCGTGTCTCAGGCCATCCCTCTCCCGGGCGGGCGAGCGAGCGAGGCTTTGAGTAAAATGACTCCTGACCCCTCCCTCCCCCGTCCCCTTACCTGGGGAGCACCTCGGAAGCTTGAGGTCAATCACAACGTCGCACAGTGAACTTGGGGAGATGGGGAAGGGAGCTGCTTAGAGGTGGGGGTGGGGCTCCAGTTCTGAGCATCGTGGATAAGCAAGACTGTCCCTGGGAGAGCGAGTCCTGATACCACTTATTTTCCCATCTCAGGCCCTTCTGCCCTTCCTGGATCTCTGAGTCCTGAGACAGACTTGCCCTCCTGTCTGCCTAGAAGTGAACTCTGGCCAGGACTCTCGTCAGATTGACGGGGGAGGGTGTGTCAAGCAGACAAGGGAGAGCGGGCGGCTTTCACTTCTAGTCCTTCCTTCTTTTGCTGCCCCCCCTCCCCCATGGCATTCTGAGGCCCTGTGTCCTTGGCCCGCTCCAGAAAGCCCAGCTCCTACCTAAAAAGCTGCGGAGGTGGCCCCTGTCTCAGACTTCCTGTTTTATCTGTACCTGGAGTGTGAAGACGCTCCTTGCCCAGGTCCTAGCAAAATGGGGGTCAGGAGGGAGCGATGTCATCACCCTGGTGGGGAAGAGAGAGGGGCCAGGGGAGGTGTAAAGGAACCCCTCTTCCCAACAGAACGCAGTGTTTCTCATCACAGACTCTTCACGTAATCGGGGTCCCTCGAGGGTACGGCTGCCCACAGTGTGGTCTGGCTGAGGCTGTCTGTGGGATAGACAAGGTGATGTCATTTGTGGTGTCTGGACTGGCCAGTCACTACGTGGGGTGGACAAGACTGGGTCACTCACCGGGTTATGGATTGAGCAAGAGCAGTGTTACCCAAATGTTGGTGATGTAGTCCTGAGCAGGTGGCTTACAGCACCTGGTGTGGACGGGAAAGCCACTCACCGTGTCGGGTGAACAGGGGCTGACCATTCAGCGTGTGTGCAAGGTGGGTGAGAACAAAGTCACCCTCAGGTCTGGGCTAAGGACACACATAGGTCACTCCCACTCACATTATCTGTGTGGGTGGCGGCTGGGCCATGGTGGGCTTGTGGAGTATCTGTCAGCATCGCCACTAGGGACGTTCTGTGCTAGCTCATCTGGGCTGCAGGGCAGCGAATGAGATGGTATTTTCAGACGTTAGGGAATAGAGACGAGATGTTTATTACGTTTTCACTGGGATGGAGGGTGGGACTTGCCTAAAGTGGGTAGAACACGGGTCTTCACAGCGAGTGGTCCAGATCGCTACGCTTATTTTTATATCTTTGTAGCATTGGGGGCAATAATGTCAAACAGTGAATAAAGGTGTACATCTACGTGGTAGTCTTATTTTCTAAATCAAAATGAGAACCTGTCTTTTGGTTTTGGGGGTATTTTCCTATGATAAGCAGCAGTATAGACGACGTGGTATACATGTACAAGTATTGAAACCTCAAAAGCATTTCAGTGATTTATGGTGTACATCAGAATTTTTAAAACTGACATTGCTAGAAAATCCAGGAAGCATGGTTCTCCAAATTCATGGCGGTCAACCTGGGTTCGAAGAAGAAGCAGTGATGGATGTGGGGGTTGGCTGGGGAGGGGGTATATCTTTGAAGTACAATTTTATATCTGGAGACTACAAATGGACAAGAGTTCAGGTGTTGGGGGGCTCCAAGGGAGATAGAGCTCTGTCACACTTTGCGTTAATGGGGTGACTTGGAGCTTTGTCTTGAATGAAGTCACATGTGGACAGGATCAGCGGGTGCGAAATGTCTCTGGCCTGTATGGTGCGTGTCTGTCTTTGCACACGCTCAGCTAGTGATTATTCACTCCCAGTGGGGAAGGAGATAAGAGACCACTCTAATATAATGGGCAGTGCAGAAAAGCCTCTCTCCTGTGTCTTTATGTGAGTAAAACCATGTTTTACAGATTTCCGTTTTAGCTTTGTCATATTCTAGGTTTGTAGCCCCTGTTTATAATCAGATCACTGGGACAGTCAAGTGCAGGGAAATGGTGGCGGAGCCAGTGACCACCGATGTTTCCAAATGGATCAAGACAGTGTTAGAAGTAGTGTCAGTGGGGTTGTAGGAGGCAGACAGGATTGTGTCAAGGCTGGAACTGAAGATGTCCATGTGGCACGTGTGTATGTGTGCGTGTGTGTGTGTGTGTACGTACTGCCTAAGTATAGCAGAAACATGCTTATATACTTAGAGGCTGCTTGTTTTGATGACTTGATGGTGTGTATATAGGGCCAGGACAACACACGTGGGTGACGGAAGACTACAGATTTAGTTACACGGTCTCCTTAGACAAGTAGGAGCCAAGTTTCAGAAAATGTTTACAGTGAGCAAGTATAGTATTTAATGTGTGGTCGAGAGAATAGGGTCAACATCTATAATGATTACAGGATTTTGTCCTTAGGGCTAGATACAGGGAGCAGACCGCACGGTGTGTCAATTAACTGGAAAAGGGCGTAGAAGTCCTTCTACACAAGTATGCATATGTTAGACATGGCTCTTTCCTCCATATTGATGGTATCTGGGTCTAGGAGGTGGCCAGGAACTCGTCACATATTACATCTGCAGGGTGGCGAGGGACCTGCCTGTTTGGTTGTGCCGGGCGCTAGGTAGAAACTGCAGGGATGGCTCCTGTGTGTGTGTGTGTGTGTGTGTATGCATGCATGCATGCTCAGGCAAGCGTGCATACATGTGCAATATCTCGGCGGGCCTGCAGGCATTTTGGGGGGTGGGCTTCCACTTCAAGCCTAGACCAGACAAGAAGGGTGCAGGTTCGGGTGCAGCTGTGGGTTCCGTGGCCCCCTGGGATCTCCTCTAGGCTTGTGAACTGCCAGCTGTCTTACCCCTGGACCTCTGGTTGCTTATAGGTGACCTAAGTCAGGAGACCTTGATTTGAGTTCACCTGTACCATTTGCTTAGGAAAAATGAGCAAGTGTCTAGGTTATCTAACGTTCAGTTTCCCCATCTGTACCTTAAGCAGAGTTGTCTGTGTGTCTCCAAAAGTCCTTCTAGCTCTAAGTCCTGTATTTCTTTCTTACACTTACTTTCTCTCTCATCAACAATAATTACTCTCCTTAACATTTCTATGACCCTTAAATTTAACAATGTACTTTTTAATATTCTTTTTTTTAACTTTTTTTTTTTTAATTGGGGAACAGTGTGTTTTTCCAGGACCCATCAGCTCCAAGTCAAGTAGTTGTTTCAATCTGGTTGTGAAGAGCGCAGCTCAGTGGCCCATGTGGGGATCGAACTGGCAATCTTGGTGTTATGAGCACTGTGCTCTAACCAACTGAGCTAACCGGCCACCCCTAATATTATCTTATTTAATCTTCATTAGAGTTTCATTGCAAAGAAAGTGTTGTATCTCCTTTATAAAGATAAGAAAATGGATGTTCAAATAAATTAAGTGATTTCTACAATTGTCTTAAATTACCAAGATACAAAAAAGGCAGAACTAGAAATTGTACAGCACTTTTAACTTTGCATCCTTCCTTCCTTCATTCATTCATGCAATGAATCTTTGTTGAGGGCCAACTAAACTTCAGTCAGAGGGGACTGAGCCGTTAGCATGGCCGTATTTGTGCCTCATGAAGCTCATGGTCTATCCGGGGAAGAGACATTAAGTATATAATTCCAAGTGCAATGAGTGTGAGACATATAGGGTCACCTGGGAACCACAGGAGAAGAGCATTCCAGGCAGAAGAGCCGCACATGTGAGGCCTGCAAGAGAGACAGGGTGTGTGTGTGTGGGGGGAGTTGAGCTAAAGGACTGAAAGTGGGCGGGGGAGGTGCTGATAGGTGACTGGGCTGCTGGAGAGGCAGGCAGAGGCCAAGCTGTGGAGGGCATATAACTCATGCTGAATATTTGGGTTTCACCCCAATGGCAGCCAGAGGCTACTGAAAAATTTAAACTAGAAGTGGGGCTTTGAAGGATCACGCAGGGGCTGGGTAGAGAGTGCCTTGGAAAAAGGACAAGAAAAGCTGCCTGGAGGCCTGTGGCCAGGCTGTGCCCAGGTGCAGGGCCCTGGGGAGGGAGGCCAGGAATCTGCGCCAGGGTCTCGAGGGGAGACGGGGGAAGGAGAAAGCCTGGGGAGGTGGGCTCAGCAGGACTGGGTTAGATGTGGGGAATTGGGCCAGGAGGTCAGTCGTCTTCCGTGATTGAGAAGTATTTATTGAGCACTTAGTATGAGCCAGGGACTGAGGTACATGTAGATACTTGAGCAAGACAGATGTAGTTCCTGAGCTCATGTAACTTACCACCTATTGTTTGACATAAATGAGAAATCAAAATAGGCACATAATATATAACTATAATCATGTCGATGCTGCAGAGGGGACGGAAAGTGAACTCTCGTTGGTAAGTGCGAGAAAGAGGAGCACATGAACCCCGTTAGGGGGTTGGGGAAAGCGTGAGGGGTTAAAGTAGGAACATGTAGTCTCACAAATAACAAGAAAGAGTATTTCTAATGTCAGGAGTGTCAGATACTGACAAGAGCCTCCGAGGCAAGCTTCTGGGAGTTAACAACTTGAAAATCATATAGGGGAGGTGAGCAGAGTGGGGCTGTTGAAGTTTGGTGGGAGATAGGTCAGGTGTGGGGATAAGAAGACAGCAGGCACGAACCAGTCCTTTCACAAGTTAGAAAGATGAGAAAGACGTGCGCCTGTTAAATGCTGGTGGGACGAGCCTCCCAGAGGTGAAGTGTGAGAGCTCATCCATAGCCAGGTTCCCTGAGAAGGCAGGCCAGAGGAGGTGCTGCCCGGGGAGGAGGGACGCCCCTCCCACGGTCGCAGGAGGAAAGAAAAGAGCAAAATGCATGTTGCTATGACATGCACGCAGCTCCTTTGGTTTTCAAGTACTCACTTAAGTCCTTTGCAAAGCGGGCGATGAGGCATTCTGCCAGAAGTGAGAGAAGAGGTGCGAAGTAATGAGAACAGTTCACGAGGTTGTGGGAGCGAAGGGGAGAGGAAGATAATGAGGGTCACAGTTTTATGGACCCGCTTGAAACAGGTAACCACTGTGTCTGCTGAGGCTCTAAATCGAATAAGTCATTCTACTTTACAACAGCTGCCTGTGTCATTGAAAACAAAATTGTTAATTAGTTACAGGCTCTGCTAGACACTGGAAAATAAGAAGAGTGAACATCCAGACCCTGGATCTCACGTTCGTACCTCAGGCATGGGCTGTCATGGCCGGGCTTATTTTAATCCCCTGTCAGCACCTTAGGAGGAAGAGCCCCCTTCAGACACGGCTTCTCTGGCCTGTTCGATCTAGGGTGTGTCCCTCACAGTGTCTGGGAGTTCTGTGGAACTGAGTCACTATTGGTGTCCAGGGAGTAGACAGGGAGAGACGATATGACATAATACCATCCAGAGAATTATGACCCCTGGGAGTGCTTGGTCCTCTGACAAGGAGACTCCCATTTAATCTCTTTTTATCTGTCTCCTCCACAAGCCTGCAGGTCCGTGAGGACACAGTTTTTGTCTCATTCACTACTGAATGACACATTTAGTAGAGTGACCCGCGCTTAAAAAGGTCACTTATAAATATTTATTAAATGAATTACTAAGTCACAGGTTTTATAGAGGCAATTGCTTTTTTTTGTTGCATGCCGTTTGTCTCAAAGCGTGTCTGTAGACGAAGTGTCCCACTCTTGTTCTTCCTGGTCTGCCTGCCTGATAGGTAAACGCAGAGGAGGTGATGGGTCTTTGCCGTTCATCCCTTTTTAGGACTCAGCCCCGATGGAGGCTGCGGAGCCCCAGCATGGAGCGCCGACTGCCGTCCCCGCCATAGCAGACTTCGGTGTTGCCCCTGAAGCGCTCATGAGAAGCGGCCAGACCCCTGCCGTGGGGCTCAAGGGTCAGGAAGGCCAGGTCCCGTCCTATAAGTGGGCAGAGGGACGCCGACTCTTGGAGCTCCAGCAGAGAGATTTGAGAGATGTGAATGACTGTGCAGCCGAGAGTATGACCTCTGTCCCCAAGGACGCCCCTGCAGATGTGGAGACCGACCAGGAAAACCTGATGACAGAGGCCTGGGACACTCCAGAGTGCCAGGAGGCAGTGCCCCAGAGCCCAGCAGATGGACAGCCAAGGGCACGGGCTCCCCCAGAGCTCTGGGCCTGCCCTGTCCAGGGTGACCATCTGGACAAGGTCCCAGTATCCAGTGAGCTGAGCAGCACAGTGGAGGTGGAAGTTAGACCAGAACTCGCTTCCTTGGTGTTGGGGACTGGACAAGCGGAAGAGGAGGAAAGTTCTGCAGACACCGGTGCTCGGACTCGATGCTTGTCTTCTTGGGAAGAGCACCCTGCAGAGACCAACCCACCGCAGGATTCTGGAAGTGGGACTGTCAGGCACGGGGAGGAGCTGCAGCCTCCAGTGGGGCAGCGAAGTCCAGGGAGAGGAGGGCTTGTGTGTCCCCAGGAGGCCGAGGGGCTGGAGGAGCAGGGACCAGAGGAAGTGGACTGTCCAGGGGGAGGAGTCCTGGGGGAGGCCGATTGTTCTGATGGGCTTTTCGGGGGACAGGAGCAGGTAGGGGAGCAGGTGAACGGCACAGAGGGAGGACCGAGGCAGAAACAGGAGCAGAGCCAAGACGACGCGGTGCCTGCCAGACCAGGAGGAAGAGGCGGGCTTAATGGGGAGCTGGGAGGTCTGAATTACGAAGTGTGGCAGAGGAGGGCTCAGGGCCAGGAAGGTCTAGAGCAGAGGGAACAGAGGACGAGGGAGTTCAGGGGGCCTGGGGAGAGTAGGGTGCATGCTCAGCACGAGGAGACCCAAAGCTTAGTGGGGAAATCGGTGAATGTAGCCGGAAGGCAAGAAGCTCAGGGCCCACAGGGGACAGTGATGCCAGCGGAGGCGCCAGAACAGTGGGAGGGGGCCGCGCGGGGGGGCCAGGGGGGCGCCCCGGGGGTCCCTTCTCCCTGTGACTCGTGTCCGGATGTCTGTAATGCGATGGTCAGGCGTCCTGGGCCGCAGACAGCGCCGACGGCGGAGGACCTGTTTCCCGAAGCTCTGACTCCTCCCCTGGGGCCCACAGGACGGTCCCGTCGGCCCATTTGTCTACCCAGCGTCCTGCCCACTGGGGAGTCGCCCGACCAAGGGACAGTGCAGGACGGCCAGCCAGCGCGAGCCGAGCTGGGGAAGGAGGCCGTGCCCAGCTGGGGGCCTGAGGGGGTCTCCGGCAGCCCTCCCGTGACCCCTCCAGGGACCCTCGACGCAGCTCCTCCCCGTCCTGCTGAAGGCTCCTTGCCCGCCAGCGCGCCCGTCGCCATTCCCAGGAAGGCGCCCTCTCTTGCTGCATGTTCTCCAGAAACCTCCGGAGCCTCTCTCTTGACTGAAAGCCCCTCTCCTTGTGGGAGCCTCCCTGGCTTCCCGTCTGCAGAAGCCACCCTGGACCCGTGGGGCTGCCCTGCCTGGGCCAGCCCGCAGAGCCCCCTAGTCAACTGCGCGGGGGCCGTCCAGCCCCTGAGGAGCAACTCCTTCTCGGGTTTCCACAGGACAGAGCTGAGTCCGGACCTGGCGGGAAGATCGCTGTCCTTCTCTCATTCAGAGTTGCCCCAGAGGCCCCCCAAGCCTGCCGTCTATGGCTCCGTGATCCTGAGAAGGCACCGGAAGAGCAGCAGGGGCTGCGGCAGCATCCCCGAAGCCTCCGCTTCCCCGGCCACGCTGGGAGGGGGCGCTCCGGAATTGCCCTCAAGGCCAGAGAGACCCAGCAGCCCCCGCAGCGGCCAGCCGTGGGGCTCCCCGCATAATCCACCCTTTGCCCCAGGGCCTCCCGCCTATGGCTCTTCACCCCCCCTCGTCTTTGTAGATGGGCGAGCCCATGAACCTGCACCCCCACTTCCCCCACAGAAGAGGCACGTGTACCCCGCCATGGTGGAGAGCGATGGCCACCCCCGTGCAGTGGCCCCCACACACAGGCAGTGTAGCTATCCTCCCGCATTGGCCCTAGGTCCAGGCCTACATGGCCCCCCCAGAGGCCCGCTTCCCGAAGCCCCCGACTCCCTTGTGGCGAGGCAGTACCGACCTCTGCCCTCCACCCCGGACAACCCCCACCATCCTCAGACCTCTTCCTCCCCAAGGTCGAGGTACAACAAGCCGTTACCCCCAACTCCCGACCTGTCCCAGCCCCACCATTCTCCCATTTCTTCTGATGGCAGCCCGAGGATCTACAAGCCCCTCCCCCCTGTCCCTGTCGTCGACCCTCTCACCGAGCCACCCCCGTTACCCCCAAAGTCCAGGGGCAGGGACAGGAGCACTCAGGGAGGACTCATGAATTCGGGGGGACACGCCAAGCCAAGGCCTGTCTGTCAAGAGCAGGCGGCGTCCATCCCCCACGCTGCTGGACGCACCTCCTGGCCGCCCGCCGTGGGCAGATCAGACTCCTTGGCTTCCACCATTAGGAGTAAGAGCGAAGTGGCCCCTGTCATGGCTTTCAGCAACGTGACCGCCCTTCTAAGCCCCTCTTCCCCAACCACCCCCTGGACTCTGGAGCTCCGGGGAGCCCCCTCTGAACCAGGGCTCTCAAAAAAGCCCGAGGCCCGAGCTACAGGATCTTTGCGAAGACCCGCTCCTCCGGAAGGAGCGCAGAGCCTGCGGGCTTCAGATCCGAGTGGAGCAAGGCAGCCGGGGAGGCCCGGCCACCCCCCGCTGGAGAAGGCGTCCAGCTGGCCGCACCGCCGGGACGCCGGGAGGCCGCTGGAGGGCGCGGAGCAGGCCGCGGCCTCTGGCGAGGGCTCGCAGGCGCACAAGGGCTGGCACCGGCAGGGCCTGCGCAGACCTTCCGTCCTGCCTGTGGGGTCCCTAGGTGAGCACGGGGCGCCGCGGCTCTCACGGCAGACCGCGCTTCTCCAGCCCTTCTGCCGCCTCCATCTCTTGTCCCCAGGGCTTCCGCGGTCTCCCTGCTGGCTTCGCTCACCCACACGGCCAAGCCCGGCACAGAAGGACGCCCTTGAAGGGCTCTCCGAGCTCAGTGACGCTCTCCTTCTTCCCTCAGTCACCATCTGTCACCCAACCACGGTGTTCTTTTACTGTGTCTTTTTCCCAGGGTTGTCGTGGACACTCCCTGTCACTTTCCAGTTACCAGCAGCCAGTGTCCCCCTAGTAGGAGAAAGACATCCTGTAGTCGTTCAGTTTCCATTGTGACCCGAGGGACGGGCTCGTACCCGGCATGCGAGTCCTCAAAGGCTTCCTGCTTTGGCACGTCCCTCCCTCCCTTCCCAACTGCCCTTCTGCCCCCACCCGGCCTGCCCCCATGCCTGTGTCTCCCACTCTAGGTATGCGTTGCCTTCTTCGGCTATGTCCGAATGCCCCTCCGAAACATCAGTTGTTTCACCCATTTCATTTTCAGATACAAGAGGTCCAGCCCTGGAAAAATCCTCTTCCTCTTCAGACGCCATTGTTTTTCGGTGAGTCACCCTCTCTCCCAAGGGACACGGTTGTACTCGCTTTTCTTAGGTTACTGAGATTCCATTGGTTGCCAAGTGTTCCGGGACCCAGTCCCTTCCAGGAGTAAGGAGGGGTAGACAGACACCAGGATCCCGGGGCAGGGATACCTTTGGTCTACCTGGTTTTGTCCGCTGCGTCCTAATCTCCCATCCTCTGAGGCTTTTGGCCATGAACTACTAAACCCCCTGTAAAAAAAATTTCAATGTGACCGCCAAGCAAGCTCCAAACTACCCCAAAGTGGGGCCGACTACCACTTGCCTCCCCAGGGCACATGTCCCAGAGGCTAGAGACTATGTCACCTACAGTCACCTTCGGCTTCTCCGTATGGACTGGCCAGTGTGCACCCCAGAACCCTTCTTTTCTCCACAGGGAGAAAAAACCAAAGGAGGTGATGGGAGGCTTTTCAAGACGCTGCTCAAAGCTCATCAACTCCTGTGAGTACCTGGAAACAGAACTGTGGATCCACGTGGGTGTTCTGCCCAGCACTGGAGCGGCGCGTGGCTGTCAGCGGCGGGTGGGCAGCCCTCCGGGGAGAGGGACTCGCCGGGACAGGCAGAGCAGTCTGGAGGCTTCCGTCTGTTTCTGGGCCTCTGGTCCCCGCTCCCTGACTCTCCCCGTTCCCCACGCTTCTTCGCCCTGTAGCGCAGCTGCTGTACCAGGAGTACAGTGACGTGGTTCTGAACAAGGAGATCCAGAGCCAGCAGCGGCCCGACAGCTCTGCAGAGGCCCCTGGTCCTGCCTCCCCCAGGCAGCCCCGAAAGATCCTGGTCTCCTCGGAGTCCTACCTGCAGCGGCTCTCCATGGCCCCCAGCGCCTCCCTCTGGCAGGAAATCCCCATTGTGCGAAACAGCACCGTGCTGCTGTCCATGACCCATGAAGACCAAAAACTGCAAGAGGTAAAAGGCAGGGCGGGGGTGGGGGCGTCAGGAGGGAAAGCAAAGTCTCATTTGTTCAAATCCTTCTCTCCTGTTCCCCCCGCCTCCCCCAAGAGCACACTTCCCCACCGCACTCACTCGTGCACACCATGACTGTCCGTCATCTCCCGTCCAATGGATTTGACTTGCTTTCTGAAGGTCACCACTAACCCCGCCTCCCGCCTCTTCACGTCATGGGCCATTGACTGCTACCCGTTACTGGCTCAGACTCATACAAAGGGACCATGCCTCTTTTGTCGGGAGGAGTGCAGAATTAATCCCATCAGTGCCTCTTCAGGCTTGGCTACAACTTCCCTCTCCAGCCAGGGCTTCAGGCTACACTAAAGGTTTCCTCTTCTGCCAAGGCGCATGCAGGGGCTTTGTGCTGGGGCCCTTGAAGAGTGCCCCTTGCAGCTGTCCTGTGGCCCACTGGGCCCAGAGGCTTTGGAGTGACCATCAGTCTCCGCTTGGTCCTTTTTCCCAATAGCAAGATTGTAGTAGAGGCTGTTTGTCTGATGTTAGGTTATCGCCATTATAGGTTTTACATGGAGGGCTTCTCTTATAATCAACCTGAAATATGGGTTAAACCTTTCTTCCCAGGAAGACAACATGGCACAATGGAAAGGCATGATGGAATAATGTTGAAGTATTTAGGCTCTGGAGTAAATGGATGTGAAGCCCACTTTAATATTTGCTAGCTATTGTACTCTGGCCAAATTACTGCTTTTCCTAAGCTCCTCATTTGTTAAACTGCATTGCAAGGAGGTATTGGGAGAACACACACACACACACACACACACACACACACACACACACACACGAATCATTACTATGTAAATATTCTAGTACATAGTAGTGACTCAAAAAATGTTTACTACTTTCATTTCAAGTCAGGCCATCCTGGGTTTGAATCCTGGCTTCACCATTTATGAGCTGTGTAACCTTAGCAAGTTACATAACTTCAGCAAATCAAAGTTTCCTCATCTGAAAATTGAGGATAATAAATGCTTACCTTTCAGGGTTGCCATGCACTTGAAGTGAAATAACACACACCCAGCTTTTAGCACAGCGCCTGGTACGTAGTTTAATACATATTAGTGCCACGCTTTCCCCCTTTCAGAGGCGGGAAGGAGGGAAATTGGGGCCAGAAGGACTTATGGATTAAACAGTGCCTTCACCACATCAAACAGACAGGTGTCAATTGTAGGTTTTCTGAAGCTCAGACTTGGGGGTCCTGTTCTGACCTCAACTTTTAAAGCACATGGAGGATATTTAGAAAATCACTG
This sequence comes from Hipposideros armiger, assembly GCF_001890085.2. Classification (NCBI taxonomy): domain Eukaryota; kingdom Metazoa; phylum Chordata; class Mammalia; order Chiroptera; family Hipposideridae; genus Hipposideros; species Hipposideros armiger. The sequence goes on along the minus strand of NW_017732175.1, from coordinate 484,257 downwards.
ATCTACCCCATATTTCTGGACCAAGTGACAGGGAGATGGTATGGACCCTAGCCCTGTTTCACCAACTGCAGCGTCCTCACAAGTCCACCGGGGCTCCGGGGGGCAGCCTTGGCCCCACGTTTTGGAGAAGACAAGCCTCCATGCTTACACACGCAGTCCTCCCATAAAACAGCACTCTGGGGGCTACAGAGTGCTTTCACTGACTCCGCTTATTTGATTGCCCCACCTCTTTGTGAGGTGGGTTCACTATGCCTACACAAAGACAAGCAAACTGAGGTTCAGAGGGGCTCAAGGAGCCCCCCAAAGTTGCAGAGTTAGGGGATGTGCGAGCCAGGGCCCCAGTGAGCCCGCAGTGTCCTGGTTCAGTGTTGTGTGTGAGGGTCATTCAGCGTGTCACTGGTTATCCGCGTCATCCCCAAGGTGGGTGTCTTCCTTCTCGCTTCTGTCCACCCATCTGTCTTACGGCTGCACGCTTGGATGGAAAGCGTGAGCAGCCCAGCTAGAGGGGCACAGGGCCGTGAGTCATCACGCCCCTGCTGGAACCTCCAGATGAGTTCTTGAGTGCTGGATCTTTTCCATTCAAACACAGCTGCACCATCTCGTTCTTAAATATCCTGCTTCCTTCCGCTTCCTCTCAAGCCCCAAATTACCTTCAGCTCCGAAACTGGTTCCTCTTTCAACGTTCGCTAGCTCAGCCAGTAACTCCACCGTTCACCCCAGGTACCAAACTCAAAAACGGAGGCATTCGCTGAGACTCGCCTGCCCTTTCAGCCCCCATTTCTAGCAAATAACCACGTCCTTCTAAGACTCCCTCCTGAATCAGTGTGAAATTGGCCACCCCGCTCCATTCCCGTGGCTATTCTGGCCTTCATCGGTCATCTGGAATTACTACGACAGTCTCCTAACATGACGCTTTTACCCCTTCTAAGCTTTCTCCACACTGTGCTCAGAAATATCTCAGGAAAAACAAATCTGATGAAGTGAGTCCCCTGCATAAAGCCTCTCTTTGATTTCCCCATGGTCTAAAGCCCAAACCGTTCTATATACCCCTCCAGACCTCGACTCTGTCTGCGTCTCTAGCTTCATCTCCTGCCACGACTTCAGTACACGGTTCCGAAAAGGCTCTACTTAAGTCTCTTGGAAGCGCCTGTTCCTCTTACACCTCTGGGGCTTGCACATTTCTGCCCTCGGCTTCAGACGTTCTTTCTGCCCCCCGAGGTCAGGTTAGGTTCTGGTGTGGCTGTGCACTGCAGAAGGACTGCCTTCTCTACCCCGAAAACATTGCACAGTGGCTAGCATACCCCAGGGGCTCAGTAAGTGTGTTTAATGCATCTCCCTCCCCCTCGACCTCCTAGGCCAAATTCGAGCTGATTGTGTCCGAGGCCTCATACCTGCGCAGTCTCAATATAGCTGTGGATCATTTCCAACATTCAAGCCAGCTCCGGGCCATCCTTTCCAACCAAGATCAGCAATGGCTCTTCTCGCGTTTACAGGATGTGCGTGACGTCAGCGCCACGTAAGAGTCCTCTTCTCCCAAGTCCCACTCATTCAGCCTCACTGTCTGTAGCCTGTAAATCTTTCGTTATTTTTTTCCTCAGAAACCCTCTCGTTTTCCCCTCCATGATTCCTGGTAGGCACAGGGAGAGCAAAGAAGAAAGGAGGGTGGTGGGTGAATGAATAGATGACTGCGAAATCCCTCCAGGGTTAAAGTTTTGGATGTACTGGGGGCATGCAGTACTTTGGAGACGAGATGTGGGAAGCATCTAAAGATTAGAAAACTGGAACAGAAAAAATAAAAAGAACAAGAAGTAGAGTATTAGGACCAAGGAGTTAGATCAGGGTCAAACTAGGAATATCCTTGGAGAGAACTCTGCATAGCCAGGGGCACAGAGGCTATTTACCATTGAAGAGAAGATGTCCCAAGCTGAGTGTGTAGCAGGGCTCAGCCACCTGCTCACGTGAGGCCCGCACGTCTCATGAGACTTGTGTGAATACTGTACAGGTTCCTTTCAGACCTGGAGGAGAACTTTGAGAACAACATCTTCACCTTCCATGTGTGTGATGTCGTCCTGAACCACGCCTCCGACTTCCGCCGGGTCTACCTGCCTTACGTCACCAACCAGACCTACCAGGAACGCACCTTCCAAAATCTGCTGTGAGACCCGATCCCCACTCTGTCCCCATGTGGGCCCTGCAACGGCCCTGCACCCAAGCTTCCCGCCCCCAACCCTGAGTGCTGAGCACGTATTCTTGTGCCCGCTCTGTGATCGCAAGCCCCAGCCCTCCTTGCAGATCAGGTGGCCTCAGCATCACACCTGGGCCCCCTGCCCACGGGATCCCACAGACCGTCCACTGCATGTCCGCTCCCCATGCCCTCACTGTGTCCCCCAGTCCTCGCCTCACCCCTCCTTCCCGCGGCTCGCTGCCCACGCAGGAACACCAACAGCAGTTTCCGAGAGGTCCTGGAGAAGCTGGAGAGCGACCCTGTCTGCCAGCGCCTTTCCCTCAAATCCTTCCTGATTCTGCCCTTCCAGCGCATCACCCGTCTCAAACTGCTGCTCCAGGTACGGCAAGCCCACCTTGGTCCCGTCCCCTCAACTCAGTTGGGGATCTCAGGGGGCCCCAAGGCAGAGGCGGTCTGTTCTTCTCCACTGCCAGCCCTGCTGGTGATGCGAGCGTCTCCCCACGGCCCACACCCTTCTTTCCCAGGGTGACTGGCTGCTCCAGCTTTGTTCCTGGACGTCTCCATTAGCTCACTCCCAGTCCGCTTCCTGTTTCCCATCCCTCCTTTCATCTGGCTCCTGTCTGTTTGTTCTCTAGAACATTCTGAAGAGAACACAGCCTGGCTCTTCAGAGGAAGCAGAGGCTACGAAGGCTCACCACGCCCTGGAGGAGGTAGGCAGCCGCCATCCCACCCGACCCCCAACCCTGAGCCCCACAGAGAGCTCTTCCTCTATGCAGGCCCGTGGCTCCAGGCAGCACAGGGGTCCCGTGATGGGATCCCTCAGGCACCTCCCAGCATCCACACCCCACGGCCACCCCTCCCACACCAAGGACACCGCACACCAAGGGACTGCTCTCACTCTCACATTCCCCAGATGAAATCTCACTTTCCCTCAGCCCAGGAATGTTCTGTCAGGTCGTACGTAGTGCACCAGAGCCCTAGAACTTCAGCTTGCTGCTGCCTTCACGCAGTTCAAGCCTTGTGCAAAAACGGGGGCTGCCACGACCGATGCCCAGGGCTCCCGCAGGGGACTCAGAGGTCCAAGCTCTAACTCAGTGCCCTTCCCCTTCCCTCTCCTGCTCACACGCAGCTGATCCGAGACTGCAACAACAACGTCCAGCGGATGCGAAGGACAGAGGAGCTGATCTACCTGAGCCAGAAGATTGAGTTTGAGTGCAAAGTGAGTGGCTCCTCAGGGTGTCCCACAGGTCCGCTCTGAACACACAACCACCTCGCTCCCACTGTGCCTGTTTCCGACCTTGTTTCTACACGCCTTCTGTTCTATTTCTGGGGTGACCAAATGCCTACTTCATTCATTCTGCAGATACACTGCTAAGTGAAAAAGGGTAGACACAGAACTGTGTGTATTATAGTATCTCAGCTTTGGTGTAAAAGTAGGAGTGTAGAAAACGGTATAGGTATTTTCTGGTCTGTATATACATCAAGCAACTCTGGAGGATACATAAGAAATGAAGGGCAGAGGTTACCGGATGGGGAGAACTGGGCCGATGAGAGAGAACTCAGCAATGTAGGCCTTCATAACTAGACGTATTTTGGTTCTTGAACCATTCCATATTTTATCACGTCTTCATCTAGTCTAACCAAAGCAATATAGAATTGAAACCAAATGTAGGACGAAAGTCTCCCATCAAAATGCAAATCAGAAATTAACATTCCACATTTAAATTCCAACTCAGAACAGATACCATCCTTATCTCCCTGGAAGAGAGGGAACATCCCTTATCCACATATTGATCGTAGTTCAGTACCCTTATCTTTACCTAAATCCCAGCTCTCCTGATCGCATTCCCCGTATGGATCTGCCTTCTCCTCTCATGTCTCTGGCTATAATCAAAGAAAGAACATGTCAGAACTGCCCAAATCTTTTCCCTTCTGACAAACACATCACACTGTTCCCTGCCTTGTTCCTTCACATGCCCTAGTTGGGCTCTTCTGTCTCCTCTTCAGTTCAGGCTTCTAGGGCTGAGCTTTCTCATGTAGGCCCTGTACGGGTTGGACCACAGGCTCCTTCTGTTTGCCTGAGCTCTGAACATGGGAACTGCATGACGGTAGACAATAGCAGGCAGACGGCTCAGTGAGAAATAGAGTCAGTGGATGGGTTATGAGCAAGAGGAAGATGTGAAAGAGGGTTGTCAGGGGTGGAACTTAGGAGGAGGGGCACGGTGAGGAGCACAGGACCAGGAGGAACTTGTCCTGTCTGTGACACTGCTGTGACACCGCCTTCTGTCTTCCCTGCCCTGTAGATATTCCCGCTCATTTCACAGTCACGCTGGCTGGTGAAGAGTGGCGAGCTGACAGCCCTGGAGTTCAGCGTCTCCCCAGGGCTGCGAAGGAAACTGAACACGCGTCCAATCCACCTGCATCTCTTCAATGACTGTCTGCTGCTGTCTCGGCCCCGAGAGTCAGTGACTGGAACAACGGGGAGAGGGGATGAGCCAAGGACGAAGGGACGGAAAGGGACAGAGAGGGGTCCAGTTCCCAGGGGAACCCTTCTCAATAGCTCAGCCCATGGAGTGCAGCTCATGGCCTAGCCAAGAGAAAGAAAGAGCCAAAGCAAAAAATTATGTCACAAAATCACATGGCAAGACTGTACCATGTTATAGACACAGAGAAAAATGCAGCAAATTACTCGATCACATTCTCAGTAGGTCTATTTGTTTTTTTTGAGCTAGGCTCAGCCTACTCGCCCAGAGATACTCAGCCAATTCCAGATCCTAACTTTTCGGTCCTCAAGGCCCACGAAAATGTTTACTGGCTCTGTCTCTTCAACACTTTAAAGTGGAGAAGTATCCATGGCACTAGATGTCACCGGGTGACAAATCACTGGGAACTCTGGAGCTACCATCTTGAGAGCAAGTTAGCAGCATCTTATGGTTTTCACAAGAACATGCAGATGCTAAAGACAGGGATTTTGGGTCCAAAGATACGAGGGTGGATGAAGTATGACGACGCCAGAGTCCGACTGAAACGTCTTGTCTTTTGCAGGGGTAGCCGGTTCCTGGTATTTGACCACGCTCCCTTCTCCGCCATCCGGGGGGAAAAGTGCGAAATGAAACTCCACGGACCTCACAAAAACCTCTTCCGGCTCTTCCTGCTGCACAACACACAGGGCACCCAGGCCGAGTTCCTCTTCCGCACGGAGACTCAGTGAGATGGGGCTGGGAAGCGGAGTTGCGGGGAGGGAGGCAGGACCGCCTGGGAAGGAAGAGGGACCAAGGCAGAAAATGTGATCAGAAAACAGCCACAGCACCATGCAGTCCATTCTGGACTGACGAGCATCCGTAAAGAAAGCCGCACTCCTAGAGCTGATAGACAACTGCGGGAGACCGGGGTGGGCGAGGGCGTCAAGTCGCTAGCAAGCCTTAGTGTCTACTTTATACTTTTTTGTCAAGAAAGACAAAGCCTGTGAGATACCCGAAGGGGATGGACCAGTATGGCATGACTAAAGAATTGGAGTACTGACATCCACGAGTGAATGCGCATGTGTACAGCCAGACATTCCTCAGTGCCCACGGCTGGGGGGCATATCTGTGAATAAGAGAAGTGCTGGGGTGCCTTTGGCTTTTCTCGTTCCCACCTTCCAACCCCATTTGCTGTTGAGCAGAAATCTGTAGTATTGAGAACTTTGATTTGCTCATCTTTTTAATAATAATAATGATGGTAATAGTAATAATAAAATACATTTACACATATATACATTTGGAGAGTATTAAAAAATAATACCTACAAAATCTGGTACATAGTGTCGATAATACTGAACAGCTACAAAACTGTACCTATTATTGATGTTATAAAAGACAAGAGACCTTTTTTAAAAGTTTCACATGATACCTAATAGCTTGAGGATCCTTGTGTCGTAGACACTTCTCAGTTTTGTCCCTTGGAAGACAGTTCAGGGTGGGATCAGTAATGCCTGTCGTCGCTGATGGAACAAAGGGGCTGATATGCAAAATATCACCCAAATCAAGTAACCAGAAGAGCCTCATGTTCTTTGTTTAGTGCTTTAGGCAGTATCTTCCTGGACCCGTAGGAGTGTCTGCTCTCAATTTCTCAGAGGCTAAGATAATGCAAAACCTTCAGATAATTACAAAATTAGGCTTGGATTATATTCCATAACAAAAAATTAGATTTATCTCCCTGATATAATTATGATTACGGAATAATTTTCATCTCTGAGATCCTTGATGGGAAGGAGGTGGAGGAGTGCCAAGAAGTATGCAGTGTGTAGAGGGAATCTAAACTGAGGCGAACATTTAGCTTAGTGTAGTTCCCCAAATGGAAAATCTCCGTGTTTGTAATGGACAGTTGACTTGATGCCACCGCTTGAAAGGTATGAGGTGCCACTAACAGGATAAGCCTGGAAAGAGTGGGGGGAAAAGAAAGGGTAACAAGACACATTAACGCAGTTCAAGATCCTGTCGTATTTCCAACCAAGCGGAGCCTCGTCAAGCGTGGCCGTAATTGTCATTGAACTAGACAGGCCTTTCCCCCAGCCGTGCTCCCGTCCCTCCACTGGCCCCTTGGCCCACACCCCCAGAACTGCAGTTGAAGCAGTCACCCTGCTTTGTTTCCTCAGAAGTGAAAAGCTTCGCTGGATCTCCGCCTTGGCCATGCCAAGGGAGGAGCTGGACCTTCTGGAATGTTGTGGTGAGTGATATCTAAGAGGAGGGGAAACGTGGCGGGGTGAGAGGGCTGGGTGGGAACTGGGGGGGCTCCTGTTGATTGCTTTAGTGCAGCATTTCGGGGTGGAAGACTGGCCACCACCTGAGTTTCTGTTTAAATCTTCCTATCACCATGGCAGTGCCCCCCATAGAACTCCCTACCTTGGGCAATAGTTTGCTCCTTTTAAATATTTGTCCCCTTAAGTGTATCCTGCTGTTGTTTTGCCTACATTTTACCTACTTGAAGGTCTTGGGAAGATGGGACAAAGTAGGGCTGGAGTAAGTGTCACAGGAGGGTAGCAACACAGCAGATTTGTCTTAAGCACACGCCCTCCTGTAGGACGACCGGCGACCGCTGCCCTCACCCCTTGCCCTACCTAGGTGTCCGTGGGTACCCACAGACACACCCACACTGGGAATGTGCCTGCATCCATGCCCCTTATCTTAGGATTTATGGGTCTCCTATAAGCCCTGCAGTTGTCCTCCAGCAAGGATTCCCTAATTCATGTCCAGAAAGGAACTGAATTCAAAGGAAGGCTGAGCCTTTAGTGACTCAAAAGAACAAACAAATACCAGGAAGCTTGGAAAAGGAAGTAGGAGAACCAGGCTATAAACGGAGTTCTGTCACCCTGCTCCCTGGGTGACCCATCTGCTGGGCTTCGGTTCCCCTGGGTTGGGGAGGAAGGCAAAATAATTCTTCCCCCTCCCACCTCCCTCCTCTGGCCTCGTGAATGGCAGATGAGGATGAGCTTTAGAAAAAGACGTGCCGGGCGATAAAGCAGTGTTTTGTTTGTTTTCTGAGGGAGCCAGTGCAGTGCGGTGGCGCGGAAAGAGCAACAAACCCATGTGAGATGGAATGCTTATCGGTCAGGAGCACTCGGAGGCTTGTTACTCTTGAGCTTCAAAACTGTGGGAATGTCTCCTGATTCATAAATATCTAGAAACATAGGAAATCCAGCATTTCCTCAAGAATCTGCTTGACCTACCCAGTCATTGGCAGAGGAGGAAACTGAAGCTAAAGAGGATTAAGTGCCTTCTGAGATCACGCCTGGAACCCCACTGGTTAAGTCTCTTTTCCTCCCGCATCTGGTAGCATCTGGTACCGTGAAGGACGTGAGGAGTGAGTCACAGAGTCAGGTTTCACAATCTAGTTGGAGAGCCAGAACACGTACTCGACACAGTTAGATAAGGGACCCAGGGCTTGGCCGAGACAGTCAGTTTCCCAGGAGTTTAGAATCCGCTGAGGACGAGGCAGGGAACGCTTCCGACGGAAGGAGGATCTCCTGGATTTGTAATGATGAGTCACTGAAGACCATCACAGACTATTTCTCAATTCAGCTTCCCCGGAGAAATAGAATTTTTAATGCATTTCAACTCTGGTATTTCTATTTCCTTATCAACGATTTTGTTCCCTGATGGGAGATAAAGACTTCTCCAGTTGTCTCCTTTCAAATGCCCAGACTGTATCTCAGTCCTCTCGGCTTCCCCCTGCAATCCCTTCTCCATGTTCTAGCCTCGCCTTTCCTAACCCCTCTTCACACTCTTCCTTCTCGTCCAAAGATTCCCAACAAGTACAGTGCCTCCGAGCCTACAAACCCCGGGAGAATGACGAGTTGGCTCTAGAAAAGGCGGATGTGGTGATGGTGACTCAACAAAGCAGCGATGGTAAAGGGGGGACTCTGCGGGGACCAGGCAGGGCATCGGAGGCGGGACACTAGAGCAGGGGGTATTGGTTTCCTAGGGCTGCTGTAACAAATGCCACACATCGAATAGCCCCAAACAATAGAAATTTCTTCTCCCATGGACTTGGAGACCGAAGTCCAAAAGCAAAGTGTTGGCAGGACCGTGCTCTCTCTGAGGCCTCCAGTGGAGGCTCCTTCATTGCCTCTTCCAACTTCTGGAAGGTGTGACGTGGCTTGTAGAAGCATGGTCTCTACCTCTGTCTTCCTTCTGTGTTTGTGTGTGTGTCCAAATTTCCCTGCTTTTATAAGGGTCCCGTTTATATTGGGTTAATGGCCCACTTTACTCAGGTATGACCTCTTAACTTTACTAATTACATCTGCAACAACCCTATTCCCAAATAAGGTCATATTCTGAGGTACTTCGGGTTACCGCTCCATATATTTTGGGGGAACACAAATCAACCCGTAAGAGTGGAGCTTGCTTAGGAGTGTGGACTGCTAGATCGAAAGCAGCCAGGGTTAGCGTGCTGGGAGGCTCTATTTAATACATACTGAGGGCTCTCCAGGCCATTCAACCATAAGGTTCAGGAAAGTTTCTGGGAAGGAGGTCCAGTGGAAATGATTGTGAGTGTTTTCCAGAGAATTCTTATTCCCACCCACCCTGTGCCCATAGGCTGGCTGGAGGGCGTGAGACTCTCAGATGGCGAGCGAGGCTGGTTTCCTATGCAACAGGTGGAGTTCATTTCCAACCCAGACGTCCGTGCCCGGAACCTGAAAGAAGCCCAGCGAGTCAAGACTGCCAAACTACAGCTGGTGGAGCAGCAGACCTAGCTCTTCTCTGGGAGGGATCACGGAGCTGACGGACACGATGCCCTTGGAGAGGGCTGGCCCCACAGCCGTGCAACAGAGGCCTTCTGGGAACCAGGAACTAGACCTTCTGAGAACTCACGGACCAAATCTACTTGCTAGCCCAGCCCGCCTTTTTGGGTTTGTGCTGGGTCGGGAATTTGGAGGGACTTTGCACTGGACTCTGGAAACCTTTTCTCATAGGAAAAAGGACCAGTGGGACCTACGCCAAGGAACTTGACTCCTACCACCATGCAGTGCTTAAACATTTCCATCGTGGCCGTAGGTTAAACAGAATCTCACCTCAGTCCACTGGAAGGAGATGTTTAAGGGGGATTAATACATCAGATGGGAAGGTCAACCTGGTGACCTCTAAGGTAGCTTCCAACCCTAAAGATTTTCCATAGTTACTGGTATGAGGCCAGTGCATGTATCTCTGGGATCTTTTAGTGGCAATGTGAGGGTAATACTCTCTCACTCTAATAAACGTGGCACTTCTCTGAGTCTTTTCTCCTCAGACTCTTGAGCACTGAACAAAGTTCAGGACATGGAGTTTTGTGAGGTTTCCTGGCTACTTGATTTGGGTGTCATGAAGGTCCAAGATGCCACTCAGGTTATGGTGGCTGTGGATGCTTGCTTTATGACTCCCAAGAGTTTGGGCAGTTTCTCTGTTATGGCACCAGAGGTTGTATAAGAAATTAGAAGGATTGATGAGTGATGAAAATCCCATTCAAACTTTCTTTTTTACTGAACTCAAGGTATAGGCTACTTTGGGTGGATTTGGAAACCCTACTCACACCATTCATGGTTTTATATTTTCACTTGGATTATTTATGGACGTATCTTCCCAGCTGTTTCATCTTCTTTGTGAAAAGCATTACGGTGTCATGGAAAGAGTCCTAGGACCCAAGTCAAGAGACATACTACCCTCCAGTTGCTACACTGCCGTGATTCAGCCTGTCTGTGTCTCATTTTCCTTAAATGTAAAGTGCAAGGTCGGACCAAATAACCTCCAAAGTCCTATCCAACTCTACAGTCTGTCTCCTATCAGACCACCTTTCTCAGTAGAAGAGCATCACTCTTTCCTTCTTTTTCTCAGAGCCCTCATAGAGCAACAGTACAGCCATCTTTTAAGCTGGACCATTAAAGTCCTTCCCTGGACCTTCTACTCTTCTGTTTTAGCTTTAGGAAGGCTCAAAGTAAAATGACCTTGCAGCTTTCTACAAAGGTAAGAATTACACTACAAACTTTGTCCTATGCCCCGATTAGTGATGATATGACATGATAGTATCACTTTTGATAACACATTTTGTTTTCAGTCCGTCCTAAAATGTAAGTTCGCTTGCTTAATTTTTAGAAAAGTTATCACTATTGTAACATGGGGCTAATATGTATCCTGAATAGGTTGACATTACTAGACAATCTAAAATAGGACGTTTTTAGGACAGTTCGATTGAGGTTTTTCACTATTTTCATAAAGCCAGATTTTTATTATTCATATATGCTATACTAATATGTATATATTATAAACTAACAACTGGTTTTTTCTTAACAGCAACAACAATAATTAGAATCCAAATTATTTGTTCAAACCAGTATTTGAATACCGACCATATGGCTCCAACAGAGCCACAATCAACCTTATATTTTCTAGGCAAATTTTCCCAGAGGGGTAAAATATCAACTTCTGACTGATAGACATGCAAATAATTTTTTGCTTGAATGACTACTTCTTTTCTTGAAGTTGCTGAGGCTTTCTGAGCACCTTTGAAGCTGACTTCTATAAGACTTAAAACTGTCTTTAGATTTTTAATATGTATTTGTTTAATTGGGTTATTCCCATCTAACCTGGGAAATTAAAAGACAGTTGGCTTCTATGTGTTTTTAGGTCCTTGGCTTTAAAGACAAAAAACAAAGAAAACTGAGATATGAATAGTCTCTCCTCAGTTGAGTTACTGAATTTCCTATACTTGGGTTTCAGAAAACTGGGTACAGGTCCACTCACTGTCTCTTCCTTCTACACATTTCCAGAACTTGATTCAATTTATAATTTAATCCTGATTGACATCGTTGTCTTAGAAACATATCCATTGCTTATGCGAGATTGTGAAAACAACCATTCACCGGTACTTTTTGGACAGAACTGCATTTGAGGCACTTACAGATATACAGGATTTTGTTGGGTTTTAAGCAAAACCACACACAGGGGTAGTGTCTTCAGGAGATATCAACAACAATCCTATTTATGGCCCCTTTTCCACAATGTAACATGCTCGGAGCTTAAAATCATATGGATGTATGCTGAACTATTTCCTTTGTGCACTCGACCACATTGAATTCCCTTCACTTTTCACTTTTACCTACTGACAGCTTAGGAAGCTGTTCTTTTTTTTTCAGCTGGCCATCCTGCCACCTGTTGTCAGCTCAGTGGCAGCTCAGCTCAGGCCCATGTGGGAATCGAATTGGCGACTATGTTGCCACTAGGCTGGCTCAGGAAGCTGTTCTTTAAAGTTTATTCTCACCATAACTTTTCACTTCGAGTTAACTAGGATCTTACGATTTTTATGGTGCATGACTTGCTCTGTCCCAGTCATTTTAAGATGATTTTAATAAGATCAGCCTAGGGGCCGGCCGAGTGGCTCAGTTGGTTAAGATCTCGCTCAAGAGTTTGAGCTCTGAGCAACAACGGTTCGAGTCCAGCCCAAGCTGAGCAGCCACTGAGCAGGATGGCTCAGCTAAAAAAAAAAAAAAAAATTAAAAAAAAATCAGCCTACATGTTAGTATCTGGAAGGCTCACAGTTTGAGATGTGTTTATTTAACCTATTTTCATTTTGCATCTCGTAAACAACTTCTGTATCCATGATACAAGACAAAACGCATTTTGATTTTATGATGACTGATTTTTTTCTTTTTAATTGGCTTTTGGCGTAGAAGTTGTTTAAAAGTCTTTGAAAATCTAAAGAAATTAAATTCACTTCTTTCACACACATATTTATCGCCCTGACATAAACCCGGTTTCCTTCTGCACCCCCTGCTGCTCTACCCCTCATAGTCTGTGGTTTTCATGAGGGCAGATTAGAAAAGCATTCCGCACTCCCCAGCACACACCACTGAGCCTTGTGCATGTTTGTATGTGGTTTTCAATCCTCTACATAAGTACCTTGGTGGTGGTGATTTGGCTCTATCATTAACACAGTTCGGTGACCCTGGAGCCGCAATTGCTGTAAACATGCCTCGGGAGATACCTGCTGTTTCATGTAACCTTATAGCTCTGAGATCAGGTGTGCAGAGAGGCCAAAGGTTACAAGTAAATGATCTAAAGAGAAACCGATGCCAAACTCAGTCATGTTTCAAATGTCTGAGCACATTTTCTATACTAAATAGTATTTGATTTCCCACTTCTCACTTCTTCCCACCTGCCCATTCTGTATGACAATTACGGAGTGGAAATTTTTGTAGCCTCTTCCGAGGAAGAGGATCAGGCAAAGCATCCACTGAGCCTGCAGAACGCCCAGGGAACATGGTGAAAATGGAGGCTGCGGTCCCAGGAAGACGCAGGGAGTAGAGGTGAGCAGATACGGTGTTTATTCGTGCTGGGTGGCGGTGAACTGGGAAGTGTGGAGGAAAGGAGCTGGCTTGGTGTGCTCTGGAAAGTTTTTCAGAGCCAGTGAGGGAGTGACTGCTGATCCCTGCTGCTTGGTGAGTGAGTCACGGGCCTGAGGGCAGGTCCTGCTACAGGGAGGGGCTGAGTCTGTCCCAGGAAGTTCCCCAGGAGCACCAATGAGCAGGTAAATATTTTCCTGGCAGTTCTCTGAGCACTTGAAGAGGCAGTTAGCTACCTCTGGACAATGCAGATGGCGGCGCAGAAGCAGAGTGGGAGTCAGGTCAGCTCACTGCACTGAGATGGAGGCTCTCAATCGGCTTACAGACCAAGGGGCTCCACAACAGCGGGGAGAAAGCTCAGACTCTTCCAGAAAGGGTGGCTGAGAGTGACAGACCACGGGATACTGCGGGAGAGTCCACAAGTCCAGCAAGAGACTTGCACAGTCACAGAAGCAGACAGTCTCAGGGAGAAAAGGAAAGTGCAGGAGGGAAAGAAGGGATGGCCCCTTGGATGGGACTCCTGCAGCCGGCTGTGGAGTGTTTCCTTATTGAGATCCACGGGCGGTGGCGATGGGAAATTTACCCACTGTTGGAGCTGACAGAACCCTCAAGATCCTTGTGTCCTGCACCCTCACTTGTCACTGTGGAGCCTGGATAGGGGGAGATGGTTCCCGAATGTCACACAGCCAGGTGGTTATAAGCTACAGATTGGAACAGGCTGATGTTCACCTTTAGGATTCAAACGGGTGATCTGTTGAGTTTGTGCGCATCACAAAAGGTTGAAGGTGACTTGACCTAAACTGCAAAGATTGAGTCAACAGACTATGGATGGGCAGATGATTTTTGAGAGAGTGGGAGGAGCCGGTGGTGAGACTTGTGGGATTGTTAATAAGCAGGTTTTGGTGACAGAACTGAGCTTGGACAGGCAACAGACTGGAAACCAAGATAAGGTGTGGCTTCTGTAGCCATCTATCATCATTACACAGCAGGGCCTCAAAGGACCGGAGAGCCTTAGGAGCGCGTGTGTATGTGTGTGTCTGTAGAGCTGGCTGTTTAGCTTTAGGGGCGGAGAGGACTAAAGGATCTTTACTAGATGGAATTTATGCAGAGACTGGGCTTCCTTCTTAACAAAGTAATACTGGCACTAGCGAATAAAAGGGTGGTGGTGGTGTGGGGGGGGGAAGATGGAGGCATTTTCCGGTTGAAAAAAAGGAAAATGAATGTATAAAACATTTTTAAAAGACTTTTGACAGTAGTCCTTTAAATTGGTTCTAGGGACATTTTTTTAGTCCACTGGGTATGCACATGTACCTGATTTCACCAATTCAAATAATTGTGATAGGAAGTAACAGAAAAGTCAACCCAAAATGTATTTTGGGCAAGAAGGCGAAATGAAGAAGTCCGCAGAATGGAATGCTGGGAACCAGTAAATGATGATGCTTATTGTGGCTAGCTCAGAAGGGGCCTCATATTCCTGGCGGGCTAGAGGATTTTGAAGGGGCAAGGGTGCCAGGCTGGGGAGAAGGACACACTGCACAAAATTAGGCGGGAGGACGGACACACGAGTAAGCAGCAGTAAGGCGAGAGTGCACCAGGAGAAACCAAGGGGTCTCTGTGGGTGGCAATTCCACGGCCAGGAGGAGTGTACCTGAGGCAACTTAACCGGAGAAAGGAGCCTAAGACGCACATAAAATGGGAAGACGCAGGACTGGAATGCCGAGGCAAGAAACCAGCTCCTGTGGAGTTCCGTAGTTTGTAAATCGTACTCCTAGATGCCTGGGCTCTAAAACCTGGAATCAATTTGGCATCCTCTCCTCCACACCCACACAGCCAAATTCTGTGGATTTCTTCCAGCATTGATTCCTGGCACCCCTCCCCCGGATTGCCCCTCCCCAGCCCACTCTGTTCCCCTGCGGCTATTTTAGTCTCAGCACCTCAGTCCGGGCCACTGGAATGACTTCCCCTGTGCCTGTTGGCTCCTTTGCTCCTGGAATCTTCCTGGAGGAGCCTGCTGTAACCATCTCAGGCTTGACTGTCTCCTTTTATCCCTCTCAGTACCTACCAGGCAATAAGCCTGGTCCCGCTGGACCCCACTTCCGTCCAGCGCCCTCCAGCCCCTCCTTGCCTCACACGGCCCCTGCATCCACTTCCCTTCCCTCTCTGCCTCCTCATGCATTCCAGTTCCCTTTGCAGGTTGGAGCTTGCAGCTTCCTGTCCCTTCACCACTGCCGTCTTCCCTGTCTCCTGTCACAACAGCGTCCTGTTTCTCTTTCAATCAAACGAAACAGCACGGAGTGCTGGTTATTTAAACGCAGACCTGGGGCTTCTGGGAGGATTCTAAAGCGAACCTAGATCCCCACTGTTGCCTTGTGACCCCACCCCCACCACCTGCCCTCTGTGATCCGCCTCTAAAACTGTCGGAACACACTGCTTCTTGAAGTTGGCACCTCCCAGTGTAGGTTTCCATCCTGTCCAGTATTCATTTCCGTTGTAACTTCGGGCGAATACTTAAACCTCTCCGAGGCTCAGATTTTCACCTGTCACGTGACTAGTACCTTATAGGTTGTTGTGAAGTGAAATGAGCTGTTAAGAGAGCTAGATACACAGTCAGTGCTAACTAAATGGTTATCATCACCATTAATGTTTTGTCTGAGGACCAGTCTCTGGGGAAAGTAAGCTATTTCAGGTCCTCATATGGTCACATAAAAGATCCACACGAAACTGACTGTCCTCATAGCCATTTACCTATTAAGGCTCTTGCAGTTTTTTCAGTGACATATTGGCATTCAGGAAGCAAGACTCTATCTATCTGCATTTGGTGAATGGGAAAACAATGGGAAGACGTCTGTGTAGACTTGGTTAAGGCATTCTTAGGGATCATTAGGAAACCTCAGCGTCCTCCTCTGTCAGCTGGGATAATTACGTCTAATTTGCACAACTATCTGTCCAACCTCCTCCCCAGACCTACTGACCCAGTCGGGCTCTGAGCCTTTCCCCAGCCACCAGCTCTTCCAGTTCTCTTCACCTCCACCCAGGCCACTCCCCATCAATCTCAGGGCCACCTTTCTTCTCCCCATTCTCCTTTGCTTCGTTGGTATCTCCACGAGTCCACCCTGAGACTGCTTTTCTGTATTCCGCGTACTCTGCCTCCACCTCAGCCAGCTGTGCTCTTCTGTGCTGAAGAGGCCCAGAGGCATCCTTCAGCTCTCATCTCTCTCACAGACCCGACGTCCGTGTTTTTCCTCCGGGGCCTCTCCACCCAGATAACCGCAGGAGCTACAGCCTCAACATTCACAAAGTGGTCCTGCTCTCCCCAAAGTTGCTCCATTCCCATTATTTCCTTAATTAACAGCATTTCTTAGTTACCAAAGTTTTTGTCCTTTTCCCTTTCTCTTCCATTCCTTCTGACTACTATCCGATCCTATCGCACTGATTCTGAGCCCTGCGTGTTCGCAGAGCACCTCCCCCCCCCACGCTTCCTGTAGGCTCTCGCCGGCCCTAACCCCCACGTGCAGCATGCCTGCCTTCCCCTCTGTCCCCTCCGGCTGCTTCTCCATGTGTCTTTTAAAACACCATCCTGAGCAAGTCACGCCCATAAATGAAAACTGCCTCTCTAATCGCCCCGAGAATACGGCTCAAAGATCCCAGCACTGCATCTGAGGCCTTTCCCGCCCTTCCTCACCAGCCCCGGCTTCTACCATAGCCCCCCACTGGCACTCCTGCGCACAGGTCCAGCCACCCCAAACTTCATCTTCCCAATATCAATGGCCTTACATTGGCTACACCTCTGCCTGAAGTTCCTTTCCGTTCGTCCTCTCTGCTTGTACCCAAGTTCTGTTCTCCTTTATGAGGAAAGCCTTGGGCTCGGAAGCTTTCTCGGCCCCAGCAGACATGGCTGCCCCATCCTTTGGGCGTCCGTCACATGCTGTGCTCATGGCTGAGCCTGCACAGCCTGGCTCTCCTGCAGTGTAACTGGCCATGGGTGACCTCGGGCTCCCCAACAAGCTTGTCAGTTCCCTGAAAGCTGGAAAGACATTTTATTCCTCTGTGTCCACCCAGGACCATAGGTGCCTGTAAATCCCCACAGAATGCTCAAATGGTTGCCTGCCTGTATTTCTCAGGACTTTGTGATAAAACTCCAATGAAGAGGTCTGTTTAAAAGAGTGGTGTAAACTAAACTACAAATACAAGAACCCTTAATCTCCTAGACTGTCCCCCTGGACTAAAATCACAGCACTTCTGGGTGAATGAAGGAGATGCTTCATTTCCAGAAGTCAGACCTCTTAATTAGTGAAGACCATGTAAGACCTGGAATAGAATCAACAAAAGCCAAGTTTCCTTTTGCAGCCTGTTTTTCTGTGTTCTGTGTATGCAAATGATGTTACAATAGACATTTAAAAATAAAGTCTAATGGACTGTCTCAAAATATATAAAAAATATAAAAATTTAGCTACCAGGAACAAAAAATATAATAGGAATTTGGCAGCTTTTAGAGCATTTGTTTTGGACAAGTGTGGAGCCTGCATGGAGGGTTACAATGGCGGGAGGGTGGGGACTGAGTGCTAAATGGACTGGGTTCACGCCATGGACCCAAGACTGTAAGGAAGCAGAGCAGAGACAGACACGGAAGCCGACTCCTGGATAATCTCCGTTTGGATTGAGAAGCTGTCACGGATGAAGGTGTCCCAGCAAAGCGCTAAGTTGACAGATTTAGCGTATATAAAAATACAGAACACCCAAATATTGCAGGGAGCATACTTATACTAAAAAAGTATGTGTTTATCTGAAATTCAAATGTAACTGGACATCTTATATGTTATCTGGCAAACCAAGCTATAACCCAACTGATTTTTGAATCTGATTTTACTGGCTCTGGGGCCCTTTGAAGAATTAAGCCTCGGCTGTCTTAAACAACCGGAATAGTTTAAGGCCATGGTGATGCTGGTGGTAGATTGCCATCTAGTGGAAACATTGTGATAGTGAAAACTTAAGTTGGAGGGAGAGACAGGATTTTTTCTCTGGAGTGCCGGTGAGGAAGGATTCTGCTCTGGTGAATTGCAGAGCCCTGAGGTTGCACTGTTGAGAGGGTGATGACATGGAGAGGATGAGGGTGGTGGTGGTGGGGACATAGGACGGGACAAGTGCTGCAACGTGCTTTCCTACGATCTAAGGATGCCAGCGGCCCGACCATGGCTCTCCAGCACAGAGACTTTGCTCCCTCACTCCAACCAAAACCAAAATCGAAGCTGCAGCTAAGTGTAAGAAGCTCGAGATCCAACTGAGAGCGGCTCAGAGGGACGCGGAACTCTCCAACACTTTCTTGTTATCACAGAGAATGATAAGGAGGACCTGAAGAAGTCACCCCCAAAGGTAACAACGCGGCTGGAAAGATGTACAAGTTGAAAGGAAGCACACACTGAAATTCCAAGACTAATATCTCAAAGAGGGAAGCTCAGAAGAAACTCAGTGCTGCAAAACGTGCGAAAGACCAATACCAACACCACCACCAGCAATGATAATAAATAATAAAACCAAACCCGGAACAGGAAGAACGGGGAGCTAAATGAACCCAACTGGGCAGACACGATAATGTCAACATATTAATACAATACGGAGAAGTAGCACTTGGTTCCTTTTCAGCCCGTCTTCTCCACAAAGGGAAAGATTCTAGAAGTTAAAAGGGTTGGACACACATCAGATGGTCTTAAAACCCAAACAGGAGTCGCATAGCTGACGCAAATCTATATTTCTTCTAGAGCAGAACAGGAGAGGATCTCTAAGATTTAATAGAGGCATTTATCCTTATTATCAAATAGATGATTTGTATAAACTAAAGGAGAATCAATTTAATGTGAAATTCTCATAAATTTCTAGACGTTATTGAAAGACGATTTGGGAATATTCAGATAAAAAATAATCATAAAAGACAATAAATTCCCTAAGAGTAAGCAATGGCAAACTTAATCTCATGTATTATGTTGTTAGGCTTATAAGAGAGTGCTATAAAAATGTTTTTTTTTTTTTCCCAAAATCTGTTTCTGAAATCCTAGAGAAGGCCCTGGATAACATAGTTAAATTAAGGAGGATATTTAGCTAGTTTAACTCTCTACTCAAAAAAAAGTTCATCAACGGAGTACTTTTAAGGAGAGATGTCAACATGTTCTTATACTTACTTATAACCGGTGTACTGATTATCAATCACTTGATTATAAAATGTACAAAACATACTAATCAAATTAGCAAAGAGAAAAAATTGCAAAAATGGCTACTGTTATATAAGGACTCCAAACCATCTTAACAAGCTCAATAATGGGCCAAAACTAACTAAATGAAACGGAATAGGCAATATAAATTTTTGTATATTTAGATTCAAAATGTCAATTCTCCAAATACAAAATGAAAGAGACTGGCTTTAAAACAGCTTCTATTAAAATGCCCCAGGGGTTATTGAGTTGACAATAAGTTTGTTTTGGACCAAGAATAATATGAACTGGCTGCAAAAGAAAGAAAAAAGCCAATTTCTCTCCACACACTAATAGAAGAATATGTCCCATTTGATGGAGCTGACAGTCGCACTGTACAATGCAGCTGACCAGACCGCAAAGTAAGGCTCAGTTCTGGCCCCACTCCTACAAGGAACTTCCATAAACTCATATACATTTGAAAAGAGGCACTAGGACCCTAAAGAGCCTGGGGACCACACCACTTGAGGGCGAGGCTTTGAGGAATGACATAGGGGCCTCAGATTTTGTGATATTAGATTTATTCTTCGTAGCACAAAGAAAGTGAAACTCAGGTCAACTGAACAATATTGGCTTTCTCCCAGTAGCAAGAAGTTTATAATAAGTAAAGCTTTCAAAACTTCTGTGGGCCTTTGTGACGAGAGTTAGCTGCCCCCTCATCTCAGCCCCCCATTGGAAAACAAAGACTGAATCACCCCCATCTGTGGTGGTATAGAGGAGGTTCCGCATTTGTCAGGCGGTTGGACTGGTCAGCCTGTAAGGTTTCTTCCACCTCTAGGATTCTCTGCTTCTAAGAAGTTTTCACCATTTTCTCTTTACTTGGCCCATCATTCGTTCTTACTTCTCAATGAACTCACTTTGTTTTCAGTCTATTAGATTGTCAAACACTTTTGATCTAAGTGTTGCATGGAAGCATAGATCTTAAAGGCTGTTGATGGCCCTTCCAATCTCGGCTTTAGGTGTCCACACTATTGCATTGGCTCCTTCCCAGCGCGCAGGAACCTGAACAGTTGGGACGGGAGGAGAAAGCATCCAGGCTTCCCGTAGGGCTTTGAAGCGACAGCATGTTGCAGGGACCAATGGAAGGAGAGGCGGGATCAGCGTGTAATGGAACAGGTGCCATCTTCTTTTCCCTTATGTCTGTGTTTAGGCTGGTTATTTCCTGGTCCTCATGAGACAGAGTGTGACGACAAAAGAGATATATGCAGTGCGTACTCTAAAGGACTCGGTTATGTATCATATAGTACAAGGCATTTACTGTTTCAGTGGATACATGCCAATCTCTAAACTCAGGCTGTTGAAGACTAACTATTCTGGTCCTCGAGTAGCAGTAAGAGATGCTGGTGAGGATACTCGAGTACAGCTAGGAAACACAGTTGGTCTGTAAGCCCCTACACACGCAGACGTGTGTGTTCATGGAACTAAGAAGCTTCTTCTCTGTTTCCAAATATTTTTCCTTTTTATTTCTTATGAGCCATGGCCCTAGGACTATTATGATACATATACATTAATAATTGATTATAATACAAGATTTTGGGGAAAAATCATGTATTTTCCAATAATCGTAGCATTTGGAGGTCCAAATGGCACCCTCCCCCCAATGCACAGTGAAGTGTTTTAATCAACAGTCCGTAGATCGTAGCTCTTTGGACACTATAGAAGTATCAGGTGTTCAGATGTGGGGTGCTAACTATACTGGGGGTACCAAAAAAATGTATTCACATGACTTGTATTCATCTTTTGTTATCGGTATAGATTACAATTTTAATATTTTTTTCCTTTCTTAAAATGTGTGTACATTTTTTTGGCACCGTCTGTATATATGTGTCTGTGTACACACACACACACACACACACACACACACACAAGCATCTTCTTGGTCATTCCACTGCCTATTCCTACCTCCTCCCCCCTCGCCCCCCAAAAAAAAAGCTTTGGGAAAATAACTTATGGTTCTCAATCCTAGAGATTTAACCTAAAATGGCCTCGGGCCTCCCTGGTAATCCTATCCCTGCAGGGCCCAGATCCAGAGAGAAGCCAGGCTCAGCTTGGCCCTGGTTCGGTTTGGGTTTGGGAATAGAACGTGGTTTCATGGCAGGACTGAGGGCGAGGCCCGAAATGCCCAATTTCTCCTCCAGCAGGAGAGACAGGCCAGGGAGGACGTCAGGGTCCATGGGATCAGGCCCAGGGGAGACCTCAGCAACTGTCAGCTGAGCGGAAGGCAGTGGGGGAGCTGGAGCCCTTAGTTAGTGGGAGTGGGGAGACACATCATTCCAGAGGAAACCCGAGAGCAGACTCGTTTACTGCTTCCAGTGAACGCTGGCTCATCTGTCCAGCAAGGAAAGAAAACAACATAAACTGATACCACATTCGGAAGTAATCCAGGCGGCCTCTCTCTCAGGCCCACCGTGTAGAGGTGTGGCAAAAGGGGAAGGCCAGCCCTCTTCCTTCTCAGATCAGTGTCCAGCAAGATGAAGCCATGGGGGGCAATGTCTGCCTGCCGCTCCAGTGCTTCCTAAGGCTTTAGCCGCCATCCCCTCAGTGGCGCCCGCCCGCGCCCGGCCAGCAGTCTCTTCCCTCCGTGGCCCCAGGATTAGGGGCCATGGCTGTTCTTGTCTTCCCCTTGCACCTCAGGTGCTGAGGGCTGCTCCGCAGAGGCGGTTGGCTGCTCCTCTGGGGCCTTGCAGGGGAAGGGCCTCATTCCTGGTCTGGCCCCTTCAGACAGCGGGGTGGGCCCTGGAGAAGGCTGGCTGCTCAGAGCCTGAGCATAGGGAGCCGCAAACAGATCGGGAAAGTAACCATCCCCGCCTGCGGGGGCGCCCAGAGCTTGCGGACAGAAGGGACCAGGGAAGGGCAGGTCTGGCAGGTAGGGGTCATTCCAGGGGACTGTTCCTGTGGGGACAAAGAATACAGGAAAGATGAGAAGGACCTAAGGTACCGAGCACAGCTCAGCGTGTTCTGTGACAGTCAGCCTCCATGAAGGACCTCCACAGGTTAGGACCCCAAGCAAGTCTGGGTCAGATACTAGCGCCGGGCGTGCCCCTCAGGACCAGGCACGCTCCTGACTCAAGGTCCTGTGGTTTGGTAGCCCTGACACAGAGCGGACCGTGGGTCAGGTCATGTGTCTCCCTCAGGCAGGCAGCAAGGAGACGGGGGCCAGCTGGACACGTCTGTCTTCCCTTCTACGAGAATGTCGTCATAACGCGGTGGTTGCTTCCAGGTTTCCGGGGGTCCAAGTGGCCCTCAGAATACTGAGCGCAGCCACCATCCACACTGTGCCACGTATTTCACTCACACTGTTTCTCATCTTCACCAAGTGCCTCTACGATATGGGAATATTATTCCCATTTTAAAGTCCGGGAAACTGAGGCTCAGGAGAACTGAACTTCAAACTTTGGTTTTCCTGACTCCAAAGCTCTCTTGCTGATTGAGCCCCACTCTGCTCTGCTGCCCCCAAGAAACTTGAGGAAGAAGAGCCTCAAGAACCCCCAGGGGCAAGGACAAATGGGTCCCTCGCAGCCCAGCCCAGCACATCCAGCTAAGGACGCGCTCTGGCCCTTCTCCCCTTCCTCTTCCAACCCCAACTCACCCATGTTCCCAGCAGGTGGCTGGAGCAGGATCTGCCCCGACGAGGGGCCTGGGAAGTAGCCCTGTGGTGCACCCCCGCTGGGGCCGTAAGGCAGTGGGAACAGCGAGTCCTCTGGCAGTGGGGGGGTCAGTGAGCTGGGCACGGGGAAGGGGGGCAGATAGGGGAGCTGGGGCTGCGGGTGCTGGAAAAGCTGGCTCTGGGGGGCCTGGGAGAGGTGGAACAGGCCTTGCTGGTTGCCTGCGTGGTAATCCTGGGGTTCCAGCTCTTCCAAGTATGCACAGGTGGGGGGTGGTGTGACACTGTGGGGGACAGAGGAGTGCTTTGTGAGGCTCAGGGGTGGCCTCCTCCCTTGTGCCTGCCCCTCACCACCTCTGCCCGCCTCCATGACCCCAGACTTGCCACCCCTTTTCTTCCTTTTCCCGCCCCTAGCTTCTCACCCTCATTCCTGCTGTATTGCTGTGATCGCCTAGATCCTTCCCACTCGAAATCCACTTACCTTTTAGTCCTCATCACATTCACTACCTCTTGTCCTCTCAGCTAGCCCTGTTCCTTCCCAAGCACCTTCTATCTTTGTTCCTAAACGCTTGCCAAAATAACTTAAGTGACCGCCCCATTAGGGTCCATACCTTGTCCCCCAGGACCCGCAGGGACCATCCTTGTGGCTGCTGTCACCGCCGAGACTGTCCAGCAGCAGAGGCATCAGTTGTGGGGGGTGGGCGGGGCCCAGGGGAAAAGGAGGGTTGGCTCTTCGAACAGGAGGGGGGCTGAAGAGTGGTGGGGTCACTGCCACCCCATGAGCACCCTCACTCTGTTGGGCTGGGGCCAGAGTCTGGTCAGATGTCAGCAGCATGGGGGGCTCTAGGAACGGAAGTCACAGAGGGGTTGTACCAGTGAGAAAACGAGGAAGCAGATTTGGGATTTGATGGTAGAAGTGTGCGATGCCCACGTCCCCTGAATAGGTCCCAAGGGACCCAAGCCGGAGAGCTTTGGCCCAGGCCACACCTCCCAAGAAAGACCCCCTGTCTGCACTGTCTTCCTAGTGGCCATTTCCCCAGATAACCCTCAGAGGGTGGTCAGCTCACCTGGAAGAACGTCCAGACGGGCCTCCTGAGGGAGGGTGCCAGGCTCTGGGTCCATGGGCACAGTAGGTGGCAGCTGAGCTGCGGAGCTGGAGGCAGACAAAATGAAGACTTGTTCAAGGGGCCCTTGGGTTTACACCAGGGCCTCAGTGCCGCAGCTGTGCTCCCTCCAGGCCTGGTAGCTTCCCCACCCCGCCCACTCCAGATCCCTGTAAACATCAGCCGGCAACTCTGGCCTCCAGCACCGTCTCCTTCTACACCCAGGACCCCAGCCTACACCCCACTTCCTCCCTCCGGGGATGGTCCAGCCAGAGATGGTCTCACCTGCACTGACTGCTGCCAGGGGTGGGGGCAGGGCCTGCAGGGCTGTCCTTGTCCTTCCCATTCAGCTTTTCCACTTTGCGCCACTTTGCGCGGCGATTCTGGAACCACACCTGGAGGGAGAGACACTTGAGGAGCTTGAGAAATGGGGTAGAAACTTAGACTAGGTCTCCTGACTATCACATGATGAGCTACAGGACTACGGGAGGGCACTTCACCACTTGGCTTCAGATGCCTTGCTGGCAGATTGGTTTGATCTAGATAGCCTCTGAGGTATTCATACCATACTTTCCTCTTGGAAGGTTCTAGGCTGTAGCCGTGTGGAAACTGCAGGAACACAGCCCCGGGGAGGTCTGGCCTCAGCCCCGGCTCAGGGAGGTGCTGAGCACAGGCCTGGCCCGCTCTCCTGCACCCCCGGCATCGGCCAGCCTCCGTTACCATGATGCGCTGGGGGGTGACCCCCACGGTCTGGGCGATCTCCCGGCGCTTATCGCTGTCAGGGTAGTGGTCCTCTTGGAACACCCTTTCCAGTTCCTCCAGCTGGTCTGGAAGAAGGAAACGTGCATGAGGACAAACACCAGTGATGAGGCAGGACAGGAGGAAGACAGATGCCTTCCGGAGGGGACCACTGTCCCCAGCCCAGGGACCTTTCCAGAGTCTTGCAACTCAGTTTCCCACCAGCCCGGAGTCTGCTCTTCTCTCGGGCTTTGTGGGTGGGAGCTGTGTGGTGTCTTCTGTCCTGTCCCTTCTAACCTGGTCCCAATGTCACTTTCTTATGAGGCAACCCAACCTTCCTCTGTGAGGGTCAGAGGCTGTGGCCCTGCCACAGGCCAGGTGACACACAAACCAAGCACACTCCAGCGTCCAGGGCCACGGCCTCTGTTGAGCCCACCTTCCCGAGAGATGACACCAGATCTCTTGGGTTTCCTCTCACCGTCAGGGACTTACCTGAGCGGTATAGGGTTCGAGTCTTTTTCCGAACTTGGCCGGTCGCTTCCAGGGGCCTCTTGTCTGTGTTTTGGCTGCTCTGGGCCAAAGTGCTGAGGAGGTTGGCCAGGTGGCAGGGCCCCCGGCCTGACCCACAAGGCACTGGGTTTTGTGTGGCATGGGGGGAGCTAGTGACGTTGGGAGATGGTGTTGAGGCGGGATCCACGGCAATAGGCCTTTTCTGCTTCCCGGAGCCCGGAGAGAGGGACCTCTTCCCTGGCTTGGCCTCTCTCCTGGGAAGGGAACAGCCCTCCCCCTGAAGCTGGGGTCTTGGCAGGCCCAGAGTTCTATCTTTGTGGCGAGCGCCTGAGCCGCGGGGCGGGCACGCCCTCTCCGCCTCCAACCTGGTTAGCTCTCCAGGGGCCGCTGATGGTTTCTTCTCCCCAGAGACAGCACAGGGCGTGGGGAGCTCCTCACTCGGGACATCCTGAGGGCGGGGGGGTGACCTCTGCTGCAGGCCGTCCTCCTCCAGCCCAGCGGGCAGGGGCTTGCGTCCACCTTCCTGGCCTGTGGGGAGCCAGCACCCACTGCCCTTAGCACCAGGAGGAAGGACGAGTCGGGGCTCAGAGGATGTGCTGCCTGCTGTGTCACCGGTTTCTTGTTGGGTCTTAAACTTTAGTTTGTCCCCGTATCGCGTGGGATCACTCCAGTTGTACGTCCCTAACTTGACTATTGTGAGCATCAAATTAGATAGTCCAACTGCTTTTGAAAAATGTGAGCCCATTTATACAAGCAGGGGGGCGTGAGCGCCCCCACACAGGTGGCAGGAGAGCACTCCTAGCAGGACGCTCGCTTCCTGTGGGCTCCCTGCTCTTTTCCAGACACCTGGAAGGTGAGTTTGAGGGACAGGCAACTGTTGGGGCGTATCTAAGGGACCGGTGTTGGGGTTGGGTAGGCTGGGAGCAGGGGGGCTGAGATTCTGCGTCTTCTACGACTGGACCTTGTTGCTGCCCCGGCTGCAGACATCATTGCTTAGACGGGAGACGAGGTGGGGAGACACGGCACTCAGAAACCGCGGCCAGGACGGCAGGGAGTTAACGGAACAGCCACCTCCCGCCTCCACAGAATGCACGCTGTGCTTGCCATCCCTCCTCACCCCCAGACGCACCCCTGCACCTTCCCTGGGAGGCAGCAGCTCAGACAGGGCCTGAGGTGCAGGCCGCCTCCCGCTGGCAGGGCAGTGAAAGCCCCTGTCACTCACCCTCCCAGCGTGTCCGGCTGTCTTTGCGTTTCAACTGACTCATCAAGTACTTGCCATGTTCCAGGCATTGTGCTAAGATTAGTACAGTATGTGTTTAACCCCTGGGGGGAGGCGCTGTTCACATCTCACTCTAACGGATACAGGCCTGTGGAGCAGGGAGTTGAGCGACTTGCCCAGGATCACCCGCACAGCACTCTTCATTCCTATGCAGACTCCTCCCCAGGGCCGCCACGCTCCCTGTCACCTCCCCACCTACTCAGAACCCCCACAACCCTCCCTCAAGGAGCTGCTGCACCTTTCCCAATAAATTGGAATATTTTAAAATGGATGCTAACTCGTGACGAAGTGCTACTGTTATTGTAATGAAAATTGCATGAGATAACGTCTTCAGGAATAACTTTCTCACATGTGTATAGTAACATGGGCTGTCACGGGCTTTGCCGTCTTGTTTCCTGGGTCCATACACGTGGGACCTGACCAGCAGCAGGGGCCTGAAGCTGGCGGAGCGGGTGAACAGGCCCCTATGCGCGTGAGGCGGTGAGGCTGGATGGTGGCGCCGCCAAGGAGGAGCAGGTTGGCTTTACGGCGTTTTAGGAGCTGGGTAGCAAACCTGGTACACAGTAGGTGCTCAATAAATGCACGTACCAGAGTGATACGCCCTAATAAAGGTGACAGGTGTCGGAACCTAGAGTAGACAGTCCTTGTAATCGGGGCCCTGCGTTTTCTCCTCCGCGTGTAGAGAGGAGGGCGCCCCGTGGCAGGCCGCCCTGGGACCCCAGCCTAGCCCCTCAGCCTACCCAAGCCCTAAAGCCGGCTAAGAGGCGGTGTGGCCAGAGCCCCCGGGTGACGCCGAGCCCCCCAGCCGCCCCCCTGCGTCCCGGGCTCACCCCGCGGTTCCTGGCAGGTTTCCTGCGTGGGTTCCATGGCCTGGACTCCGCGGCGAGGCTGGCGGGCTGCACAGGCGCAGCCTAATGAAGCCTCGCCGGGCGAGCAGGTGTGCGGAGGCCGCACGGGCCTCGGGGAACCAGAGCCTGCGCCCCTCACCCAGGCGCCAGGCGCCAGGCGCGGCCGGCCTGGGATCGCGGGCCGCGGGGCAGCTGCAGGGCTGGGAGGGCCCGGGGGCAACGCCAGGCCTCTCCCGCCCCCGCGGCCCCCACCGGCGGCCCCAGGTGCTGGGCTCGTGCGCACCACCCCGCCCCGCCCCTCCCCTCGTGGGGTTAAAGCTCCACGCGGAGGCGCAGGCTACCTAGCGCGGGAGGTAGCAGGTTGCTGGGGTCAGCGAGGTTGCCCTTGGAAGGCTGGAGGCTGTCCTGGGCCTCCGACACCCTGGGCCGGACTTGCTCATGGACTTGGCTGTGGCTTGAGGCTTGGACACAGAGAGACCTTCCGCTCGAGCTGTGGAAGGCGACTCCTGGAGCCGCTTAGCAAGGGAGCGGCCAACGCTGGGTTGTCGGTCTCCCAGCTGCTCACCGCGGCTCAGGATGCAGGAGCCCCCTGATCCAGCATGGATTTGAAGGTCCCTGGAGCCCAGCGCTGACCTCTGGTGATGGAGAGCATGCTGAAGGAACGCATGCCACAAGGTAAGCTCCGTGCGGCGCGCGCTTCTCGGATGGGGCACAATTGCACACGCCCAGGAGACCACAGGAGAACTGGCGGAAGGCACTGGGTGGTCGGTTTTGTCCTCATGTTTCCACCCGCTTGATAGCACAGCTTTATTCTCAGAATGAAGGGGCGTCCCATAAGGGGAGACCTCACATGGGTGATGTTTGGGATTCCTCCTTCGTGGAACATTTCTTGCCTTTATAAAATAATTTCGGGATTTAAAACTCTGATTGCGTCTTCCTTACATCTGCCCTTGGGTGGGAGGTGCTGGCTAAATGGAAACAGGTGCTTGGAGCTGCGGGGAGAGGGGAGGGTTAGCGCTGAAACCAGGTGTTTTGCTTTTAGGGTTTCGAAGACTCGAAACACCGGGTGCTTTCGCGCTATAATCACCTGTTGGTACATTTTCCTGTGCCTTAAACTCCTTTGAGGGATTTGGCTTGCAAGTGTGGACTTTGGAGAGTTGTGAGAGCTTTAGTTCTTTCTGAAACATAAAAAATATAAATGGATGAACTTTGTGACCATGTAATCAAACCTCAGGCATCCTGACCCCTATAATATAATGTGGTACGTGAGGGAGTCAGAAATCGGGCCCAGTTTCTCAGCTCGAAATGAAGTGTTCTCGGCCACATGAGCAAGGGTGGGGGCAGTGAAGTAGCTTTCTGTGTGAAAAGTCAGGACCGTTGGGTGGTGACAGGGTTGTAAACGGAACACCGTGGTCTGCTTGGTGAAGCATTTTTAGGGAACCTACTGTATGCCAGGCACTGTGCACAAGTCCCCTCCTTGCCCGCAGGAGCTTACTGGTGGAGAGGAGATTAGAACAGTAACACAAGTAAATGGACCATGTCAGTACGGCGTGGTCCATGCTGACTCAGAAGTATGCATAGGTCATGAGCACAGATGGGCAGGGGCCTCTCGTGGACTAGGGTTGGGGGGCAGAGGGAGGCAGGAGTCCTTCTTGGAGAGGGTGGTGCATGGGCATGAGCTGCAGGTGAAATGCAAAGCTTCTGTCACAGCCCTGCTGAAAGCCCTGCACTGACCCCTGCCTGCCCTTGAGAGGAAGACCAAGGTCCCCTGTGGGCCAGGAGCCTTCCCAGGTCGGGCCTTCTTCCCTGAAGCCTTAGGCCCTGCTCCCCACGCATTCCAGTTCTAGTGTCTCTTTTAATATTTCTCAGAGTGCTCCTGAAACCCCCTGGATCAGCATTTCGTAGAGAATTTGTTAAAAATGTGGCCACCAGGCCCCATCCCCAGAAATTTTAATTGGTAGGTTCAGAAAGAGAACTAGCCAGTGTAACAAGCCCGTCAGGTGATTTCCATTCACGTTCGCGTTCGAGGCAGCCCTAGGCCTTTCAAGAACAAAGTCGATTGAAACCGTGCTGGGGATGGGAGACGGGGAAGTGGATGGCGGGGGCCTGTGTGGGGGAAGGAAACGACTCTCGTTTACTGAGGTGTCTGCTGTGGTGACAAGTGGGCACAATTCATTTCCTAATAGATTATCCTGTCGCATTCAATTAAGAATAAATCATTCTTCTGTGCCATCATTTACGCTGTATTTCCTCTCACCCACTGGTTGACCACTGCCTGAGGGAAGGTCCGAAAAGCAGACTCAAACCTCGGGTAGACTGGACACCACCTTTATGCCAAAGATTGGACGATACGGGGTCTAATTGTATAAAAGGCTTTGCTCTGGGGCTTAGGAAATTGAAGATGTTGGCGTTTTCTGAACTCTTACATAATTGAATTTTTTGGGCTTGGGCTGTGCCATCAGAAAAACTCAAGTGGTCTTTTGATATTCTGGGCCGGCTGTTGTGTGCTGTTTTTACAAATGATATAGTTTTGTTTATTTACAGGAAAATTTGATGTAATGGCTACGAGTGAATTTGGCCTATGTAGGCTCGGGAGAACGCCTTGATGGGTTTTGCTGGGAAGAGGTGTATTCACCCTGTATGCCGTTGAAAGCCATCCTTCCCGGTCACCTTCAAGGTTAAGAGATCCTGGGAGGCTGCTGTTTATGGGCTGACAAAAAGGTGGTGTTGGGCACCTGGGGATACTTGCTTCTAAGCCTTGTTTGATTCCATTCCATCTTCATGCTCTTCAGGCCAGTTCATATGCTCAAGCTGGTTTAGAGGGAAGGGTTTTTTAAATTTTATTTTCGGTTTTTTGGTCTCTTAGTTTTCAGAGCCATGCTGTAAGCTACCAGTACCACCCTCTCAGCAAGAGCCATGTATTCCAACATCTGTTTCTTTTCGTGGGTAAGAGAATGACAGCACAACAAGGAACATGTCTGATGCTAGCGCAGAATAATAAAATCAATCATCGTTTCCAGTGTAGGTAGAGCTGACCGTATAATTAGGTGAAGGAAGTGAAATAAAGCATTCTTGGTCCTTCCCCCTTCTCTTTCTATAATGAGAAAAATAACCAGAAGCCGCGGCTGGTTGAGAAAACTTCAAAGCAGAAGCACACAGTAATTTGTCCTTGTCCTACCTGCCACGCCCAGGCGTGGGTGGCAGCAGGTCACCGGAGCTCCTTGGGACCGGAGAGGCAAGAATCCAGTTGTGAAAGTCAGGCAGAAATCTGAACAGGCCCTGGACAGGGAAATGGCTGTCACAGCAAACACAGGCGGTAAGGGCCCCAGGGGACGAGCAGGAGACGCACCTCCAAGGCCAGGGGGCAGGGGCAGCTGGGGCCAGTCACGTGGTCAGGGACCAGCACGTCCTGAGCCCGAAGGAGCAAATGGCTAGACAAGCACATTAACAATGACAAAGCTGATCTTGCCAGTGAGCAGGAGAGGCGTTGGGAGCTGCCAAAGTCTGCCCAGTGGCTTCCTTTGGGAATTCTAGAATAGGATGGTTTGAGGTTGCCGGCGAAGGGCACTGGAGCACCTGGCTAGCGAGGAAACGGCTCTGGCAGGGAGGGCCCAGGTGGGGCACGAATTAGCCTCACCTGTAAGCCCGTGCCCCCCAGACACCCGCGATTTCAGGCTTCTCACAAGAATAGTGACCACATTTAAGACATGGTTGCTGCTGCTATTTTAATCAGACTGTAGTAATGAATGGTCACCTTGGCTTGCATTTTCTGATTTAGAAAGTACATTCCCATCCCTTCTCACCTCTCCTGATGCACTTGTGTTTGGGAGGCGGTCTTTCCTTTTTGCTCTAATCTTCTCCAGGCTTACCAAGCTGCAGTGCAGATGATAGCACGGCACTCAGGCCCCCCTCCAAACCTGGGCCCAACCTTCCCTGGGACTTCATCTCTGGGGATGTCCCTACCTCACCCCTCCAGTCTCCTCACAGCCCCTTATTCTAACGCCTCAGTCTGATCCCAGGCTCTCAGAATGGCCCTGCCCTTCCCAAGCCGCGGGGCCCCAAATCCTGTTGTTCGAGCTGCGTGAACGGCCTTCCCCTTCCGCCCCTTTTATTTCTGTCCAAGTCCTACCCATACTTCAAAGCCCAGCCTGAGTACTCCCTTTCCTGTGAGGCCTATCTCAGCTTTCCAGAGCAGGGGTGAGTGGCTCCCGCCCACTGCGTTGTGTTTACATTGATTTGACCTCGCCTGACACAGGCTGACCTACTCAGAGCTCTGCATGTTCCCTGCTGGGCCGTTGAGTTCTTAGGTGTCAACGTTCATGGATTCAGACCAGGCCCTTTCTACTTGCCTTACAATTATCAGCTCATGGGTTCCTCCTGACAACCCTACAAGGTTCTGTTATCACCCCCATTTTACTGAAGAAGAAACGGGGGTGTAGGGAGCTTCAGTATGTTGTCAGAGGTCACCCAGCTGTAAGGGGCACGCCCAGGGTCAGCACCCAGCTTGTCTGGTTCCCTCCCGTCCTCCTAACCATTAGGCAACACTGTTTATTTGACTTACATTTGTGCCACGGTCCTCCTGGGCTTGGCATCGTGATTTGCACATGGGGATCATTACTTGTTCACGGACCAAAAGCTGATCGCCATTGCTGGGGGGAGGTGGCTATGGCTGTACAAGGGGTAACAGTGATGGAACTTTCTGAAGCTGGACCTGGTGGGCGGTCACACAAGTTTACACACAACATAGAACTAAAAATACACACCCACACACACAAATGAGTGTGTAAAACTGGTGAAGTATGAGTGAGGTCTGTGGATCGTACCAATGTCAGTTTCCAAGTGTGATATTGTCTTGTGGTTACACAAGATGGTACCACTGGGGGTGGGGTGGGGGATGGGTGGCGGGTAATAGGACATCTCTGTATCATTTCTTACAACTGCACATGAATCTACAATTATCTAAAAATAAAAAGTAAAAAAAACACAAAAAAGTTGATCCCAGTGCTCTGACCACAAGTTTAGGTCTCCCAGACTTGGCTACATTTAATTCACAGAAATACTATTTTGTGTATACTAACTACTAACCTTTTGTTGACAGTAATTTTCAAACATTTAGACTTATAATCTATTTCTTGAACAGAGCTGTAGATAAGCAAGCAGAGGAATTTATAGCTAATTTGTTTACAGAGTAAAACAATAGCTGTGTCTCTTCTAATAGGCATGCAAATTTATTAGGAAAACATTGGTACATGCAGACTGATTCGAAAAGGAAAAAAAAAGTTTCCCACTGAACAACAATATCATTTATTAACCGTTAGATGCATTCACTCACAGTATTTTTGCCATTCCTGCATTTTGTACCTGCTCTACATAATTATTCTACGTATGTAATTTAGAGCATTTCTCCCCTCAAATGTACTGTAAAAAGCACACGTCTAGATTATTTCAGTCTTCAGAATGTATTGAGTGGCAGTACAATAATTTAACAATTCCCCACCTGTTGGAAAAAAATTTACAGGTCTACATTTTTCAGAATTAAAAATCAAATTTGAAATAGAGCTTCCATTTTCTTCCTCTTACTCTTTTTTTTTTTTTAACCTCTTCCCGTTGGTGATTGACCTGGTCTGTGTTTTCTAACAGTCTCAACTCTGAGGATCTGTGAAGTTGTTCATTGCACAGAAAGGCAGCAGGCTGGCACCTGCATAGCGAGAGCGTGTCATCATAAGGGATCTGGGACTCTGAGGTCATAAGCTCGGCAGGGCAGTTTTAATGAGAGGAGGAACATAACTCCTGAACAGGTGTTATGTTCCTCCTCTGGTGTTTTGGGGCTACACCTCTGCTGGCGGCTTGGCAGACTTTCTGCCAGGGTGAGGGTCAGGGTCAGCGGCTCCCGGGAGGAAGTGCTCTGCCAGGAGACCTCGGTGTGTGGGGAGACAGCTCTGTGTTCTGACCAGAACATGGGCCTCATGGTCCTGCTGGTGCTTTCAGGACATGGGTTGCATGTCCTCCTGGGCTCTGAAAACGTCCTTGTCCCTCGCGACCCAGATACCCTACAGGTCTTGTGAATAATGTCACAGGTGGGATCATGTCATGGTCAGCAGGCTCCTCTGTCCTTTTGGGGCTCCAAACCTCTCGGTCCATTAAAGTTAGGATGACCATTCTAGGTGTTTGGACTTGAAGATGACCCGCCCTTGTCTTGAAATGTCTCCTTTGGCTCGATATCAGCTGAGGGCAAGATCATTGGTCTGCGGGTGAGAAGTTAGGAGCGACTTCCTCTACATGGAGGCGGGAATGGTGAAATATGAGGCGTACGTTCAGCGAGGCAGAGCGATGAAGTGATAGAAGACTAGATTGATTACCCGAGAAATAATTAGGCCTGCAAAACCTGTCGCTCAGTTTGTCGGAAAGACAAGGGAGCAATAGAACCGGATAGGCCGCTAGCCCCGGTCTTCAGTTTGCAAAAGGCGGCTGATGGTCTCTTATCTTCCCATCTGGGTTGCTGCCTGTGTTATTAAATCAGTGCGAGGGAGTGTGGCTTTGTTTGGGCCACCTGGAGCTGTCAAGCTGTCATCCAGGGCCATCCCGAGGAAAGAAAAGAGCAACAGAGAGGAGGAGAGCCGTACTTGGGAGCAGAGATGTGCTAGACGGTTATCGGACACATCTTTAGCCAGGAGATGTACTTTCTGATATGACATGGCTCCAAGGCTCAATTTTTCAGCTTCTCTGTCAACTTGGGCTCAGGAGCAAGGCAGGCCTGATGTCTGTCCAACGGGACTGATCCCACCCCAACCTTGTCACACCTTCTGTCCTCCCTGCCTTTGTGTTACCCACCCTGTGGGAATCACCCTGGGGTCCTCTCTCTCCCTCACGGCTTACACAGAAACCGCCAAAATGTCCCTGCCAATTCAACTTGCAGAATACATCTCAAATCCTTTCACTTCTCCCCATTGTCCCCACTCGGTTGCAAGCCCCTCTCCTCTCCTGCCTGATCGTCAGCGACAGCTTCCTAACCTCATGTCCCTGTGCCCACTCCTGTCCCACCATGGTCCATTCTCTTCCGGCTTGCAAGAGAGGTAGTCTTAAAGTGTAAGCTAAGTCACCTATGTCACTCCTCTATTTATATCAGCATTTCTCAACCTGTGGGTCGCCACCCCTTTGGGGGTCAAACAACCCTTTCACAGGAGTCGCCTAAGACCATCGGAAAACAAAAAGATATTTATATTACGATTCATAACAGTAGCAAAAT
>NW_017732175.1:445024-448180 GCF_001890085.2 Hipposideros armiger | reverse complement strand
TTATCATTTAAAAGTATTTTTTAAATAAGAAAATATAATATTTAATATTTACTTACCTATTTACAATTTCTGGTGTTTATCATTCCTTTGATAAATTTCCATCTGGTATCATTTTCCATGTTAAAGGAATTTGTTTAACATTTCTAGTAAAATTCTGGTGATCAGTTTTTTAATATGTATATGCCTTAATGGTCTTTATATTGCCTTCATTTTTAAAAGCTGATTATAGAATTAGAGACTGATAGTTTTTCTTTTTTTAGTGCCTTAAAGATGTTGGTCCACTGTCTTCTGTCTTGCCTTGTTCCTGAAGAGACACTGGCTATTGTTCTTATTTTTATTCCTCTACACATGTGACTTTTTAGTCTCTAGTTGATTTTAAGATTTTCTCTTGATCACTGGTTGTAAGTACCTTATTATCATGTACCTTAGTATAGTTTTCTTTATGCAGGGGTGGTCTTGCTGGGTTGAGAGTATAGAGTTGAGAGTTCATATAACTTGGGGTTCATATAACTTCTTGCATTTGTGCATTTATAATTTCTATCAAATGGGGAGCTTTTCATCCATTATTTCTTCAAATATTTTTTCTATCTCTTGCTCAAAACGTATATACATTTTTTTGGCACCCTATGTATATCTTCTATGTATACAACAAGGTATACACATACACAAATACATATACCTACATATATTCTCAAGCCTTGCTCTGTTCTTTTACATGGAAACACTTTAATCCCTTCGAGCCTCACTTTTAAGTTTGGTTACATAGGACCAGAGGAGCCCTCAGCCTAAGACTAACTTCCCTACTACCGGGCAACACTGTTCTGAGTACCCTGCTCAGTGCGCACCGCATTACAAGGTCTTCCCCTCCGGCTTACGGGAGTACAAACGAGTCCTGGCCCCGGGTGAACGCCACTCACTGGCCTGCCTTTTCACTGGCTCTCTTCCTAGCTAAGATAGTCAGGTGGTCAGTACTCAGCTGAAGGCTTGGGAGGAGCCCCCGAGATCCCTGGAGCTGTCTGTGTCTCGTGCAGGGTTCTCCTCTCCATCTCCCACATCATGCTCGCCTCCTGTGAATTCCAGCCAATGGAGCCTGCCTGCATTCTCAACACTGTACTTGCAGCGAGACCACCTGTGCCTTGCAACCTGGACATTTACTCCAGACGACATGCCGGGGTAATGGTAGGGCCCAGTTCCTTTGTCTCTCTCCTCTCCAGAATTACTATCCTGCGTTGGCTGGTGTCCAGTGTCTGAAAATCACTGTTTCATATATTTTGTATGGTTTTTAGTTGTTTAAGATGGTAGGGTCAATGGGGCGGTGTCTGTTACTCCACCAGGCTGGACGTGGCAGCAGCCACAAACTCCGTTATACATTCCTGTCAGCTTTCCACTGTCACCAGGATAAAGTTGAAAGTCCTCCGTTGAGCACAGCCAGTCCTATACAAGCTAACTTCATGACAGCCGCCATCCCCCACTCCACCTACTTTCCGGAATTCAGAGCACTTAGCCCGATCTTGACCATATCCAAACCTTTTCCTCGGTGTATCGCACACACTCTCATCTCTGCCTAGGAAGCCCTTTTCCCAGTGGGCCCGTGCTCTGGGCAAATTCTGCTCGTTCTGTAAGACACAGCCCAACTGCCAGGGCCTCTGGTAAACTTTGCCAGGCCTCTGTGTTAGCTGCTGCTCTTGTGTGCACTCAGGACGTGCCTCTAGTACACACTGAGGACGCTTTCATGGAGATGCTTAGTTTTTCCACACCTGACTGAGGTCTCCTCATCTCCTCAAGGGTAATAACCTCTCCATCTTCTTCACATCCCCATCTCTCAGCCTCACCCAGTGTGTGACTTTAAGAGACTCTTGGAGAGTGTTTGCATAACGAATGGACGTCCTGTCACAGTGTATAATCTTGCTTTCTGAAGTTAGCAGGGGCTTGCCTATTGGAGTTAGCTTGTATAGGAACTTGGGAATGATAAATAAGAAAAACGAAATAAAACGTGGATGAGAAGAGCTGCCATTGTCTCACAGGTATTCTGCACTCGGTTCCTCGGGGGCTGCCGAGCAGATGCTGGTTGCTTTCTAGGACATTATCCTGGCCTTAGAACAATTGAGAGCCAATAGTTTCTCTCTCACACACAGAGGTGGGGTTCTGTGACTGATTTCTGTGAGACGTAAGTGCAGGAAATGTTATTCTTTGGGAGTTCCCGGGAGTTAATATAACACAGTCATTTTCAAAGCATCACCTTCAGCTCTGAGAGATGGCTGGGACTAGGATACTTCTGGCTCAATTGAAGGCCAGCATCCTAAAGGATCCTGTCTCATAGCCCCTGAATCATCTCGGACATGTGCAGTCAAGATCATGTATATTAGAGATTCAAGATGCTTGGCTGTTATTGAAAGCTGACAGTTTAGGAAAGAGAATTTTGGAAGCCCCCCTCCATAATCAAGGTGGGAAGGGTAGTCAGGTATGTCACAGACAAAAACCACAATACACCAGAGCTTTAAAGAAAAAAACCCCCAAACACCCAAGTTTATTTACTTGCCTGCCAGGCAAGAGGACACACACCACTGAAGCAATTCGCTCAATAGCTAACTAACAGGCAAGGGGTGTGAGTGGGATCAGGGGGCTTCATCTGACAGAGTGGGGGTTTCAAGGTGGCCATGCAAAGGAATGAGAGAAAACGGCCTCTCAGTGGAAGAGGAGGGGTTCTTAAGTCTGTAATGGCTACAACAAGTCCATTGGTCAGAAAAGAGTCTATAGTTTGGTCCCTTAAGGGTCTGACATGTATCAGATTATTACTCAAAATCGTTAAGTCCTCTGTCAGCCTGGTTTAGAGAGGGGCTTGCTGAAAGTTTTGGTTGTTTAACAGCTTCTCCTGGTTGGAAGCAGTTCTGGTGAAACTCAGCATTCAATGTTGATTTCTCCTTGGCATGTGTAGCTGTGACTGGGAAATTTTCCTTTCTTTGGTGCGCTACTGTAATTTACCCATGTGGCACCGGGGGGGGGGCGCCTGCCTTAGCTTGGAGAAGGGCATAGCACGGGCTCTGTCTTGGTAGGGGCAAACTAATGATGTACAAAGCCAGGACTCTCAACAGGTAAATTTTATCAAATGCTGAAGAAAAGAACTTGCGCTTTGGAGTAGGGAAGGCTTGGTTCTGC